>NC_138655.1:38034643-38493339 GCF_964273445.1 Streptopelia decaocto | reverse complement strand
GATGTTTGGATTGGAGAGTCATTTTGTGCTTCCTCAGACCTTGCCTGAGATCAGGGCGGGGAGACATCTGCTTACTGAGAAGCAGCATAAAGTGCAGAGATGCAGTCTGACCTACTACATTCGCAAATACAGTTCAGCATTTCACAGACTTAGCAGCTCAGTTTTGAAGACAGTGGGTGTATAAACGAGCTTAGCACAGTTCCTGAACTAATGAGCTCTGACTCTTGCTACTGCACAATAACCGGGGCACAGGGCTGCACTAATGCGGCTTTGTTGCTCCATGGCCTGGAGCTGCCTCATTGCTCTTGGATTTCTGGCCAGTGGGCTGGCCCCAGGCCCTGGTCAGCACAGCCAGAGCCCATGGAGGCCTCTCTGCACCCATCAGGGCACAGTGACTTGGGAGGCTGTTTTCAGTGTCCTTTGAAAGAGTCCCAGATGTGACTCGTTCTGCTCTTCAGAGCTCCTCTGGTAACTTTTTGGACAATAAGTGGGCTGTTCTCCAGGTTTGTGATATACCAGTGTTTTTGGTAAAGAATGAAATTGTTTTGTTCTAAAACTGAGTTGAAGACACCTTACTGGATTCTGAAACAGTGAAAAAAACTGTTTTAAACTACTAGGGTTAATTTGGGGATTGGTTTGGGGTGTGGTTGGTTTGCTGTGGGTTGGTTTGGGGGTTTTTTTTCGGTCTTTCAACTCTATTGTCAAATGTGTGAATGTGCCATTTTGGCAAGGTGTCATTTTCCAGTTCATTGCTTTGGAATGCCATGTGAGAAATGTGCATTCACATTACAAGCGGCTTTAGTGGGGTAATTGGATAAGTGCAATTTAATGAGACAAACAAAATTTTTAAAATCAATGTTTATGTAATTTATCTGTCAAGAAATTACCCTTATACTATAACATAACGTTAAGTGAGACAAAATAAAATACTGAGATGAATAAATTATCATGTACTGAATGTTTGCGTTAGATATGTTGTTTCTTCTTTCCAGTTGTGGCTGTTAGTAATGCTTTTGCAAGAGAAGGAAATTGTGATGGGGTAAATGAAGATTTAATAGAGACTTCTGTTTTGCTTCAGTCCAGATTTGGACAATGGCTTCTTTGCTAGGAGTGGCCACGTTGTCTCCCCTTTTGGGACTCAGAACCCCAATGTTCAGATGCCCAAATGCTGGTGTGCACAACTTGACCCACAGCAGAGAGTCCTGAGGACTTGTTATGCTGATACCTTCAGGTTTCTGCTTGAGGTATTTGCCAGTCTGTGTGACCACTTTTGGCTCTCAAAGTTAGAGGATGTCTTACATTTCTTTTTGATCCTAAGAATGTTCTCTCACTGCTGTTAATTAAACATTAACTCACCTCTTTTTCTGAAGTAATATTTCTAGGTTTATTTCTGTTTTTTATAATGGCAATGCTTTTGGGCAGTGCTTTGAGATTTGTACTAGGGACTACTAAATGTAAAAGTGTGAACCAAAAACCCAGCTTTCCTACCTTAGAAATGGAAACAAACTTGTATCTATGACAGGCTGAGAGCAGAGCGGGTTTTGCAACAGCCTCTTTAGGGACTGACAGACTACCCCACTGTAGAGGAGGCTGTTGACAGTGCCGGGTTGCACCCCCTACCTCTGTCATGGGGTGAAACTCTCCTTTACGTGATTACTGGTTGCAGTTCCCAAAACTAATGACGTGTAAGTTTGAGCTTAGATCTGATGTATTTAACTAAGAGCTTTAACAGACCGCCTGTATTCTTCATGGGCCAGGCACTGAAATCCATAAATTGTGTTTGCATTCACAGTTACATTCTCTGTCATTCTGCAATAAAAATCTATATGTGATATAAAACAGTGTTAATCTATCACCTGTTTCTTTTTCCCTCCAAGGAATTTAACATCTTATCTACTCTGAAGCATCACACTGAGACCTGAGACAGTACCCAGTGAATTACTCTGTCTTTTGACTATATGGCAACAAGTAAGTCCTGTTTATTCTAGTTGAGCATGTGTTTATATTTAGGACACCTACATAGCACTGCTTACATTTTTAATAAGTGTAGGGTTGAAATGTTATTTATTTTGGCAAAAAAAAAAAGTATCTTGCTGAAGACTGTTGATCGTGAACTTTTTTTATATATTAATATGAATGTCTTTAGGATTGGTTAACATAAAATATTCACCTTTACTGCTGACAAAATGTGGAGCTTTAGAGAAATATATAAAAACATTATATTGCTATCAAACAGTCTCTGAAAACAAAATGGGAATTAACTGTTTTGTTTTTCACAGTCTGTTTAGAAAAATGTGGAAACACTGTAATGCACATCATATCTTCTCTCCATACAGAGTTGTTATTTGTAGTAAAGGTAGAATTATTTTTTGTTATTTTCAAAGATGTTGCATATATCCAACACTTTTTTTGGTGTTATTTTTTCAGTTTATACTAGTTCCTTGATTTTGAAGTTTTTGAAAGTAATTATAACCATGCTGGTTTTCTGCTGTGAATGTGTTCTTTGTTCTCCAAGGAAGAGAAATTAATTCAAATATTAAAAGTTGTACATTTGCAATTATAATTCCATAAACCCACTCATTTGTTTTCTATCCAAACTATTCCAGAGTAGAGGTTAGAAAACTTCCTGAAGTTTCTCTGAAGCAAACACCGAGTGATGTGCTGGTGCTGGTGCAGCCCAAAGACTGTAACACCGTGACCATAACAGCACCGTACTGCCGCAGTCATGTAGTACAACACTGCAGCATAAATTGGAAAGCAGTAATTTCAGTGATAATTCTGTCATAAATCTCTGTCCATGTCTTTCTGCCTCTCCTAAACAGGCAGCGCTAAGGGAAAAGAGTGTTCCCAGCCCCTGCTTTTTTCAGTGTCTGTCTTCAGTGCTGTGTAGGCAGAGACCTCATTTTTGTAGTGTTGTTTGTCCTTTTCCCAGTGGTTTAAGTAGTGTGCTGCTGCTTCCATGACTTTTACCAATCCTCAATCTGTGCCTAAGTCTAAAACTGCCTACAGCCTCCTCAATAGGGGGAAATTATTATGCAGTGACATAGTGAAATTAAAACTCAGCGGCACTTCTGGAATAATACCCTATTAGGACTGCTCACTCCAGAATACAAATACATTCTCCAGTTCAGTGTTCAGTTACTTCAGAAAAGGGCACATAGAGCTGTTCCATGCAAGCTTTTGCGAAAGGGCTTTGAATGCAGCATCTGGTTTTGGTCAAACTTACTGTGTGTTGCTGGTCCAAAGGGACTGTGGCCGCAGCGCTCTGGGAGGGAGTGCAGCTTTACCCTTGTTTCACAATATTTTCTTTGGAAATTCGTAGCACCCAACTGACCCTGTCATCCACTTGCGCTGGTATTCCCCTGCTCCTTCTGAAAAAGAGCTTCTTGTTCTCCTAATTATTACTGGTCTGTTTTGGGAAATATTTTGTCCTCCTTTGATTTTTTGATGGCAGCTGAAACTGTTAAAATGTTTTTTGTTTGTGTTTTGTTTTTTCTTTTTTATCTTGTAAATGTCATTATTGTTAAAGATGAAGACAGCAATCTAGGAAATACGTTGTAGCATTTTTCAGGTATACAATATTCTTCCTGGGAATTGAATCGTTCAGTCACTAGCAATAGAAATTTTGTATTAGACTGATTACAAAGGACTAGAGGTAGTGAAATTCTCCTGGCTCTTGGCACCCTAGATAAAAAGCATTTGAGAGTCCTGGAGAAATGCCCACAATTAGACAACTTTGTTGGTCACTGGATATTTGAAGTTGTTTGGGGCATGGAAACATTTCTGCTTTATTCTTACCCTTGAATGGATGTTCTTTCAATATCATGTAAAGATAGTTGCACAGTGCAAAAATATGATGACCTTAATAGACTGTTTGAAGATGGAAGGACTGTAATAGTAAGGACTGTTACCCTTGACATTTTCATAAGACTACCCAATTATACAATAACAAGTATGTTATGAACTAGGATAAGTAAATAGCTAAAACATAAAGGCACTTGACATACATTTGAAATAAATAGTAAAACTGAAAATATGTTAACCATCTGAAGTCTGTGTAATACTTTGAAAATGTAATATGGTTTTCAATGTCATGTGCTTGACACAGTATACAGTATTCTTCAGGAGCAAAATTCCTGACCAGTCACGTACATACCAAGGGAAAGATGTGTGAGACTATTTCAATGGTGTACTATTTTTGCAATATACTACAAAGCTGCTTCTCATAGACACCCAGGTTTCACTGTATTCACATGAGATTTGCAAACCTTCTTCTAGGAGCACTCTGGACTTTTGAGTGTCATGTCCTATGTTTGCACATTTGGTTTTAATCTGCAAGTTATCTTTGAAATTGTACTAGTTCATGGTGGTTAAAAAATACCATCTCCTAGTTGTATTATATGTTCCTCTGGAAAGCAGCCTCTTAATAAGAATAAAACAGGAATCTAATCCAGCAATTCTAGCAAGCGTTCCTACTTACTCTGAAAGAATAAGCCCATATGAGGAAGAACTTGTGTTAATGTCACATTTCTTCTCTGTAAAGGGGTAACGAACTCAGGCAATATGCTTATTGCTCATTAGAGGTCAGTAGTGAAGCACAACAGAAAGGAAGAGCTCAGCAGTTATTTAAAGAACTCAGTTCTCTTCTGTTCAAAAGTTATTTTACAGTATTTGAGACAGGGAAAAAAAATCTGGTTTCCAGATGTGGGATTTAAATATATACTCTTAAAAGAGATTTCAGGCTAAAATGCATGAGGATATAGTTTATGTACACTGGATTCAACATAAAAGTCGTTAATTCCTTGGTAATATTTATCTTACGTTATAGTAGAGTATCCATCACTTGAATGCAAGCCAGATGGTTTTGCCAGCAAAACCAGCAGATTTATATTACACATTAAAGGTGTAAAAATTATCTCAGCATGCCTCCTAACAGTGATACACTACATGAGAGAAAGTCACATTACTGCCTTAAGGACAGAGTATGTGACTGTCGTCTTCAGTCTGACAACTCACCGCTACAGAGATACGGTGAGTACAGTCTAAATGTTTTAGTTTTTATGACCTCAGTTCTGTTTTAACGTGGATGCCAAATGTGTAAATGCATGCAATATGACACTCACTAGGTCATCAGTGTCCCAAATGCACATCTGAGTTTCCAATTTCAATATGCATCATTAAGACCTTTTTCCTCCAAGGCCCATTATGGCCCCAGTCCAAACCTCAGCATCTTTAAGACTCCACTGCCTCCTACTGACTTTTTCTCAGGACCCTGAAATAGTAGTCCCCAAGAGACTTGCAGTTCGGAACAGTGGAAATGGTGAAGTAGTTTAACAGTTTAAAAACAGTGCTTTTTAACATTCTCGAATAATTTACATAATCTGAAAAAAAAAAAAAAATTAGCTCCTTTGCAGACATCTAATTCCAGAGTGAAGAATCACTGTGGTTTTCATTTCGGTCTCAAGGACAGAATTATTAACGTACTTAATCAAGTAAATTAGATATCATGCAAAGCTGAGTTATTTTTCAGGATTTAATAATGCAAAATCAATAGAAGCATTTACTACATTCTGGTGCTTTCTGAACACGGTGTGAGACAGTTTTTCATACACCAGTTTTTCAGTACTCGGGATACTGTGAACGGCTGCCAAGGCAGTTCCTCGTAAACTGCTCCCAGAGGCCTCTCATGTTGAACATCCTCCTTCCCCCCTGGCTCCTTTAGGTTTTGCCCAAAGCTTCAACTGAACATTTCTGCCTTTACATATAAGAAGAAAAATCACAGTCAGTGAGCACAAACATACGCCTCTCTCTTATGAAAGTTCAGGGACTTATTTTATTTTTTGAAAAGTTTCTATGAGCTTTGAGGTGAAGACAGAAAGGGTGCCCTTAAGAATCCGAAAATCCAGCTAATGAGCTGGGCTCTTTCCTATTGAAATCAATTCCTTCTTGATGGCTTTTTCTGGAAGTTAGAATCACCTCTAAAATGGGAATATCCCTTCAGTCAGTATCAGGAATATATACTCATCTCCATCCACTGTCCTTTCCAAGCTATTTGGCTGTGTCACATTAATTTCAAGAGTAAAGTGAATGGAATACCTTATTGTCATTTTTGTTTTTGAGAAAAATATAGCTTGTGTTAAACATGGTACATAAAATACCTAAAGAAATCAGGCATTCAAAACTGAATCTTGCCGTGACGGGCAGGACAGAGTTAACTTTATATTAAAGTATCAAAAAATCCATTAGCATATTCTGTGTACTATTTTCATAGGAGATGGTTTTGTTTAACAGATACCAGCATTTTTACAGTGAAGTGATAAAGGTCAATGAAGTAAGTCAAAATCAACTGCTTTTTCAAAAGAATCTCAGGGATTGTCTATGTCTATTTGGATGCTGGATTTGGTCCTGTTCAGTGGAAGACAGCTCAATATGAAGGTTTAGTTGTGGAAGCAAATGAAGTTTTAATTGTGGAAGCATCCTAGCAGGGAAGAAAGAACAGAGAAAATTGTTTGGGATTTGACCCAATAGATGGGCCTCAATGGTGGAAAATAAGTGTATATGTTTCTAGTGAAGTAGAGACTCCCCTTCCCCATGAAAAACAGCTAGAATAAAATTGTTTAATTCTCATGTGATTCTGTCTTTCCTCCTGTCCTCTCTTCCTTTCAGGTGAGTAATGTCATAGTTGTGAGACTTTATAGACTTGGCCTAGCTGGTCATTCCTGAACTACATGACATACATGAAATTCACTTAGATAATGAAAGGGCTTAATCTCTGCTCTTCTAATCAGCCTCTCAGTACATTTGGGCACAATGTTGTACAGGTCCTGATTGTCCCCAGCATGTTTCCAATTTTGCGGGCAGAACCTCTATGCAGCACATGGGGAGGAATGATGGAGAATCATGTTCTGCTTCAAGGCTGCTTTGGCTGTGCAGTCTTAACTGGTTTTAGGTTAGAAGGGCACGTAGTGATTGGGCAAGGGGTAATGGCTTTCAACTGAAAGAGGGTAGCTTTAGATTGGATGTAAGGAAGAAATTCTTCACTATAAAGGTGGTGAGGCACTGGAACAGGCTGCCCAAGGAAGTTGTGGATGCCTCATCCCCAGAAGTGTTCAAGGTCAGGCTGGACGGGGCTTTGAGCAACCTGGTCTAGTGGAAGGTGTCCCTACCCATGGCAAGGGGCTGGAACTAGAGGATCTTTAAGGTACCTTCCAACCTAAACCATTCTGTGATAACTCAGCAAATACAAGGCCACATTTTCTGCTCCACTAGATGTGACTGACCTGCATAGCCAGCTAGAGTTAAATTGGTTTGAATTGGCATTTGTGTTGCCCTTGTCCAGTGCTGCTGTGAGGAAAAGAAAGTACAGCAGGTATAGCAGGGGAGGTGTTTCATTCTGCTCATCAGTCTCTTTGAATGAGTCTGTTTTTCTTTCTTTTGTGGTTTTTTTTTTTCTTTTCCTTAGTACTTAGAAAAATGAGCAGAAAGGCACAAAGATAGTTTAATATCATTCTCCCGTATTTATTATGCTATGCTTCTTTTGCACATGCAAAAGAAATGACTGCAGTGTAGTGTATTGATTTCCAATTTGCTTTAATCTAGTTAACAAGGGCAGTCCTAGCATTTGACTGTGGCAGCATGGAGCTTCATTCATTTAAATTGTGGAGGACATATATTCTGTATCTACCCTTATTTCCTAGTTTGAAGCATGAGGAAAAATTTTTTCCATGCTGGATTTCAACTTTCAGCACATTACAATATAATTTGATCTTTTATCCTTATTTCTTTTTTAGTGAAGCAGCAGACAAAACATGCTTGTCTGCCAGAGAATTTTAACTCTGAGGTACTGCTGCAGGCCACACTAAAAAACCATTCTGGCTTCCCAGGGAGTCTGTGTTTGGCTCAGGGCAGTTGTGCTGTTGTTCTCTGCAGGAAATATTCCAGAACAATGGTCTAACATAGTAAGTGTGTTGCGGACCTTATTCATCCTTGCCTTGTATTTTGCTGGCACTTTCATCTATGTAAAATGATGTAAAACGTGCCATGTGTTGAAAATCCTGATCTGAAAACCCTCTGCACCAATGAAAGGTTAATTTTTCCCAACTGATTTCACAATGTAAGACCCAGCCCAGAGGCAAAACAAACCTCATGCAAAACAGGAATGGAAAGAAACCAGAAAGTCTATTTAAGTGTGTTCCTATTTGCATTATCACGTAACTGTCTATGGTCAGATAAGATGTCTGAATAAAAGACCATTCAACATTTTTTTTCCATTCTACATTCTTGCTTGAATATTTTTATCTTTTTAGCACTTACCTGAAAACTGGAAACCTCAACACTTCGAGTGTTGTAAGACACTATAGGTTTGTCAAATATTGTTTCTGTCGCCAGTTATGTTTCTAAAAAACCGCCCAGATCTGTCCCAGTTCCATTGCTACTTTTTCATCTGTTTTCAGGAAGGAAAGGAGTCAGGATGTAATACAAATGAATAGTTCTGGGTAGGTAATAAAATGGTCATTACGTGAGCTCTTTCCTTTCAAAACTGCTCTACTGAACATGCAGGTAGCATTTCCTTTGTACATACAATCAGACTATACTCAGTCTTATGCTCAGTAAGAGCACATTGGGGAATAAGATACTTTTTTCAAACTACAGTGGAATTTGTTCTTCTAATTATTTCAGTAATTCTTTAAATATTTAGTGTTTTTATTTCAAAAGATACTGACTTCACACTTGTCAGTCATCTATACTTTAGCCCTGAAAAGTTTTGTCTGGACATATGTTACCTGTGAAGCAGAGTATTTATCTTGTTCACCTGTACCATCAGTATCTTGCAGCATAGTATTACTTAATGATCATACCTTGGATTTACACCAAATGTCATTGTTCCATACATCTCTGAAAAGAAGTTCTACTCCTGGAATCTGTACTTGGGGATTTGGGGACAACAGCTTTTTGAAAATTAAACTGTGGGGTGTTGAGAACCTACACACTGGTCAGAAATATGGGGCAGTGAAAAGTAATAGGCAGTTTTGGTTCAAAATCCTTCATTAGAAAATTATCAAGAACATGCCAAAAGTATAATATAATGGCATTGTAATTGAATAGCCTTGCAGGTTATATTTGTAACATTTATATTGCTAATAACTGCAAAGGGGCATAGTTATTTTTTGTTGATGTGTTCATGATACAACTTTTTTGTTACAGTGGCCTCTTGCTGTATGAAGGTTGCCAGATCAGGCCTTTGTTTCAGGTGAATGCAACCTGAAGTGTAAGTCTTGAGAAGCTGCCAAGTGCTTATTTGAATTCTTAACACCAAGGTGATTGCAAATGCACTTTAATGCCTAACACAGATATAGTAACAACCACCCTCATAGTTTCAGAACTGCTCTTAATTTCAATTGTTATTTCATTCAACAGAGATAAATTGTAGAAGGACCAGAAAAGTGCTTCTTATCCATCTGATTGGTTTCTGCAAAGCCCAAGCAGCTGGAGTGCTCTTGCTACATATCTCATTCACAGGGCCCATTACCATTAGTCACACTAATGTCCGATCGCACCATTAGCTTAAGCAAACTCTTGATCAACATCAATTTAATTTTTCTGTCATGAATAATTGTTTCTGTGAAGGACAGGTGGCTGGCTCTCCTTGGCACAAGTCTGAGGAGGATGCTCCATCTCCATTTAAGCTTCTGGTAAAAGGATTAAAGATGTTTTGCATATTCTGGTCTGTGGTAGGGACAGGTTGTACAAAAGTGGGGCAAAATTAGTATATTAAATAAAAGCTTGAAAATCCCAAGTAATCAATATTAAGTTATGGTGGGCTAAACTGTGGACAGTCCTTTCACAGGGCCATAATATGTAGAGGTTCTCTCTTCCATGGTTGTTGCATGACCTCTGAAAGCTCAAAAATTACTTATTCATTCTTGCCTCAAAGAAAGAATCTGTAGAAGAAATGCAAAGGACAAAGTGCTGCAAAGCACTGATTAACAGGCCATGCAGCAAAGGTTGGATGGCATTTTGGTGAGCAAAGCAAAGACTGCTTCCTATAGAGTAGTGCAGATGCATCAGGTACACTGTCCTGCAACTAATTCTGGAGCAGGACAGCTCTGACCGAATCTTTGTTCAGATCAAGAATTGGCACCTACATCTAAGTCGATTATTTTAATGTAGCTTGTTCCAGGCTGCACAACCCAAGTGTTAACCAGCAAGCCAGATAGGCAGTTTCTGATCTGTCCTGGGGGAATGTAATTGTTGGGTGATATCATTGTTTCAACCGTGCTAAAAGAAACAGCATTGGGCTCATCAAGCAGGGATAGACTAAAATCATATTACTAATGAACTATGATGATAACTCAGATGTACTGGAGCACCCAGCAACAAGGACCCATATATGAAATACAACAGTTGGAAGTCCTTTGAGGTTTTCCTCTTGAAGTGTTGCTCAATTATCTGTGGGATAGTGACAGGCAGTCTAACTCCATGTGTTTGAGAAACCCAGAAATTAAAGAATGCTAGTATTCTTGCCCATTTCCATTTAAGCTGATCCTTCTGGTCTTGGGGCTTCACAGAGTTGCTAGAAAAGGATTTTTCTGAGATTGAGGAAGAAGGAAGTGGTGCTAACAGAGGAATATTTCACAAATGCAAAATTCCACCCTTTGGAGGGAAAATACGTTGGATCGTGGATTATGACAGTGTCCCAGGATCATAAATAAGAAGTTAGTACACATTGTAGCAGGGCTAAAATAACTTAAAACTATGAGATTGATGAGATCTTTTTATTGAGAAACACATGAAGAAAATATTTGAGCCTGTGTTAGACTGAGTTCATGAATAAAGGTTTCAATGTGTATCACTGTGTATACTAAGCAGTGTAAATGGGTACTACCAGTGTATGTACGCTTTCTAAGTAACTTCTTCCCTTATGTCACTGATGCGGTATTTCTTTGACTGAACCTTCCCTTTGGGAATCTCCCTATTTTACCAAGAAGAAGCACTCTTAAAAGAAATATTCTGTGTTAAAATACTATCCTATCTATTGCAAAATAGATTTTGAAGTGAAATTTGAGCTTTTTCTTTGGGCTGCAGGTTTGTGTCCAAGCATTCAAAAACTGCATCAGCTGTGCTTTCTGTTAGAAGACACCTACAAAAATAGCTGAGAGAGAGAAAAGTGTCAAGTTAGCATTCATTTAGCTTTCACAATTTTAATAACAAACTTATAGAGAAAATACGGACCCTTTTACAATCTTATTTTTCTTCTCTGTGTTTTCATTAGTAGCCATAGAAGTCTTTCAAATTCATGAGAGTAACAGATGACTGATTCCTCAGTGATGCAGCAGAATAAATCTGTTGTAACCATAATTAAAGAGAAAATGTGTTCCACACTGCCCATGCAGTAGGCATTAAATGTGTTACACAGAGGAAGCAGACACCTTATTGATTACCAGCAGTTCCCTAATAAATTGAGATAATTAATTTCTCCTGAGCATCTTGCATACAGATGTAACTTTAAACCTGGTAAAAATATTTTTAGAGTTCATAAGAAATTGCTAGCTTCTGTTGTTAACATTTTCAAAGTACTTTTTGGCTATAGTCTTTTTCAAAGTCACTTCCAATTAAAATAGCCTTGAAAAAAATCAATTTCCACAACTGAATATGTGTATCTCTCTTACAGCTAAATAAAAGGTTTTGGCTGGAATCACATCCTCCTGAAGTGAGACCCATTGGGAACAACCAGTAAAAAAAAAAATCTCTTTATGTCCCTGCTTTACAGGTTTTCTGACCTGTTTGAGGACAATGAAGGAGGCAAAAGTTCTCATTCACACACCTTGACATAGCAATGGAAAGCTCTGTCAGTATTGAGGGATAAACATTATTTGTGAGGATACCCAGCATCCCTCTCAGCACTTGATGTTCTCTCCAGCCCTTGGATAAAAAGACTTCTGGGATGTGCTACCAGCATGGTTTGCCTGACCCATGCAGTTTCTGCAGCAGGAAAGCACAATTTCATGCCAAGGTATGCTGAAAAGCCATAGATTCTGGTGGACTCCTCACAGGCTGAGAGCAGTAGATGGTGTGGACATTTTTCATCCTGGTTTTGGTTTGCTCTTCTTAGCTGTAGGAAACCAGATCCATGAGGAGGATCTGTGTGTTGTGTGGCAAAGGAGGGATCCTGGCAAGAAGGGCACCATGACCACATGTGGTATCTGTTTATCTTAGTGCAAAAGTGATGAGCTCCATGCAATTCTAGGACATGAGATTTTCTTTTGCTCTCACCATATTTAATATTGTCACCATGAAATGTTAGGCAGATAGATTTTATCTCCACAGGCTCCTTTGCACTGGGACATTTTAATAACAGCCTTGAATTCTGTGTCTAGAACGGTTTCCTTGAACTTATTCCTCCAGGCTTTTCTGCATCATGATGGCTACAAGAACATAGCCATCTGTCAGGAAATAATGACCCAACAAAGAGGCAGCTAAAACCAAAATATCCACTTTCATATATACATACATATATATGTATGTATGTATTTAATATATGTAACCTCTAAATTTGACAGTATATTTTGCATCTTTCCCTATATATAATACTTGTAGCACTATTGTAGGGGATTGCTGCTTTTGCTGAATTCTAGCTATATTTGTTCATGAAATGTTTAGATCAATATAACCACAACAATGAGCTTGTGTAAAGGTACCTTTATCAATAGAGCTTTTATTAATGGGATTAAGTTTGCTGCTGCAAGAGCTTTCTACACAGTTGCTCAGCAATTGAGCTGCTACGTTGTAAGTACACAGGAACTTGTCATTGCAGTCATCTTTTGTGGGAAAGTTTATTCTATAAAAGTGAAAACTTTGGGTAATTTCTTACTTTGGAAGGAAGTTTTGGTTCTGTAAGAGAACTGACATCACATCAGTGATTCCCCTGTGGTTTTAACAGGTTTTAACACTTTACTAACTCATTGACAGTGCTCTGAATACCTCCAGCATGGGTACTCAGAGGCATTTCCAGGAGATAACAGTTGACGTCACTGGGCCGGCTCAAAACATAAATCCTCTCTGTGGAAAATGGTAGAAGTTTGCTCCTTAGAATAAATGTTTGCAGTTTGCTAAGTCAAGAAATCCAGCTGTAAGACAGCTTCCAGAAGCCTGACTTCCAAATTAGCCTTCTGTTTTTGAAAACTTGGAACGCAACTTACACTGCCCTTTGTATTTGTTTAGGTTTTACCAACACTTGGTCATAAGACACCAGCAGTGATGAAGTCCACTTTCAGACAGTGTTATATTCTCAGTTTTAACATCAGTAAAGCTGTGGAACCTATAGCAGAGAGAGAAGGGTAAAAGAGAGTAGGTTACAGTTACCTGTCGGCATAATTATGGTAACAAATCATATTTATAGTATATCCAGGCCTAAAAGTGCCAGACCTTGATTAATAATCAGTTGTAATTAATGTTTAGAATGAATGGCTTTCCTGAATTGCTGACTTGAAAAATGACCCCGAGGCATTTCCCCACCTTTCTTGAGGTGCTGCTAACTTGATTTTGAAGAGAATTGAACAGTTTGGACACCATCTCATAATCCTTGGTTTATCTTTACATCCTTTTTGAATTTGTTTCATGAGGACCTAAAGATAAACAAATGCAGTAATAGCTGAAGTCAGTGTGTTGACCTCTAAAGTCTGCTTCACTGTATCACAGAATCACAGAATGTTAGGGATTGTAAAGGACCTCAAAAGATCACCTAGTCCAATCCCCCTGCCGGAGCAGGAACACTTAGATGAGGCTACACAGGAAGGTGTCCAGATGGGTTTTGAATGTCTCCAGAGAAGGAGACTCCACAACCCCCCTGGGCATCCTGTTCCAGTGTTCTGTCACCCTTACTAAGAAGAAGTTTCTTCTCAAATTTAAGTGGAACCTCTTGTATTCTAGTTTGAACCCATTACCCCTTGTCCTACTGTTGGTTGTCACCGAGAAGAGCCTGGCTCCATCCTCCTGACACTCACCCTTTATATATCTGTAAACATTAATAAGGTCACCCCTCAGTCTCCTCTTCTCCAAACTAAAGAGACCCAGCTCCCTCAGCCTTTCTTTATAAGGGAGGTGCTCCACTCCCTTAATCATCTTGATTGCCCTACGCTGGACCCTCTCCAGCAGTTCCCTGCCCTTCTTGAACTGAGGGGCCCAGAACTGGACACAATATTCCAGGTGTGGTCTCACCAGGGCGGAGTAGAGGGGAAGGAGAACCTCTCTCGACCTACTAACCACCCCCCTTCTAATACACCCCAGGATGCCATTGGCCTTCCTGGCCACAAGGGCACAGTGCTGGCTCATGGTCATCCTGTTGTCCACCAGGACCCTCAGGTCCCTTTCCCCTACGCTGCTCTCTAACAGGTCATTCCCCAACTTATACTGGAACCTGGGGTTGTTCCTACCCAGATGCAGGACTCTACACTTTCCCTTGTTATAACATTTCATTAAATTTTTCCCCGCCCAACACTCCAGCCTGTTCAGATCTCGCTGGATGGCAGCACAGCCTTCTGGCGTGTCAGCCACTCCTCCCAGCTTGGTGTCATCAGCAAACTTGCTGACAGTGCACTGTATTCCCTCATCCAAATCATTGATGAATATGTTGAATAATACCGACCCCAGTACTGACCCTTGAGGCTCTCCACTAGATACTGGCCTCCAACTGGTCTCCGCCCCATTGACCACGACTCTCTGGCTTCTTTCCTTCAGCCAGTTCACAGTCCACTTCACTAGCCAGTCATACAGACCGCACTCCCTCAGTTTGGCTGTAAGGATGCTGTGGGAGACTGTGTCAAATGCCTTACTGAAGTCAAGATAGACCACATCCACCACTCTGCCATCATCCATCCACCTTGTTATGACCTTGTAAAAGTCAATGAGGTTGGTCAAGCATAACATCCCCTTGGTGAAGCCATGTTGACTGCCCCTAATGACCCTCTTATCCTTTATATGCCTTGAGATGGCACCAAGGATAAGTAATAGTAGTAGTAGTTTCTTTTGTGCCCTTTCAAGCCAGCAGGAATGGGTTTGCATCCCACAATGACACCTGAAATGCTCCATAAAACTGGACTGTCTTATGATACGTGCTGTATAAGCAGAGTCCTGAGAACTAGATACACTGAGGTGACCAGAGAAATAATAAGGTCACAGTTCGGTTTGAGTTGAGAGGTTGGCCAGTATGTATTTTAATTGATTTATTTATAGAAACAAAATCCCTGACCCCCCCCCCCCCCCCGAATTTTATGCATTTTAGATGTTAGCTCATATTTAAAATGTTTTGTTGTAAATTTTGTTATTTGAGTTTTCAGTACGGTTGGCTTAGTTGTTTCCTTGATCTGTTGCATTTGATGAGTCTGTAACATTTGTTGCTGACACTAGGTGTCACACTAAGAATGTTTCTGTTTCTGGAAAGAAACAAAAACCTTCACCAGTAAAGGAGAGTACGCTCCTCCCAGGCTTTCCTTCTCTCAGTCCGAATGCTCGAAGTCAGTAGGAGTTTTTGCATTGATTTTTGTGCAGTTGAGTTTGTGCTCTTGATGCTTACCTTGATTCACTCCTTGGAAAATTGCAAGATATGGAGACAAACTGCCAGTTTGGCAGCTACTTGGATTCAGACCTGTTGGAGCAGGTCCAGAGGAGGCCACAGAAAGGGTCAGAGGGCTGGAACACCTCTCCTGTGAGGACAGTCTGAGAGAGTTGGGGTTGTTCAGCCTGGAGAAGAGAAGGCTCCGGGGAGACCTTATTGTGGCCTTTTTGTACTTGAAAGGGGCCTATAGGAAAGATGGGGACAGACTTTTTAGCAGGGCCTGTTATTACAGGACAAGGGGTAATGGTTTTAAATTAAGAGGGGAGATTCAGGCCAGACATGAGGAAGAAATTTTTTACAATGAGGACGGTGAAACACTGGCCCAGGTTGCCCAGAGAGGTGGTAGATGTCCCATCCCTGGAGACATTCAAGGCCAGACTGGACAGAGGTCTGAGCAACCTGATCTAGTTGAAGATGTCCCTGCTCATTGCAGGTGGGGTGGTCTAGATGACCTTTGAAGGTCCCTTCCAGCCCAAACTATTCTATGATTCTGTGAACTGGTTCCTGGACTTCGGCTGAAGAATACACAGTATTACATACTTCATGCTGAGCCCTTAACCCGCCTGTGAACCTACAGTTGCTCTTTCCTTTGCAATAATTTCCATGGGTTCACTCTTTTGGCACATACGTGCATAAGAGGGCAGTGAGAGAGGTGGAAGAACTAGCCCAGTGGTAGCAGAAAGGATTATTGTACAACAATTGTACAAATTTCAGAGAATCAAAGCTTCCAACTATTTTGCCAGGAGTTTTTCTGTATGTAGCTATTCATATAAGGTCTAATCTAAAGCTTGTTAAAGTACAGAAGCCTGTGCATTGACGGCGGTGTACTTTGGATTAGGCACTTAGCGCAGATGTGAAGAGATGGGTCTGTGCCTGAAGTGTTTGCAATTATGAACAGAGAATGTAGATGGAAAGACGGATGCAACAGAGAGCTTTAAAACTCTGTATTTATTTTTCATTTGAGATTTTCTCATTCGAGTGAGCAATTTGTTCACCAAGTGTCTTGTGCCAGCTTGTACTGATAAATGCAAGAACTTTGTTTTGGAAGGTTCTGAAAGCTTTTAGAGATAAAGCCTTTATTTGTTCTTCCAGCCTGATGTTCAAGAAAAGGGTTTAAATCCTAAACACTTGCAATTCTCCAGCAACATGCGATAGACTCAAGTTGAAAGCACTATAAAACTTGTTTACAAGGACTCACAGAGTGAAAAATTGTTTCATCTAAAATTCTGCAGAGGAAGTAGGATCTAACAGCTCTAGAGCCTGATTTTTTTCCTGTCTCACAGCAGGGATAATGGACCAGTGTCAATATTCCTGTCACCTCAGAAAGCCCTTACACCAGCTGTGCACATGTGGGCCAGGTAGCACAAGAGGGATACAAGGCAATGGCCAATACTCTGTCCGTTCCATTCAACTGCTTCTTCCTGAGCTTTGTGGCTTAAATGTCACAAAGGAAGGTCTGCTCTTGTTTTTATCCCATCACTGTCTGTCTCAATGGTAAGAACAATGGTGAGACAGACAGAGATATATCCTGTGTTTTTCCTCCTGAGGTAACACAGGTAGCAAAGACAGGGAGATGGATCTCATAGGTCTATTAATATTGTGGGGCCTTGATGCCTATTTGTTCTATCTTGTACCACTCTGATACACGGAAAACCTGAAAGAGCTGTTGATGGTAAAAAATGCTCAAAGTCAGGTTAAAGACATCTGAAATTCCTGATGCTTGTCTTGCCCTCCTGTCAGTTGGCATGAATTTGGTCTGTGAATTCTGTTTGTAGTAGCACAGATTAGATAAACAGATTCTGTGGAGCAAAGCCTTCCTGTTAACAAGTACAACATGGTGGCAGGTCTCATGTTCTGGGATCAAGGCTCACTGTTATGCCCATTGGGCCAAACTTTGGTTGTATTTATCATAAAAAGATAAAGTTGTGGAGAAAGGGTCAGGCTAGTGTTCTGGACCCTGGCTCTGCCTGCATGTATTAGTTATTCTGCCACTTGCTGACACTGAATTAGTCTTGGATAGAAGATTGGTTTGCCGTGCTCTGCATCCCAAACATTGAAATATAATGCTTAAGAGTGAGAGTCTCACAAATATTAAAGCAAAAAGAAAACTTGCACTGTCCAGTTTTGTCCTTCTCCATGCAAGACATATAATGAATCTATGCAACAAGCTTCTTTGCATGCTTGCAGTTAATGTGGATATCATAAATTGTTGCATGTCCAACATTCTGCTTCAGATTATGTAGGAGAAATGCAGGAATCTGCATAAAATGTAACTGGAGCCTGAAGTGAGGGAGAGGATAGTCTGAGGAGAGCCAGAGGGCAGCCTTAGTACTGATAGTGCTGCTGTTACTAGCTGTTGGTGTCACCACACAGGCTGCTTGGTGCCTTTGGGTTGGGGATGGAGGTGGTTTTTTTTTCCCCCCCCAGTGCAGACCCATCAGTGCTGCTGTTACTGGCTGTTGGTGTCACCACACAGGCTGCTTGGTGCCTTTGGGTTGGGGATGGAGGTTGGTTTTTTTCCCCCCCAGTGCAGACCCATGAGATGGGAAACAGGAAAGATCATGTGTTTTTTTCTACTCAGTAGATCACACCACCCTTGTTAGGTGCGGACAGCAATTCTGCAGGCCATCTGTGTGTTTGAGACCACAGTTCAGCTGGAGGAAATTGTGATGGAGTTGCCAGGGCAGGATATGAGGTGGGATATCTGATGCCTGCTTCTTCTCCTGCCTTATGCTATTTCTAGTCTGAATGAAGAACTGAAAATAAAAATATACACAATAGTATTGTGCATCTAAGACTGTTTCTGTTTCAGCTCAGCAGTTTCAATAACTGTACAGACCATAATGTGCTTTAGGATATGTCAGATGTGTTCGCATTTCTCCTACACCTGTTGTGCACTACCGGGACTTTGCTGACCTTCACAGTTATTCATACCAAATTTCAAATTGTCTGAAATCCACTCAAGCCCTGTTGTGATGGAGTGGAGGATCATTATTACACACCTTTGGAAAAAGAAGAGCCTCATCAAAGGAAACAATGTTTTGTATATGTCCAAGATCTTGTTTCCTGATTCAGTCTGTTCCTTTCATATGTGTGAGCACTGTCTACCCCTGGGCAGCTGCACCAGATTCATCACAGACCAGTTTCTTGATGATTTTGTTTCCTTCTAGTAGCCATCTAGGGGCAAATGCTTCTCAAACCACTGAGTCTGAACAAAAACTCTACAACATTTGGAGTAATTTGAATTCAAAATGTTTGGCTTGGATCCATTTCTGTATTTCACTCTAGAGCCCTTCTTCATTAGTAGTGCATTAGTGCATTAGCTGTAATATTTTCCTTGTGCCACTTGTGGTACCTACTCTCTCCTGGACACAAGCTCTAAGAAATTGTTTGGTACTGGTTGCATCATTACCAGTGTAGAATGGAAACCCAATCTAAGCTGGTCAGCTTCTTTCTGCTGATCCATTCTGACAGCTTTTAGACTGTGTTCCGAGGTGTTAAATTCTCCTTATGTTAGAAAGGCAGCAAAATTAGACGTTATGTAAGGAGTAGTGCCTGGGAGCAGCTCTGAGTTCTGAAAACCATGTTTACCAACAATTTAAATCAGCAGTGCAGCAGGCAATGAAGGCTAAACATGGTCTGCTCTCCTGTGGTTTTCAGCAGAGCTGACTCTCAACTTGTTTTCTTTGTGTGTTTCTTCATCTATCGGCACAGCTGATCCAGTGTCAGTTATGTTTTTGGTGGCTGACACTGCAGGTTTTGCTTTGCTCGTTTTGGAACTCAACATTCGCATCGTGAAACCATTCAAACTCATGAATTAAAGTGTCTCTGCAGAACGTTCAGGAGCAATGCAAATGTGCTCCATGGCTCTTATATAGGAGATTGAGTCAATCAGGCTTCTGTCTTTTATCACACTTCCAGACTATTTCTATTATATGAAGAAAATAGAATAATCTGATAATAAATAGAATCCTATCATGTCTGTTTCCCTGGGTGGCTGCACAGGACAGACCTATAAATATCACTTCACATAATACTGTATTATTTCACTACAGGCTGATCTGCACCCAGATTCCAGGAAGGGGAGGACTCCAAATGGGCATCTGTATGTACAGGAGGCTGGATACTGTTGTGGCACCATAACTTACAGCTTTATAATGGAAATGAAAGCTAGAGAAAGGAGAAGTAAAAGAACCTTCTCAGAACATATTAAATTTTAATTCAGCACTAACTATGAAACCAACTATTGTCTCCCGAAGAAAACATGCGTGTGAGATTCCCCTCAGTGCAGAGCACAGCAAGCAGTATGTGAAAGACAGACCAGGCACAGAATTCCAGATGCATGAAAATTTGATAGTTAGCAGGTTTGCAACCCTGGATTAAAATTAAACATTCAAATTAATCTGGGGCTCAATTTTCTAATTAGAACACAAGGGCAAAAAGCAGGGCAAATTATCTGTATGTAAACATCCTTTCCCAAATATTGCTTCATTCCATCTGCAGATACCTTACAATGCCTTGAGCTTAAAAGAACAGCAAAAATTATATCTTGCAGGTTGCTATTTAATCCTCCCTAACTGGTTGTTGGTTGATTGGTTGGTTGGCTGTTTTTGCTTTGTTGTTTTTTTTGTTTGTTTGTTTGCTTTTCCTATGTAGCTCTGTTTCTTACTATAATTATTCTCTTTTAGCAGAATTCTCTTTCTGCTGCTTATGTATCAGTAATTTCCCCACCTAATATTTCCTTCTATTCTCTGCCCCTCAGAGAACCATTTTTGCTTCTCATTTAGCTATAAAGTTAATGCTTCAGTTTGATCAGCCAGTTTTGTGGTCCCTGACCTGTAATACTGCAAGGAGCATCTTAGAAATGTATTTCTATTTTCATCACCTGAGAAATGTTCAGAACTACGTATGCTCGGTCTTCAGAAACACTTTGATTTGTGGGTACATGAATATTTTCCCTTCTGGCTTGAAACATTTCCAGGCTGCCAATTTTTAAAGTACTCTACAAACCAGTTGGAAGAAACAGATGATGTTTTTTGCCATTACCTTTCTCCTGTGATTTGACAGAGTTGCCATCAATGAAAAGGAAGTGTAGAAACAGGGGAACAGATTGCATCCATTTTAGAGTCTCAGGATTGTGGCTTAAGAAGACATCAACTGTGATCTCCATTTATTTTTTTACTATTTCTCCTCTGCTACTTGAGTGTGCCTGGAAGACTGTTCCCATTTTGGTGTCTTTCACTATCTTTTTTAATTAAATACATAAGTGCCCATAAAAACCTCGTAGAAAACCCAAAGCACAGAGCAGCACTTTCATGTAACCCCACTGCTGGATGGCAAGCTGCCACCTCCTGCCCCCACTCATCGCCTCTGACTGATCATTTTGGCACTTGGACATGAGACTTATTTACTTAAAAGATAACATTTTGCTCTTTGGAGTGAAATTTTCTCTGATTATTATTTTCCCACAGATGCTTCCATTAACTTAGCTTAGGATGCTTAGGATGAATTCTGATCATGTCTCTCTGTACCTGTTACTTATTGGTTGGCATAATGTTGTTTCTTTGGTGGCACTGTGTGTTGTGTGTAGCTGTTCTGTTGCTTTGACCTTGAAATCTGGCATTTCAGAGGCTTCCAGATGCCACTTCTACACATACTCAGTAGGAATCTGTGGATGCCTCATTACATTTTCGTGTCCAGTTCTGCTGTGACAAGGCTTCTGCACACCAATCCTATCACACAGTTAACAGGAACACAGGCATTTCAAAGAAAGACACAACTTGCTATTATATGTTGTTGTAATCTTATAGTATTGATATTTCTGAAAGAAAAGAGGAGAAAAGTTTTGAAGGTGGCAACACTCTGGAATATTTCTTTCGAACACAAGACCATGAATAGCTGCACCTGCTCTGCCCTGTAAGCACACCTACTTGGCTGTCTTGAGGCCCCCTTTTCTGACCTTTCTACACACTGATGTATCTGGAATGCCAGAAGAAAAACAGAGGACAACCTGATCTACACAGAACCTTCTGCTGTGTCCTGTCAGGCCCTCTGGATGACCCTCCTTTGGGAGTACCCAGAACCTCCCTGGAATGGAGCATGGCAAAGCCAGCGCCAGCGCATCTCTTCTTCCACAATACGAGTTGGAGCACATAACTTCCCTCAGTTTTGGGTTGCCTGAACAGCCACACAGAAACTGTGTGCCAGGCAGGAGAATTTTTCTCTGTCCCATAGAACAATTCTATCTGCAACTCTTGCTGAAGAGCCGGTTTAATCTCTTTCATAGGCCAGCACTGAACCAACGCTTCTCCAGACCCTTGGCTTTCTAAAGCAATATAAGCACCTTTCTCTACCTAATCCTGTATCTATGTCTTTGTTCTCATCTATGCTTTAAAAGTCATTCAGAGATACTCCACACCTGAGCTGGAGCTCACATGTATAAGTTTAGTTACTGGCAGACATGGAGATTGAAATGCTGTTTATTTGGCTAATGGGTAGAACATAAACACATATTGTTATAGTTGTCAAAATGTTCTGCAGCTGGAGGGACCATCTCTAGACTTGGTAGGGTAGTTTCCTCACAGTGTCTTTGCAATTGCCGGCTAACGGATTGGCAGACTGCAGTTTTATTTTATTCAGCTGCTTAATTAGGTATAGTTCTGTGCCTAGTACAGGAGCAACGGCTGTTGTCACAAGTGAAGCAAAACTGAATGCACATCCAGCTCTTCAGCAGTTGTCTGAGTACATGTGTTACACACAAGTGTCAGCCTTACTTGTTTTTACTTTGAATGATTCCAGATGCTTAAGTTTCCAATGAAAGTAGCTCTTCCCACTTACATATAATTTTGCACTAACACAGAAGTGTGTTAAAAGCAACTTCAAAACTAAAATTGGCTTATTGAAATTACATTAGTTTCAATTTGGATTTCAACAATTAGATTCCTGTGCTATCAGTTCATATGCATGGGTAAATACAATAATTTTGTATATGGCTCAAGCTAAAGGTAAATGAAGTTTGTATTTGCTTTTGCATCTTCCAGCTTATGAATCTGATGAACATTGCATTCATTGGTTTTACCTTAATAACTGATAATGTATTTGTTGTGGATGTGATCTCCCAACCTCCAAATGGATCACAAGGATTTTTACACTCAGAAGTATCTTTGTGTTTCATGTATTTGTTTTCCTCAAACTACTCAAAACTTTTTGAGACCATGGAAACTTCTGGTATCCTTGATGTCCTACAATAAGAATTTCAACTACATGTAATGTCCAAAAGTCTCTCCCCTGGGGTTGGAGTGGGGTGTTTGAACCTTCTCTATACCTCTTATGATTTTACAGAACCCTATCATAGTCCCCTCAGTTATCTTCTTTCCAGTTTGAGGAATCCAGGTTGACTTAATTGTCTTTGCCTGACAGTCATTGCCTACTTTTCATCATCACTGTTGCCAATGATGCCACTTTTCCAGTTCCATTATGTTTTCTTTGGGTTTGGGATTACTGC
The DNA here is from genome assembly GCF_964273445.1 of Streptopelia decaocto. Taxonomy (NCBI): domain Eukaryota; kingdom Metazoa; phylum Chordata; class Aves; order Columbiformes; family Columbidae; genus Streptopelia; species Streptopelia decaocto. Next base: position 38,470,222 of record NC_138655.1, on the reverse strand, counting down.
CTACTATATTAGTGTGTCATTACATCTTTTTGTTTTCTTTCCTATTTCTTTCCAAACCATTGGTCATTTTTCCTTGTTTTTCTTTTTAACACGGTGAGGCACCGAGCTGACATTTTTATAGAACTATTTACTATATCTCTGAGATTCTGTTCCTGAGTGGTTATAGCTAGGTGAGAGCTTCTCATTCACTTTATAGTCAGAATTGTTCATTTTTTTCCCTGGCATTACTTCACATTTCTCTTTATTGAATTTCATTTTGCATTTTATTGCACAGTATTGTGAAGTCCTTCTGCAACTCCTCTTAACCTTCATTGTCACTTCTGTGAATGATTTAAACTTTGTCACTTTGATATTCATGATCATTTATGAATATGCCAAATCATATAAAGCTCGAGGATACATCTTCTATGGGGACTGCATGGTAACTCCTCTTTTGTGAAAATTAACCATTTGCTGTTCCCTTTAGTCAGTCAGTTAGCTATATGAAGACTTTTCCTCTTAACCCAAGGCAGCTCTTCAAGGGGATATTTATGAATGGCTTCTGGAGATCTAAGTAGTTATATCCACAAGATTCACATACCTCTGCTTAACAATGTCCTTGACTCCTTCACAGAACTGGCAGGGATATGTGAAACATTATTTCCTTTCATGAAAGTCATATCAGCTCTTCCCAAATCTGTCGTAGAATTGACTCCCAACCATGTGCAGTGAACCAGGTCCTGAGTATCAAAGGACTCCAAAGACAATGCGCTGAAAATAGTGTAATGATAATATCATGATACTATATAGCAAATGTAATGTTTTAAAACTTAACAGAAGGAAAGAAATCTTAAAATTAATTTTTAACATGTTTTAAAATTTTTAGAAGCCCTAACACGTGGCAATTACTAAATATTATTCAGGAGTCAGATGTAAGTTTCAAAGAAACGAGGCTGTCACATCTACAGACAGGAACCTTCACTATGGATTGGGGCCAGAGGAATGCTGCCTGGGGCATCTAATCACCAGTGTAAGACTAGTGTAATACAAATAAGGCAAAAAGATGCAATGTCCTGTAGTTAGCTCCATTTCTTGCAAGTGCCTGTCTCCTTTGATACTTCTTCCCCTGGCATTTCTATCGTTGCCTGTGGATGTTAAACACTTAACTTATAAGCTGTAATACCAGCGTTCAGAAATCCAACTGAAAGGTCTACAAAGTCTTTCTGTGCTACTGCATCTCCTTGAGCAGCCTTTGTGGACTTTTCCTACTTGTTGTTTGGGCTAGGAACAATCTGCTCTGTGCTTCCACGCTACTTGGTATAATAGGGTCGTGGTCTTTGAGCAGAGTTCCCAGGTACTACTGAAAGTTTTTTGGGGTTTATCCAGATACCCACTAATTCTATTCACCATTACAGCATTTTGCATAGTACAGTGTTTTATTCCTCTGATGTTCCCTGGATACCTCGTGGAAGTGTATCACGTTTGCTGACACTGAGGCAATTTTAAGTGAGAGGTTACACCCTGCAATGCTTATTTCAGTTGTTTCAGAAGTAAGTTCCTTTAGCACCAGTCCTGGAGTTTTGTTGCTGTCCATTATGTCGCTCTGACCCAAAACTTTGTCTACTCACGCTTCCACTTGAGACAATACTCTGGTGTTCTTGTATTTTACCTCAGGTGCAAACACACTGGGAGAGGGATTTACTTGTACTCTGTGTGTGTACAGCATCTGGCATAGTAGTGTCCTGATTTGTGGCTGACATTGTTAGGTACTGTTGTAAGCTAAATAATAATATGAACAATTTATTGTAGCAGGAACTATGGCAGGGGGCATTCACAGCGGCTTGTATAATTTCTCCCTCTTGTGATGACTACAAAGAACAGTAAGTTTGCAAGCTCGCTTACGGGTTAAGGATAGTAAGTGCGAGTACTCCATACCCTCTCATCACAGCTGTTTTGCCACTGGCTGTCACATTCCCTCTCTCCCATTTCTCTTTGCTCATCTTTCAATTCACCTTGAAAGGCAAATTCTACTAGCTCTCTAAATTGGCAGTGGTGATACAAATAAACTAGCACCGTTACAGCTCACTGCTGCTGCCAGCAACAGAAATCCACATTCTGGTCTCCTGAAGTCTTCTATGTTCCCACAACACTACTGCACAGCTAAGTATAACCTAATTTGATTTTTCTTCTCTGCACCTGCTTATTTTCCTGATAGGTGGCAGGGGACAGGAGTGAGAAATGATCTTCCTTACTATTTGAGAACAGAGTCCCACATCAACAGAATTTGTTGCTAGTGAAATACTAGTACATTTACCTAAATGGGAAGAATTTTCTCGTCAGTTGCCAGTTTCAGAGCCAATATGTACTGAAATTCTACCATCAAACATGGAACAATAACTATCATGCAGTAACTGCAGCTTGTCATGATTTTCATTGCTCCCATAATCTATAGAAGGATTTTGTTACCTGCCCAAGAGAAAATGGTGAGTCATTATTCAAGATGCTGCATGTGCAAAAGGGAGAGGAAATTGAATAAGTAAATAACTGGCTTTTAAGGAAGCTCTTGAAAACAGGAAAATAAAGAATTGAGAATGTTGTACAGAAAATCGTTTCCTGAAACTAAAAATGGTTTGCATGGGGAGAAGATAAGAAACTAACTATACAGAGATTAAATTTGTTAATCTGCTAATAAACTACATAAACATGATTTTTCAGGGATCATACAAAAGCTTTTTTGTATTTTTAACTCCTGTGACTTAGATCACTGCATTAACTTAAATATAGACTTCTTTTCCTATTTCATGTTGAGGAACTGCTTATTTTTATCAGGAAATATTTTTTAATTCTCAGTTGCTCCCTCATACTGACTGAGTTCCTGTCAGAATGTGGCTTGGCAAATTTGAACAGCTGTGAGTGTAAGAATTCCCCCTTGTTTAGCCATACAGGTCTTGACAACTTTTAATTAAATGTGTTTGTGTATCAGCTCTCATAATGGAGCTCTGATACATGATTGGGGCCCCTTGGTACTACCATAATAAACTCCGGAATATTTGAGAGTGTTTAGTTTTCAGGAGATACAATAACAATCGCTAGAGCACACCATGGCCTGTTCCCTGCCCTGCCCATGCTCAGCATACTCAGGCTTCGGAATATGTATGTTAGGAGGTAAAGATCGAGATATGCAAAAACAGGTAATGTGAATTCATTTAATCATTAAAACCAGAAATATATTATTAGAAATTATAGGGTAGGAGCAATTTACAGCTCTTCCTTGCTGCTGCTTGTCTGTTTTGTGTTACCATTCAGTATATTATTATGCTACTGCATGATGTTTCTGGTGAAGACTTGGTTTTTTTGGTCTTCAGAAAATAAGCAGAGAGATGGAGTAGCTATAGACCTCATGTATTTCCCTTTGAAATCAGATTATCTACATGGCATTTTCTGGAATACCCTCCCTTCTTATAAGACACTGCTGTATTGAGATGTAGTTTTAAGAGACATATATCACCTATTAGGTTTGGACTTTTTTCATTTCAAAACACACTCCCAGAAAACACTTGTACCTGTGTTACAACTGTAATTTAGCCATTGTCTGTTTTTTGCTAGACAGTGTTCAGGTCTAAAGCTTGCTATAATTTGTCATCCTCAATTCAAAAGACATTAATAATCCAGTTGAGTCATTACAATTCCTTCCCCACACCCTTCACTCTTCTCTGTGTGCCTTCTGTTGTATATTGCTTTGGTTTAAAGTCAGTCTCCTCTTTCTTGTTGCAGCATTATCTTTTGCCTCTTTTACATATACTTCTTTCTTTTGTCAAACCTATTTCTTCTATGAATTATTCCTGCCTTGCTCTTCTCGACTGTCATCTTTCTTCATCCATCTACATCAGATCCAGTCTGTATCTTCTGCAGGGATGTTTGCATCTTAGATTTTGAGCCATTTAGGGATAGAAGGATCTCAGTGTAAAGTTAGTTAAGCTTCCGCAGTTAAGGTCCCTCTCACAAAAGCAATTCTATATAAATTAGTAATAATGCTTCATTATTGACTATCTAGTAAACCCACAAGTGCAGCACAGAAGTAAACTTGATGACCAATAGATCTTTTCTATCTCTAACTTTTATTAATGAGGCCTAAAAATACACTGCTCGTTAAGTCTTAATGCTTAATCACGCTAATGTCACTAAATAGAAAATGTATATGTTCCATTTGGATTATTACAGAATGCAAGAGAAAGGCTAAACAATTTCTACATTTAATTCACTCTTTTCTTTAGCACAATAAAGTAAATTAAAAATCAATGATTGATTGTCTTTGGGAACATTATTATCAGGCTGAATACATAAACAATGCACCAAATGAAAAGCTATTTCATCACACATTCCTATGTGTGTCTCAGTCAGTATATCATGAGCCAATAAATGCCATTTATTCAAAAAAGGAAATGAAATGTATTCATTCAGTTTGACCGTCTCTCCCACTTCAGAGGCACTTGATTTTCTTTGGTGCTTTTCTATTTAAGAAAATGTATTAAAATATTTTAAAATGTTTAAAAATGTCTGGGACTGTGTATGAGTTTTAGCAGTATCTTAACTAAGCTTAGTGCCGTGCAGGGCATCTGTCTTCATACAATGACACAGAGAGAGTCCCAGGGAGTTTGAAATGCTCTTCCTCAGTGACCAGGAGCTGCAACTGGTTAGTCCTTCTCGTGGGTGCTTGGGCCTGTTACTTGTTCTTTTTGGTTGCAACAGGAATTTCTTTTGACGGCTATTTTTAAATGGTATTTGTATTTTTTTAATGCTATACGTTAGTGCCTTTACATTAGTTATGTCAAGGCCCTCTGGTAACATGTCTTATGCTGTTCTTCAATAAACTGTCCTCAGCTTGCATAGTTTTCCATGCGTGTGCAAGGCTGCTGGTGATGCAGAACAGAGGTGTGAGGGGGAATTACTGAAGTGAAATGCTATTCCATGGGTGATTTTTAGGAAATTTGATATATTGATTTTTTGCATGTGCATTTCATACAGTAATTCAAATAAAAATTATTTCTGCATTACAAAAATGCACAGAAGAGACGTGATTTATTGTCATGGAATAAACTGATTTGAAAATGGAGAAATAAATTTCACAGAGGTAAACATGGTTGTGTGGATTTTAACTTGTTGCTTTAGGAAAAGCACTTTTAATTAAGCAGGCATTGACTGGTGTGCAGGTCAGAGGTTCAGGCTTTTCTTCTCAGCCAACTAGTACTAAATCTGCAACAGATTTTGATAGCAGGGTGCAGCCATCAAGGTTCGATTTATTTCTTTCATATCTTGGAACAGAAAGGTAATCGTATGTCAACCCTGAATAGTATGGGAAAGAGCTTAAATGGGGTTTGCAAAGCTGGTAACATCTGATCATTCATCTTTATTGTCCCTCCCAAGACAAAGAGGATGTGGAATCTCTGAAATTTAGATTTTTTTGTGCATTTGGAATTTCAGTGGCTATTAACTGAACCAAATGCCTCTTTCCCCCTTTAATCCCATTGTCTCTTGTCTGGGTGAGGATGTGACAGGAGTCTTCTCCAGTTAAAACTCATTAGGCCATTTTGTTAGTCTCCATTAGAGACACTTTGTTTGTTTGTTTGTTTGTTTTGTTCATTTTTGTTTGTTTGGTTTTGTTTGTTTGGGTTTTTCGCTTTGTTTTGGTTTTGTTTTTTATGATGCCCTCCAGAAAACAGGTAAGCTAGCCAAGTTTACAGATATTGGTGTATAAAATAGAAAAAGTTTTGAGGCAAGAAACTTTTTAGGCAAGAAACTTTTTTAGACGTGTGTCGTCACTACTTAGCACACTGTGTCTTCAAAGTGGGAGCTTTGTAATACACAAGTGTGATGCAAATAAAAAATAACAACTTATTTTCCCTGACATCTCTTAAGTAGGACACCGACCGCAAGGTCAAGTTGTATATCCAGCAAAGGGTTTGCTCCTCTGTGACTGCAGCTGCAGTTTGGTTTCCAGAAAGAACTGGGTTTTTTTGTAGGTGTTTTTTTTCTCCCCCCAGATTTTAATATCAACCACTTTATGTAGTATCCAATTTACTTCTGATCGTTCTTTTTTCCCCATGCTTCTTAGCTGACTATAGTCCCCTACAGAGATCACAAATCCAGTGTACTGTCTGTTACCAAAGAGTTCTCTAAGAATTAGTTATTAGTTTGAATAGTAGTCTGTTGTGCCATCAGGTCAGTCAGGTGAGAAACTTTGACAGTTAGAAGGTGTAGAGACCAAATTCCTGAAGTGTGTATGGTTGAGAATGTCCCCCCTCCCACCTTGCATAAATATGGACCATGTCAGAAGAAGGGGAACTAATTGGTGGGTGTCCTGGCACAGAGTGACTTGAAAGGACAAGAAACGAAATGTCTTTCAGTACCAAGTGATCCTAGGAAAAGTATTCAGAAAGATAATGGGGAAGAGGGAATACAGACACTATGAAATCAAAGCTAAATAGAATTTACCTTCTATGAGGTGTTTGGGCCTCTATGTAGTGAACTGTTTCTGCTTTTTTTAGTTGCTTACACCTTTTTTGGCAGTATAAAGGACATGCTCTGATATGATTTCTGAGGCTGATCTGGACCTGCAGCTGTCATTAGTGAAACTGGAGGGCCTGTCTGATTCTTTTCAGTTGGAATATATAGTGGCAAATGAATATACTGTGAAATAGGTCATGTGTAAGGAAGAAAGGGTAGAAAAGGGGATGGAGTCAGCCATTTGGGCTAGTCAAAGTTTAGCTAATAGCTAGTGTTTCAGCTAGGTTTTGACTGTCAAATTTTTGAGATGTGCTGGTTTTGTAGAAATTCAATATCCTATATTGCAGCTTTTGTTGCAGAATCTCAAAACATTTTCCACTGTGAAGTTACATGCACACTTGTCATGGTTTTATCCCCAGCCAGCAACTAGGACCACAGTAGCTGCTCACTCACCCTCCCCTCTCCCCAAGAGGAACGGGGAAAGAATTGAAAGGGAAGGGAGAAACTTGTGGGTTGAGATAAGAACACTTTAATAAGACAACAAAAATATTACTACTAATAATATAATTCTACTACTACTAACAAAATATATATAATAAGTGGTACTGAATGCAATTGCTCTCACAAACTGGTGACCAGCACCCAGCCCATTTCATGCTGAACGGCCAGTTCCAGTAAAGAGAGCACACTGGTCCTGCACAGCTGATCCCAGCAGGAGACCAAAAAGGCAAAAAAGCCAAAGACCAACTGCAAACCAGCAGAATAGCAAAAGGCCAAACTGATGAGCTGGAAAAGCGAAACAGAAGTCTGGAGCTGGAAAAGCCAGCTCCAGCTATACGTGGAGCATGATACTAATGGTAGGGAATAGTTCATTGACCAGCCTGGATGTCAGTCTAGGTGCTGTCCTGCTATTCTCCCTGCCACCTGCTATGTCCAGCTAGAGAGTTGAAAAAGTCCTTGGTCTCCTTGGCAACACCAAAATATCAGTGAGTTCTCATATTCTTTCATACTAACTCCAAAACACTAGCTACCAAAAACATTAACTCTATCCCAGAGAAAAAGCATGTTATCACATTATTCTTACACTAAACCCAAAACAAAAGACTGGACTAACTACTAAAAGAAAAGAAGAAGAAAATTAACTCTGTTTTAGCTAAACCAGCAGATCACTCTTATCCTCAATAGTCCTGTTGTGTAGTGTACTTCATTTTTGGCACTTCCTGGAAACTAATGCAAAGTTGATTTTCCAGCCTCATACGAGAAGTGAGGTCTGAGAAGGGTGAGGCCTTAGAGGCCACAGCTCAAGTAAGGGTCCTCTTGTGCCACTGCAACTGTTAAAATTCAATGCAAGTGTGAGCAGTCCAAAATGTTCTCATGTGCTCTGCAGTTAAATCTGACTTCAGCTTTCCCAGGCAAGTGGTGGGAAGGCAGCAGAGAAGCAGTTGAGAATTGCTCCTCCTTTCCTCTTAGCTGTTCATCACACAGCTGACAATACATTTCCGAGCATGCTGCCTCCTGGTCCTGCACATATAAAGTTGGGTTCCTGTGATTTCAAACATCCATAATTATGCACTTAAAATGTATTGTTTCCAGATGGTAATGCAACCATTTATTTCAAACAATGAAAAAAACAGTGATTTAATTGTTTGTGACAGATGAATAGGAAAGCTGAAGGACTAGAAACATGTAAAAAGAATGCTATATAAAGCCATTTATAAATTTTAAATATAAAGAATTTTGGTAGAAATGTGGGTCTATAGACTTAAAATAGCCTTTATTGCAAATACAGATTTGAGGAAATCAAGAGGTAGAAGTTTGGAATAAGTTCAAACACTTCTCATGTACACAGATATGATTAAAAGTTGTACAAACAAAGGGAACTGCACATTTTTCTTCCTGAGTGCAGAATTTTGTTCTAAGGCTGGAACAGAGGATGAGCAGAACTTTTTCATTTCATTGTTCCCTGCAGCATGTTGATTACAGCAAGAGCACTTTCTGTGTATTTCATGAACCCAGAATCACCATCAGTATGAGTAAACTCATACAGAACACATCTCTTCACCAGTTCTTGTCAGTAAATTCTTTTGGCCAAATGTGGCAGTTCAATAATGTGATTGTACAAGTGTAAAGAATGAGGCTCAACTCTGGGAATCGGTCACATGCTGCATCCTTATGATTACAGGCCACAGTGTTTAGCTGCTTCCAAGAAATATCCTCTTAATATCACGCAATGGTAATCAAGACAGCCGTGTCATCTTCCGTTATGAAATCCCACTTCTCCCTAGTGCTGGTCACCCGCAGAAGCACTGGGAAGAGTTCACTAGCCTCAGGCCTTCTCCCCATTCTCCCCTTTTCTGAAGCCGCAGTGGTGCGAGCAGGCTACAGGCCACTGCACTGTCCAGGGAGTCCCTTGGCAAGCCCTCTTGCAGTCCTGTGACCATCCCCTCATGTGACCCCAGCAGCATTCTTCTCATCAATGCCCTTCTGCCAGGGCACTGGCTCAGCTGAACTGGTTCTCGTCCCATCACTGACTGCACAAGGAACCATCAATCATGCAATTCCCGTGCTCCTGGCCGAAAAGGCAACTGTCACATAATGGGGGTGACTTTTTGATCATGTGAAAGATGCTTTATCTTCCTGAAAAATACGGGTTAATTATGTGCTGTAAATGTCTCCCTAACAAGCTATGTCCTGCCCAGAGAGCCCTAGGAAGTGAACTTCCTATGCACTGTAACTTTATCAGATAGCTATCAAGTGCTTTGCACACTCCAAGTCACAAAAGATTTCTCATTTCCATCCAATAAATGTTTTAACCTATCATTTAGCAAGCATTCCTGTATCCATAAACAACAAAGAGAATAATTTTCTTTTACTGAAAAGTATTTACTTTTCTTAGTTTCTTTGTTAGTGGGCCTATTTGTAAGACAAGAGCAGTTGTGCAGCCAAACAGCGCACAGCTCGCTCTGAGCAGAAGCAGCCTGGAGCTGTATGCATACGTTCCCATTTTGTTCTTAGGGCAATTTTAAATGAGATACACAGACTCAGGATTGCACCAACAAATAAGGGCCCCTGGGACGGTCAAGAGAGTCATAGAGCGCGGATGATGTGACTACATTCTCTTTTCTGGCGAAGAAATACCAGCTGCTGGGAGAGCACTGGCACGAGACATGCTATGCTGGTTCTCTGCATTAATTGGCTACCCCAGCTTTAGAGCCGCTTTGTGACAGCAAACCAGCTGCAGCACAAATCTGGATTTGGTCTCCGTATCTCCTCACAAAAGCTGTGCTACTGATTGCACCACTATTGGCTTTTAAACTGTCTGTTTACTACTCAAGACCTCATTACCAGTGAACGCTCCAGCCACTATAACAGTGCATTTTTCGATTGCCTTGTCCAAGCCTGCCACTCGGTGTACCTTGGTCTGCTTTGGTTCTGTTGGCATGAGCAGAAACAACCTAACACAGCCGGGGTGGGATGCTTTAACTTCACAGTTCTGCAAGCAGTACAGCGTTGCTGCCAAAAGGAACAGCCCTGCCCTTGCCCTGTTCCCAAGTGCTTGTTCTTGTCCCTGTGTTGCTCCCTGTCTGCTGCCAGTGTAAGTATCTGTGTCGCCAAGCAATGAACTAAATGGAAGAATGTGTCCACTTCAAAGTTAAAGAAAGTATTAATGATTAATTTTAATCCAGATTAATTCAAACTGTTTTGCTGTTCAGCAATGAGAATGCCTTTGTCAGCCTAAAGAAAGGGGCAACTGGAAGGGCAGCAGTTTGTATTTAGAGGCAGATGAAGGGCAAAGCTGCTATTCTTGGCTTACACTTTTCACACAAATGTGGTATAAAAGTGATCCTGTTCTCAAATGCCCTTAAAATGACACTTCTGTTCTGATTACTCCTCATCTCTCAACCCTCACTTGAGGTCTTTTTAAAAGCATTCATTAAAGTGTTTTTCTTTGCCCTTGTAATCTAAATTTTGACCTGGAGTACAAAGCTCCACTCCTCCTGGTTTGATCATATCAATGTTTAACAGCCGAAACATGTTTACTGACAAAACGTAACACAGAAAACATACTTTGCATAGGACTGTATTTTCAGAGGAATAAACATAGTGTAAGCTCCTTTTATGCACGGACAGAACATTTGTTGCATGTGCAATGATACTGGTAAGTGCCTACTTAACCAAAAAGCAAGGACCACTCCTTTTTTGGGCTCCCAGAGATACACTTAGTCAAAAAGAGCATGCTATTGCTGGAACCAAGAAGAATGTGGATGTGCAGACATAGAAAAAAAGCTGCATAGTTCTACCACCCAGATTTTAGGTACTTTGCTTCAAATCCTATTCCAAAAGAAAGACTTAATAAGCATAGTCCCTCACCTAGAGGATGAGAACTTGCTGAATGAAAAGATGGCATCTTTTACACAGCTGCTGCTCTCTTACCACTTTCTTAATACTTCTTATTTCTGCCAGAAAAGAGCTGATCAACCCTGGTAGCAAGCTTACATAACAGCAAACATTTCATCTTAAATTATAGATTTATTTCAGATTTCAATATTTACTGTAACATTTGAACCACAAGAGTTCCCTCACAGCCAAAAAACAGTGGAGCTGCGTTTGCTGAGTCCCTGTGTATCCCCAGCCTGGCTCACATTAGCTTTCTGTTCCTAGAAGCTAACAAAACTCCTTGCAGGCATGGAAAAATGAACCACAGGTAGGTCAAATTCATATCCAGAGGTTCACTGCAGCTTCATTATGATATTGTTAAGTTTCATGTTCCTGCTGAAAAGATGACATTTCCTGTTGAATAGTGACATTTCAAAATATAAAGCTAACATATTACCTTTCTTCTGAAATATTTGATTCAGCAAACAAGTGACAGACATATATTTCTTGTTTCATTTGCTTTTGCAGAAACGTTATACAAATTGTTATTTGCTTTCAAGGTTTAACCCCTTTTTTCCTTTACATAGGCAAGTGGATGAAAAGGCAAAAGTATGAGCTGGTTTTAGTTTTTAGTTTTCAGTTTTTTATGTTTACCATGAATGCATTCTTTGAGAGATTAATTAAGAGCCAAACGGGCATTAGTTAGCGGAACACAGTCTCTGCCTTGAAATTTTATATGACTGTATCAAGACATATCAGAAAAGTTGCTTAAGGATAAAGAGCAGACTCTGATGCTAGACATGCAAATGCACACATGGCCCTCATTTCAGATTATCCATTTTAAAATGTTAAATGAAAATCCACCACAAAAGGCAATCTCGGACAAAAGTACTTAAACATTTTAGCATCTCCAGCAATCACTGCATCTGTATACAGCTTTGTTAACTGTGGTAATAAAAATGAACTGGGACGCCAGTTAACAGTCACGGCACTGTAAATTTGTTGTGGTGCATTAGAGAATCTGGCCCAATGTGTGTCACAGTTGTTTAATTCATCTAAGGTTGGCAGGGTTTCTTTTTCACTTAAATGTATTCACACCCATGCAAGCTGTCAAATTGGAATTACACTTAAGAGCTTAGGCCGAGCTGCAGCTGCAGCAGCAATGGGGGCAGGGAGGCTGGGGTTGCACCATCCCTGTGCTGCTGCCCCCCTTAGTTGTTGGCCTCGTTCTCTCCTCCCTGAGTGCTGACTGAAGGTCTGCTTGACCCAGCTTTTGTCCAGACTTCACATTTCATATAATCATAAATGACTTAGGGGTACAGTTTTCATTTAGCAGTGGGTAAAAATCAGGTATTGAAGAGAATATCCTTGCAGCTTTAAATGACCAAGATATCATCTATCATCACAACCCTATTCTGTCTGCTGCTAGAGCAAACTCCCTTCATTAGAGCTGGGAAAACTATTTGCAGTAAAGCATTTATTCAGAGAATTTAGCCTTTTATTTTCTGCTTTTTTCCTATTGAAATTTATCTGCAAACAGTCTGATTTTTATGTGCTGGCCTATTATTCAGAGTTATTCAGTGAATTCTTTATGCAGATGTATTAGAGTTTATGCACTGCTCCTCAATTGCTCACTCTGGCCATTTTTCTCAAGTATGAGCCCATCATAATTCACTGTTTGTTCAGGGGGCACATTGAAATAAGTTTTCTAACGTTGCTTTAATTTTCTGCCGAGCATCCTGGAGGGCTGCCTAACTTGGGGCAGGATCTGATGCTTAGAGGCATCTGTGCTGTCCAGAGTCTTTGTAACTGGTGACACAATGGCTTTCTTTCTCTGACACAGCTCCTTCCCTTCACTCCTCATAACGTCTTTGTGTTAGAATTTTTGACGGCTTTCTATAATTCAAAGGGTCTTCCTGGTATCCTATAGGTTCCTGGTATTGCAAGTGTCTATGTGTCATCCACTTCCCTTCATTAATTTGTCAACTCCATATCAAAATTAATTGGCTTAATTTGTTTCTCCTAATAACCTTGGGAAAGCTCTTCTAGAATCTCATTCCTTTGTTGGCTGGAGTCCTTCTAATTCCCAGCATAAAGTCATCATCAAAATACTGCCTGTTATATTAATCTTTGAATCATGAGACTGAGGGTTTGGTGGCTTTTTTTTTTTTTTTTTGCTTTAAGAGCCCTTTTAAAGCAAGTACAGAGCTTGATGCAGTAGTGAAAATTGCCAACAACATATTTAACATAGCACTGTAACTTTCAAGAATGTCAAATGAATGCAAAACTATATGGCAACATTATCTGTATTAAAATAAGTAACTAGTACCAAACCTCTCAGATACTGTTGATCAGAAAATTCCTCAGCACTACCTTCTTGATCAGTATATAGCAGACATGATTATGTTTAACAGACAGAGTGTGTGCTATCAGATTCTGGAACTGATTGATTCTTTCCTTCAACTGATGTATTACTGTTATCCTTACATGATTAACAACTCTACTTTGTTATGGAGAGGACTCGATTTATTGTTCTTTATGCAAACTAAGTTACCTGTGTAATCACTTGGCTCCTGGAGTTGGCCTTATACAACTAACAATACTGGCAAACATGATAAAACCATCTTACTTGGCAACATGCTTTGCCAGTATGTATGGACACTGAATGGTGTGCTTACCTACTGGCAATTCAAAGTCTACAAAGGAATTAGTAGGTTACAGAATATCTGCCATGTGTAGGAAATTGATAGAGAAAACAAAGGAGTGTATTTACCTCACTATGCGTGCATCGCTATCATGCAAACTCAGAAACTCTGAACTGCCTGTAAAGAATTGTTAAAATCTCTAAAAATAACAACATAGGCTGGTGTCAGACAAACAGTGAGTCTGAAGAAGAGGTTTGCTTTGAAGGTTAGGAAGCTACTTATGTTGTAGACTTTAGGTTATTACAAGCATCATATTTCAGCACAATTTAGAGAACCAAGGTTAGAAGTCTAAGTTTCCCACATTGGAAGTGGTAGAAATCTTGATGAGAAAAGGTCTCTTTAGTCGTTTAATATACTAGAGTGGAGAGGGCTTCCCACCTCCCTCCTTTCCCCAAGCTTCTATAGAATGATCTTTCCAATGTTACCAAGGTTTACTTGCCCCATAGGTAATCCAGTAAGTAAAACAAAGGAGACCCTGCCTGTAAATTCCATGCAAGTACATATATGACAGTGAAATACTGTCATTTTATTATTAATTCAGATATTCTGAGGCTAAATTATGTTCCGGTGAACTCAGCTATGGAAATTGAAAACTGAAAATGTATTTGTTTCAGATTGACACATAATTATATACTTCTAGTTTGCCCTGTCTATTTTAAATTATTTTATGCAAATCTCATTTTCAAGGATTATGTATAGAGTAAAATTAGATGAGCCCTCAAATAGCTAATATAATATAATTGTGGAATTATTGTGTGTGTGCATAGTGTGCACATAAGATCCAGATGTTAATTAGTAAATCAGGTTGATTTAACAAGCAGAAATTTGTTCTGATGAAAAACTGAGAGACAATTACTTCCTAGAAAGTTATTGTTTGTACTATGAGCTCACTGAAAGGAAAAAGATAACATGGTGAAAAATACTTCTATAAAAAACCACCAACTAAGTCATATAAGTAGGAATTCGTTGCTCCCAGAATCTAGTCTGATGGCTTTGCATGAAAAGATACGAGATGTTTACCGTGTGTATGGGCTGTGTAATGGTAAGGCAGCTTCATGTAGTCAAATCTTCCACTTGCATACACTGCATTTCACCTGACAGTGAGGGAGTTAGGGCAGTTTGCATCAGATGCAGATCTCATTCCCTAGGCCTTCCTTTGAAGGATGCAGCTGGCTCCAGAGGGTTAAAAGTTCAGTCAGACAGTGTATGGTTTCCCTGAACCAAAATTCCCCCAGTGCATCTCTTAGGCTGGATGCTGTTCACAGGCTTTATCCAAACGACAGCTTTGCACTCTCCAGAAAAAGAAAACTCGACTTCAAATATTTCAGCTTTGTAGACATAACAAAAGAAGGTTTTTTAAACTGAAAATATAATAACTGTAATTTAAGTAAATTTTGTTATTTGGCATCAAGTGGCCAAGTCAGTTTTGTCCTTCTTATGAAAAGCTGACATTTAATGCCTGAAAATAGCTGGAAAATGAGTGTGAATTACTCAGAGAAAAATATTGCCTCTACTAAAACCAACAACAGAAACTTTAAAACAATTGTGTGGAGCAACCTGTCATCTCTCCCTACAAGCCCTATTCAGGCCTTAGCAATGTGTTCATTGCTTCCCAGATTCCCGTTGATTTCAGTGAGAGTTCTGAATGTATCCAGAACAGGAGGTGCTGCCTACACTTCCCACTGTGCCAAAACCTGTGCTGTGACGTGCGATGGTTTATCACCAATCCCCAGATCCAAAAATCTCATTCACTAGGCCACAGAAGCTGAGCAGAGCGTGAGTGTAACAAGTCACGAGAATATTTCAGACCACCCTGGCATCTAAACCCCTTTAGTTGTGAATAACAGAGCTAGTACCTGTGCCATGTTTTAAAAACCTAACACAAGAGCCTCTGCAAGCAAAGGAAAACAATCCATTTTATATTCCACTTCAGATTATACAAGTTTGGCTTTGCATTTTGAAGGACTTTTCTGTCTAAACATGTACATGGTGAGAGGGCTGAAACTTCTTTAAACAATTACGAATGGATCTTTGAAAATGTTTGTCATCATGCATCTGCAGCTGGACACCTGATAAACTGTTCATTGTTTCAGTGGGAAGAAAATGCATATTCTCCTTTGCCTTTATTCACATCAGGGAAATGTCAGTAAAAATATTCTCAGTGTATCTGAATACACCTAAAGAAATGCTTTACCAAAAAGTATCTTTTATTTCCAAGAATACTCTGAGGACAGAAAAGGCTTGGTTTATTGTTTAAACACCCTTTAACCATCTTTCAATGGATGTTTACACCAAGCTTTGTTGTAAACTCCGTTCTTGTAGACTCCACTGTACCTCCACTCAAGGTTTTCCATATCAAAATTGAGGATTGTAGCAAAGTTTATTTACACTGAACGGTTCAAAACAAACCACTTACTGACCTGCAAACAAGAAGAAAGCCTTATTATATGTCATTGTTTTGTTTCTGTGGTTAGTATGAAAGTCATTTGTAAAGATCTTGTGCTTCATTCTAGTCTGGCTGTTCCTGGCTATAGGGACATGGTAGCATGCATTATACACGCACACACACAAAAAAAAAAAAAAAAAGAGAGAGAGGTAAAGACAGAAAAAACAAACAAAACAAACCCAAAGCTGCACTGGAGTCTACTGCTCACAAACCAGAATGATTTATAGGAAGTCAGTCTGTATACTTCAAGCACTCGTGTTTTCAAGGCTGTTTTAATATCATCAGGGCCATGAGGGCACCACCAGCCCTGCCTGTCCCTGCCCACCTCTCCCGAGGTCCCCTCACCCTGCCCATGGCCCAGGACCCCAGTTCAGTGCCCCAAGGGGCAGGACTAGTCTCCAGCTCCCCACAGCCCTGCCCAGCCATGAGCCTGACCCATGGACTCATGTCTTGTCCTAGCATTGACCCATCCCCATCCCCATGGACCTGCCCAGCCATCAAGGGGCTGTGCCTGACCCTGGTTCCCCACATTGGGCCTGATGATTTCAAACACTATTTTAAAAATAAAAAACATAATTCACAGTGAACATATATTTCCATTCCATAAAGTACTTGCATTTTAATGAAGAATACAGTTTCCTAGCAGCAGGTGTTAACACTGAAATGAAAAATTAGATCATTATATTGTGTATCTGTCTTCAGAAGGATAAACTGAAAATAAGATTTACTAAAAGTATTGATAGTATCTTGAAACCCTCATTTGTTTTTAAAGGCATATTAAATTTCATGGGGTTTCTAGTTTGCTTGAGGTATTTCAAGACTGCTTGGGGAATACACGGTGGAATGTTTTTCTAAGCTATTACAACTGTATGTCTGCCTAAAGTGTGACCTGTTGATAGCTATATAGAGGTGTATTTTGATCCCTGTATCCTCTCTCATTCTGGGAAAGCTCAGAAAATAATTACACAGCTTCTGATTCCCAGCCTTTCTGCATTAAATGCCAAAATTAAAGGTGAAAGCTGAGGACATAGAAATCTGTTCTTAACCTCCGATTCTGCAGACCCTGGATGTACTGGCCTAATCTCTGCACACTATCTAGGGCTTCTCTCTGTGTTTAAAATTAAGTAAATACACAAATCTTTCCAGAATTAGGGTTATCCTCTGACACTCTTTTTCATTTTTACCAGTAATTTCTGAATAATATTCGTGATCAAAGATGGCAAAATTAGACTATGAAGGGAGTGTTTCTGCTGTCATTTGTGATTATTACTGTAGTTCAATGGGCACAGGTAACAAAACGCACCACCTTAAGCCCAGGTCAGTGACCAGATAAGTTCGATGCAAGTTGAAGAAAACTCCAGCACAGGCAGACAAGTAAATGGCTTATTAGATGAATGGTATATACCATTAAAAGAACTACAAGAACAGACAAATATTATGAATTTCATTTTGTCCTTTTGATACGAGATCTTTTACTGATGGTTTTAGTTTTTAAAAACTAAAATTTTCATATCTTTGATTCTGAAGAATATAACCTACCAAGGAAAAAGCCTATAGGAAACTGAAATCTCCACAACACTACATAGTTGTAATATCTCTTCTAGATACTTGTGATGCTGTTTTTCTACAAATGTGAACACCCTCAGTTTCCTCCTTTGAATACAGTGAGATTAAAAGCACAAGCTTTGATGGCCTACAGTTATGGCTTTAGTATAAAGAATCATGTCAGGGTATGGCCACATCTACATGAACATATCATAAAGCTTTTGAGTACATGCTTTCTTTTTAAGTGCACTAAATTTCATCCATATAGCACGTGTTGTTAGGCATTAAGCTTGTCCACAGGGCTTTTTAGTGCTTATACCATTTTTTACCTGCTTGGGATTCACAGAGCTATCTATATTAGGGCTGTCTTCATGATGAAGCTGGAAATGAGTTTCTATGGTTATTTGACTGTCAGCTTCTCTACCCAATTCATGGGTAGAGAAATCTTATACAATACAGTCTGTCCTTTTTACTTTGGACATTAAATTATTCTTATATTGTATTCTCTGATATGTTCTAAAAATCTTATGCCTTCTCATAATCGTACTTAATTTTTAACCTCCTCCTGACCCAGGTTCTCTCTCCTATACCCAGCGCTTTCAGCTGTAGGGCAATTGCACTCTAATAGCTTAGAGTTCCTTGTGTTCCAGTGGAAGTCATGTTCTACAGCATTCTCTTGTTAATTAACATTATTTCCTGCTTCTCTGACCAGGTAACAGGTTTTTTTGTTTGTGGAACCTTATACTCAGGAATAAATCTGCTTTAGACCACTGTCCTTTTCATTGTGGGATCAGTTTTAGCTAGCTATAGGGCAGAAATAATTGCAAAATACTTCAGGAACATGAGAAAGCAAAAATAAAATTTTTAGAGATTCATAGAGCTCTACAAAACTTCTCCCAGTGAAGATGGGAATTTCCATCATTTATAAAGATAGACAAGGATGCAAGTGGTTCGGAATTTTTTTTTTTTTCTTTTTAGAAGTCACTTCTGAGACTTTTATATGCTCTGAAAGTTATCAGCTCTGGAATTCAAGTTCAGTAACACAGAGGTTAGAAATTGTGAAGACGGGTGACTTAAATTGTCTATACAGAAATGACTATTGGCTTTCTCTCTCTTTTTTTTTTGTTTTGTTTGTTATGTTTTCTTTCGAGGAATTTTCTGCCTCTTATAGTCTGGAAGACAGCTTGAACACTGCTTGTCTCTGAAACAGCAATACCTGCTTGGCCCTGCAGGCTGCTAAAACAATAGCTTGGACAGGTGAAAAGTGCCTTGTGTAGCTTACCCAGGTCTTCAGACAGTTCGGAATTAACAAAGTACATGGGTTAATGCCGGCTCCTATCCCAGTACTGGAAGGTATCTGCTTTCTTGCCAGAGGGAAAGATAAGGATTTAGCTGCTTCTCAGAAGAGCACTACCCCTGGGGAGAAATAGAGGGAGAATAGTTATGGACCTCATCCCACTGATGTAAAAGCAGGGGCTGAATACAGTGAGTACAAGTAAAACCTCTTCAGCACTAGCTCTTGTCATTTTGTTTATCTAGTCTCTTGCCTACCCTGCAATTCTTATTATTAAACTCTGTAGTATTGAGTTTAACCAAAAAGATCTTGTAGTTTATTATTGTAGTTCAGTGAAGTCCAGAGAGATGATGCCTGCTCTAAGCCTTCCATATAGAAAACCAATTATCCATAAAATTTACCAGTTCAGGCTATCACCTTTTCAGTTTACTTTGTATCTTCAAGTATTCATCCTTCAAAATAAATATGTTCTCAGAACATGTAACTTTAGTAAAGTTTAGCACCAGGTAGAATTTTATCTTCAAAGCCATACACAGAAATATAAATCTCAGGCTGTTTAATTAGGGTTTTGTATATTGTGCAACATGGATTATATTTTGCATGCCTCACAATCATACCTAGCCAAATACATATCCTGGCTGAGTAGAACTGGGTTCTTACTTGTCTTTCTTTTGTTCCTTCGGTTTGGTATACAAAACTATCTTAATGCTTTTCTGCTTCAAAGGAAGTGGCAGAAAAGTGCCATAATACTGTTTTGCAGTAGTTTTGTAATTATTTGACTGTTGTCACTACTATTTAATATATAAAAGCTGTATGTAGTTTGGGGATACAATATGGTGTATTTCATAAAAACATTGATCAGATACCTTGCTAAAATGAATGCCTCACACATGATTTTTTTTTCCTCAGGGCAGGCTTCAGTGTTCTTTGGCAGAAATCTGTGTATCATGGAACAGCAGCTGGTAGCAGGCGGCAGGAAAGCTGGCTGGTGAGCAGAACATGGCACTTCTGCCTTGATGCCTGTAAAAAATAATGTGATTTACCCATACTTTGTTGGAGAGGAAAAAAAAAAAGGTAGTTGATACTTCATCCATGTGTAAAACCATTTTTAAGAAACAATGTGCACACTTGTATCTGTTTTTCCTTCCTAAAACATTACTTTCTACGACAAAGTGAATGTATGGATGTAGGGGCCGAACGGATCCTGTTTCTCTGAGCTGCCCATGGAGAGGCTCGAGCAGAGCAGTGGTTATTCATCTGCCCCTTGCACGCAGGAGCTCTTCTTTGCAACTCTTGGAGTCCATTTACCTTTGCCAAGAGGGATTCTTGCCGGGGCCCAGCCCCTCTCCCCGGAGGCCCTTCCCAGTTCACACCGGCGAGGGACAGCTGGATCCGGCGGGGTTGAACCCTTTCCCCCAGCACCGCCCGTCCGCGGCCCAGGAAGGGATTAAACAACCCGAGCGCCAGTCTCGGACCCCCCGGCCACTCACCGCGCCCGGTGAAGCCCGCTCGCACTGCCCGCGAAGGCGCAGCGCGGGGGGAGCGGGAGGGACGCGGGCTCCCCAAGGCAGCTCCCCCTGCCGCCCTCCCCGGTAGCGGCCACCCAACCTCTGCCTGCAGGACTCTGGCCTCACTCGCCGCCTCCCGCCCACCCTGCGCCCCAGGCACAGCGCTGCCCTCGAACAATGGCCCACCGGCCGCCGCACGGGCGAGCTGCTCCGCGACCAACGCTGCTCCGGGACCGGTCCCGCCCCGCCCCGCCGCTCGGCGGCCGTCGCTCCCGCGCCCCTCCCCGCCTACGCCGCCCAAGTCGCTTGAACTTTCCCCGGGCGCTCGCAACAAGGTGTCCGTGCCCGGCTGTCTCTGCCGCCGCTGCCCGCAGGGCCCGCCGCCCCTGCCGGATAGTACTGGTCAAGCACCGCTGCCCTCGGAGCCCCCAAAATCTCCGCAAACGAACCCCTCCATGCCCCTTCCCCGGCACGGCGCCCTGAGGAGAGCCCGCTCCCGCCCCCTCTCCTCTCCCCCTCACACCTACCACAGCCCCCCGCTCGCCCGCCCTCACCAGCACGCCCACCCGCGGCACCCCCCACTCCACCCGCCAGCCCCCCGCCTCCCGCACGCGTTGCCTCTGCCCACCCCCGCCCCGCACACGCCTACCCGAGTCCCCTGCCCCTTCCCCAGAGCCAGACCCGCGCTGTGCCGGGCAGAGCCCCCGCTGCCGCCGGCTCCTCTCCCCGGGGCCGCGCTCCTTCCCGCCGCCGAGGAGAAACCCCCTCAACAAAGGAGGGGGAGCAGCAGAAGGAGGGACACACACACACACGGCCGCTCCGTCCGCATGCGGTGAGACCCCCGCTTCGCCTCCGGGGCCGCGTCAGCGCGGGAGGGAAGCAGCGGAGAAGCGGCGGCTCTCTGCGCGGGCAGCCGCCACCATGGGCTGCTGCACGGGGCGCTGCACGCTGATCTTCCTCTGCTCGCTGCAGCTGGTGAGTGCCCGTCCGAGCGCCCCGGGGCACGCTTCGGCTTCGCGGTGGGTGGGAAGGGACGGGCGCTCTCCCCCCGCGCCCTGGGCACGGAGCTGTCCCCGCCGTGTGCGAGTGCAGGCGGCCAGCCCCGCTCCCGACGGCCCGTCCCCTCCTCGCCCCCGACCCGTAAGTTTTGCAGTGGGAGGCGAGGAGGACGCGGCGTGGGCGAGAGCGGCCCCGTGGCTGGGGAGGGGGAAAGCGGCGGATCGGGGCGGGGGCCGCGGCGCTTCAACCCGGGTGGCTGTCAGCGCTCCCGGCCTGAGGGAGAGACACTCCCCCGCCTCGGCGTCGCTCGGAGGCGTCCTTGCTCCCCGCTGGTGCCGGGCGGAGGCTTCCCTCGGCTGCTGCAAGCGGACGACGAGAAGAAAGGGGAGGACGCCGCCCCCGCCCGGCCGGCAGCTTCTGCCCTGGGGCGGTTCGGGGCCGGGCGGTGCTGGGCGCTGCCGCCGCGGGCCGCCCGTGTCAGCGCGGTGGGGAAGGGTGCGGGAAGGGAACAGTCGTCGCCGCCGCCTCTCGCCTTTTTCTGTTCTTCTTAACCTTTGTAAAAGCGGCACCTGCCGTCCCTCTGCTGTGACTTTTCCTGAGGTTCCTTTTCTCGGATTAAATATTCGTCAGCGTGCAATTGTACCCACAGAACGGTACATCATCTTCTCTTTGTTTGCTGAAGTTGGCGTGTTTGTTTCGGAGAAGAGAGTTATCGAGACAAAACACTGCCAAACAATAATAATCCTTCCTCTCTGGCTCATTAGCTGGATGATAAAATAGTGCTCTTCCTTTAACAGTAGTACCAGGAGTCCCGAGAGTATTTTAAAAGATTTTTCTCTTTTCTAATGACTCAGAGTCATCATTTTGCCACATGATCTTTCTTAAGATGAGTGCTGTTCCTTCCTTGTGTGTCTGTAAAGAAGCAAAGTCGGATGCATTCACTGTTGTGGTTTTATATTTCTTTTTTTCCTGATCCTTTGCTAATCTCTCTAGTTTTCTGTTACAGCACTTTGAAATAGCTTCTGTTTCAGGGGTAATACACTTAAATGCAATACGTACAATTACTTCATTTGAAGAGCCTCATTCATTTTCAAGGCTTTA
This sequence comes from Streptopelia decaocto, assembly GCF_964273445.1. Lineage (NCBI taxonomy): Eukaryota > Metazoa > Chordata > Aves > Columbiformes > Columbidae > Streptopelia > Streptopelia decaocto. Next base: position 38,447,764 of record NC_138655.1, on the reverse strand, counting down.
TGCCAGATTCGCAGCCTGTGTAAACTGGTGTATCATCTCCATTGTTCCCTGTGTGAGTCTGGACTTTATTCAGATGTGCTTTACAGTGATGGAGCTAAGTGTGGTATAAGTACTTCAGTGGCACAAGCTTGCCAAAAAGCGGAGAAGACGTGGGATTGGTACTTTTAGTGCAAGGAAAGCTTTGTTTAGACATTTCTGGCCTTTATTTTTTGCTTTGTTTTGCATCAGTTTTGCAGATACTGTCCTATTGACTGCAGCAGAATTGCTCCTGATTTACTTCAGTGCATGTGAGAGGGAAAACAAACCATTTTTCTTCAAATATATCTCTCTGCCAGTTATGAAGGTTATAATAACTCTATTTACTATTCTATAGAATTACTTGGAGGCTATAAAAATTGAAGTAAAGTGTGAATAGCCTACAGAGGAATGCATATAAAGTCTTTCAGAAAAAGATTCGTGTTTTATAAAAGACCTATCAAACGATATAACAACTTTCAAAAAATGACTTTAATGTGTAGTATTTTTACTGGACCTACCTGTTTTATGATAATGTTTCACAGTCATATCCATGTCTTTTGGGCACTGATAAATGTCTGTATGGAAAAAAAGCTTTCATTTTAATTTCATTTCATTTAAAAATAAAAGTCATGTTTTAGATCTGAGAAGTGATCTAGTAGACATGAACTTAAAGCTGAGGTATTTTCTGTGATGTCAGTGGTAGTTGTGTTCAGTTTATGTCTGGAGAAGTTGTCGCCACAGGTGTTTTTATATCTTTTTCTAACATTTCAGAGAGCATGACTATAAGGTCTACACAGCAAAACTGCATCCCTGGACATTATTGTCATCAAGTAAGATTTATTTTACCTCGCATCCTATTTATGGAGCGGTAAAAGAGGTACTAGTGACTGTGGACAAGATTTAGATTAAATGTAACAAAACGCAAAGCACTTGTAGTGCAACTTTGTAGCATTTCAGAAGTACAGATGATTTATGAGACATGAGGAAAAAACTTTAGAAAAGGAGGCAAATGGGTGTGTATTTTATAAAAGGAAGTTGTTTACCTTGGTCATATTCTGGTCATGTCAGAAAAGGGTCTGGGAACAGTTCAGGCTTAACCTTAAGATTAACCTTTAGATATCACCTGAGAAAGAGATACCTTATAAAACAGTCGGCAACACCTTTTATAGCATACGTTTACTGTGTAGATTCTCTTTGATATAAAATGATGTGAAGTAAAAAAGCAGCATTTCTGGAAACAGGTTCATACCAAAGATTTGGTTCTTGTTCTAAAGAAAGATGCAGTGTTTAGTGGCCTTAAAGCACCATTTATTGATTCCTTAAAACTGTTGTCTTCTCTAACTTCTTCCTAGGCTGCATGTTTATATGTTGCTGGGATGAAGAATTACAAGGTGAAGAGAACAATAGTTATTACGTGACAGTTCATTAAATACCCTTTCTGTAATGGTAATACATTAAGTGTGTTAAATTCAAGAAGATTTGTTTGTAATTTTCGTTACTGTTTGACAGTTGGAAGATTTTGACATAAAAATGATAATACCAGTTTTCCATTATGTTTTGATCGATGAAAGTGTTTATTTCTGACAGCTTTTACATTTTATAATAAACACAGTTTAATGTTAGATTCAGTAGTGCCAAGGACAGTCTGTAGTTAGTCTCCTATCGTTTAGTGAAAACCTCATTCTTTAACGTGAATCCGTATCATGATGTGTAATACAGAACCCTGAAAAAAATCCCTGAGGCGGGAGGCTAGGTGGCACCAGTTCAGGAAAAGCTGTTAGCAGCGTGGTTTCCTTGCACCTCTACAGGTGGATTCTGCTTCTGAAAGCCAAGGGAATTTTGCATAAGGAGAACTATCTTGTGTCCCCCCCCACCCCACTAAAACCCCCTGTGATCTCTCACTGTTTTGCTCTTCCTGACTGAAGTATTGTCATACGCCATTTCCGAAGCTGTCAAGCTAAGAACTCAGAAGTATATGTGGATCTCTTTCTGCATAAATCTGTCATTAAGACTATTAGGAACTATGTATACCTGAGGAAAGTGTCTCACAAAGATATATGAATCCTTTGGATTATAGCCATAAGTCTTACTGGTGCCACTAAAATTCTCGGATGTTGGCCTTGTCTTGTACTAGAAAATTAAAGCAGCTGCCAGAGATGGTGTCTGTGCTAGTGCAGCCACCATGCCATAATGTACTGCAACATGAAAATGTTTGGAAAATAAAACAAATTCAAACAAAAATTAAATTCTTGAAGGGGTAAATTGACATCAAATTGCAGAGAGATTTAGCTGTGTGAATCCAATTGATGTTAATATGTGTCACACAGTGAAAATCTTCATGCTGCTTTGAAAATGTGTTTCTGAGAAACTACCATTGCAAGATAATTTTGTTTCAACATTTACAGTAAGTGGAAGTTTTTGGTACCTAGAAGTATACAAGTATACACACATACAGAACTCTAAATAACAGAGATTGTAAATGAGATTTTCAAAGCGGAGAAGGGAAGATTAATGGAAAGCACATGGCTAAGTCCTCTTCATTGCTTTGACAATCTCATTTCATGTGTTTATCCTCTGACTTCCCTGCACTGTGTTCATTGTATAAGTATGATTTAGAAATGTATAGCTAGTGTAATGTAGGCTGTTCTCTATTTAACCTGTTACTTTCCAAATAATTTAAGTATCAGCAGACCACACTGGGAAATGGTTTTAGTGGAGCACAGCTTCTGTGTTTTAATGCTCTGACTAGTGATTGAGGAGTATAGTTGGTCATTTTAAAAAAATTATTCTTCTCTTAATATTTAGCAGATTTCTGCTTGTGATTGCCATTGACATTAATTATACTGATGTATGTAAATCCTTACACTTGGAGATGAGACTATAGCCATTATGCTGAATGATGGCATTTCACCCTTTATTACTGTACATACTGGAGTTTCAGCAGTTATGTGGGGAGGTGATATATGCTGTGCATAGATTTTCATCGCATTTTAAAATGCTTTATAAAGTTGGAAACTCTAACTTAGTATTTTGGTGCTCTGTGCTTTTATGTTAGAACTGACAGACAACAGTCATTCAGTTAACAGCTCAGGCTTTCAAGGGATTTGATACATTTGAGAAAGTAAAATCCTTGAACTGATAAATTGCTGCATCTTTTTATGTTGGTAAAATAATCACTGGCCCATTGATCTGGAGATGAAACATCTGTCCACTGATAAAAGAGGAGGAAGTATGTGGGGCTGCCTACTGTACTAACAGGATGGAGGATGTTTGGGATTTTAGGTCCAAATGAGTGCTGGTTGCAGGATGTTTCCCCCTCTGCTGATGTGAGAACAGTGTTTTTCTCCAAAAACTCAAATGACACTCCCCAAGACATGTAACTGTTGCTGGTGGCTGTCCCTAAAAATCTGATATGCTTGTTGTACAGGTATATAATTGCATTTAAGATTGAGACTGGAAGTAGTACACTGTAACAGATAGATCTACTTGAGTTAAATATTTGCAATCCAAAAAATATATGAGACTATATAATTTTTAGGATCTCTGTCATCAGGGATAAGAGAGTAACAACTATTAATAGCAATAAGTGGTTTTCACTTTGTGCTTTTGGTTTATTTTACAAAATTGTTGAGTGGAACCTGTTAGTAAAACACACATTCCCAGTGCATCAGCACCACAGTGTTTCACCATTTCGTGCACCAGAAGTTCAGCCTCAGGAGTGAAATTACCTCCCAGAAAAGCTGCACATAATACTTCAGTTCAGCGATTGAAGTTGGGAATTCAGAACTTGAGGAACCTTGAACTTGCAGAGCTCTCTGAAACTTTGGAACTGGGTGAATTTCTTAAAGAAGCCGTGCAGCTCATGCTTGGTTCTGGGTTCTGTTCACCACAGCAACCTGTTTTTCTACAATTCCTTGCTGCCCCATGACTGACAGTCAGTTGTCATCTGGAACCATAATTAGAATTTTTACAGTGATGAAGCGAAAGAATTAAGAGTTCAACCATAGTAATGGCAATTAAGTTACTGAAAATTGGGAATTATATAGCTGTCCTTCTGTTCATAAGATCAGGAAGTTTTGCAAATAATTATTTTAAGGATATTGGAATATGCTGCTGGTCTACTTCTGTTTCAGGATCCACTACATTCTGCCAGGACACAGTTCTTGGAACTAGGAAACAAAGACTGTGTTTTTAGAAATCATTGAAATTCAGACAGATAGCATTGTTGGATCCAAATGGGATTTGGGTTGGACTTGCACCTTGAACATGGAACGGGTTTATGCTTAGAGATGAAGTGAGATCAACTGCACATGTCCAAATTACTTTGCACATAAATAAATGAATTTAACTGATTAGATGAACAAAGACAGAATCATTTGCCTTGGTATTGCACAGGAAAAGTGAGTGAAGGTTTTGTACTTCACTTAAATAGGACTGGAATCAATTTGTGCATTCAGTACAGATATTGGTAAGATGGTCTCTTTTGGACTGTGCACAGTGAAAAGAGGAGAGGCAATGGGCCCTGGATGCAACAACGGGGAAATTCTGATTAAATATTGGGAAAAAAAAAAGTTCACAGTGAGAGCAGTCATACATTGGATCGTGTTTTCTGGAGAAGCTGTGGAAACTTCGTCCTTGATTAAATTCAAAACCCAGCTCAACACAGCTCTGAAAAACCTGATCTGACTGAAGTGCATCTGATGTTGAATTTGGCCCTGCTATGAGTAAAGGTTTCACCAGATGAGCTCCAGAGATTCTGTTCAACTTAGTTTATCCCACGACGAAGTGATCTTACTAGAGCATAAGGAATAAGAGCCTAGTTACTTATTAAAGGATGTCCTGGTTTCAGCTGGGATAGGGTTAATTTTCTTCCCGGTAGCTGGTAGATTGCAGTGTTTTGGATTTAGCAGAAGAAAGTTGATAAAACACTCATGTTTTGGTTGTTGCCAAGCAATGTTTATACCAAGTCAAGGTAATTTGGGTTGTTTTGAAATAATTAGTTTCTTAATTTGTTGTGGGCATAATACTGTGGAAGTAGGCTTGAAATCGCAAAACCAATCCTAGTATTCAGTTGTATCGCTTGATATCAAACTTCAGTGTTAAATTAAAGGAGAAGTACCTGTGATGGCCTTGTCATTTATTATTTCACAAATAATAATTCTGTGATACAATATAGTATGTCAGATCTTTTGGACTAATTAGTATTGAAGCAAAATATATTTTATTCATTCAGTCCTGTAATTAATTGTTAAGCAAGACAGCAGTCATTTTGGATCAAAGAGCCTGTTACTTCTATGTGTACAGGAAAATTAACTGCACATTTTTGGTTCTAGATGAGTAACATAAGGGAGCAGAAATAAGTGACTGTGTGATTCAAGAGACTGATAGGATGACACAGACTTTTTCACCTCAAGGTCATATTTAGAAATGTACTGCAAGTTAGATAAGGGCAAATGTCATTATGGTTTATATGAAAATTAGCGGTCTTGATATAGCATCAATATAAAAATATGATCTCCATATTAGTCCTAATTTCCACCTTTTATGTTGTACTAGGAGGGTCAAGGTTGGTGGCCGTGCTGTTGTGAAGACCAAAGCAATCTTTTTGCCCATGCTTTCTTCAAGTCATCTTTTCAGTGGTGTGAGCAGGACAGCATAATAAAGTTTGTGCTGCCATTGCTCATGCTGGATGAGGTATATTTACTGGGGATATCTGTGTAGGGAGGCATTTGTAAGCTTTATGAGTCACATCAAATCACAATGAAAAATAACGCTAATTGAGTTGATTTTGTGTAAATTTCATCTTTTTCATTGCTCAGAAAGAAGAAAATTTCTTACTTCTTTTTATCTAGTACTTTTTGCCTTGAAAACAGAATGCGGGCAATAACAAATGGAAAACGTCTCACTTTGAATCTTGAAGCAGCTCAGATTTGATCTTGAAGCAGCTCAGATTTGTCTAAGATGAAACAGTTTTCTCCTCATCTCTCCTGGGCAGTTGATGTGTACCTTCCTGAAGGGGAGGCCAGCAGGTTTCGGATCATATGCTGCTGCACTCGGCAAGACCCATGATTCCTTGACAGAGCCGTGCCAGCAGCACATAAGAGGTTTTACTATGTCACATTTGTGTTTTTTTTTCCCATGTGTGGCCAGTGAAAACTTTGTAATCTCACCACGGATCTCTGCCTTTGGTAGGTCTGTAAAAGACAGTGGTAAGATGGATTTAGTCAGTGTTCTCTGAGCACCGGAACATACAGAGTGCTTAAGACCCTGGTAATAAAAAGATAGTAGAAGATTTTATTTTAGCCTTTTCACTTTTTACTATACTTCCTTATCATCCTGTCTTTCTTCAAACACAGCCATACCTTGCATGTAATCTCAACTCAGATGGATTTTTTAATGCTGTGGTGATTTGGGACTTGTTCTTACGAGATGCTGAATGCCCTCCAGCTCTCATTAAAGTTGCTGAAAGGCATTCTTTTACATATAGGCACTTCATAATGACAAGTTCAAGCAAAAGAAGCAGTGAACCCCTTCCACCTAATGCATGCAGCATTACAATAAAAGGAAAAAGAAAAGTTTTCCACTTAATTCAACAACCTGTTTCTTCCCTTACAGAAATTAATGTCATGAGGTAGTAACATTGAAAATTTTATGAAATGGAAAAGTAAGATAATTGTAAGACAATTATTTATGTTGAGAGTGACTCTCTTGAGTAATCACAGTTGGTTCTTTCACAGATGTCTCCAAAGAAAGTTGAGAGAAAAGGTTTTGCTATTTCATCAGTACAGAAGTTTTGGCTGAGAGTACATGTAAATATATATAAAGAGCATATGTTTGACAATGAGCCAAATGGAACTCCCCTAAGGAGGGTTTTGACACATACCGAAGAAGCTACAGATAAAGCAAAGCAAGAAGAATAATTAGGAGATGAACCATGAGCAGAAAGATCCTGAAATGCTTTTATAGTGAGGGAGATTATGTAGGAGCATGGATGAGATGTGTAGAAAGGTGCTTTTAGACGAGCATAAGGAAAATGGGACATGGAAGCCCTCTTTGGCAGACAGATGAAAGTTAGCTCTGTGTGTGGGAGGAATTCCTGTCCAAGGTTTCACTGAAAACAAGACCTTAAGGAAAAAAAACAAAACAAAACCAATCAAAACTATCTTTTCTAACATGCTGCTGCTAATAAGCTGGTTTCTCACTATTCTATTGTAAAGTTACTGTGTTAGTGTCAGATATTTCGAATAAAAAGAGCCAAGGAAGCAAAAAGGTAGTATGATGATATTTTCTGGGAAGACTGGAATGAATGGCAGTCTTTCTTATCCAACGTTAGCTTTTGTCTTTGGTGGAGTCTTGAACATGCTGTGCTGTTCTGGGACTGCTGCGGCTTCACTGTCCTGTCGGCTGCTCCGGAACCTCACGTGAGCAAAGTGCTTCTGGAGCTTCTGAGCATGCAGCTGAAGCTCAGCACGAGCCACAGGGGAAAGGAGTAGACATGTGAATCCTTGTGCTTCCCTACAAGAGAAAAAAAATAAAAGGCAGATTTTTAGATAGACTGAAAAAACTTGTAATATGTCTAAATGCATTTTGGAAAAGGGATTCGGTTAAAGTGGAGTGCATAGAGAAAAATCCTTTTGGAAGCTTAGTTTCCACAATCAAAGGATAAAAAGCTGCAGAATTCTAAAGCTGGAAACTGTAGTGCATTATAATGCAGGAATAACATCACAAAATATATATAGTTCTACCTCTGCTTGTGAGCTATTTATTTTTTCCTGCTAAAAGCTTGCTGTGTCTTTCTACTGTGGAGTGAACAGAATGTTTCTTTTCTCTAATACGTATTTTTTTCATGAATTAAGTAGACATCATCAAGGTAAGTGTATTTAGATTTTAACTGGAATAGAAACCTTGCTGCTCCTACAGATTGAATAATTTACATCATAGAAACCTCAAAAACCTTTCTGCCCTCAAATGCAGATGGAGCCACTCAGAAAGCTGAAGAGAGATGGTCTCCTCATGGAGATCACTTGTGCTATTGAAGATTCTTTCATCAGTCTATAGTTAGCCAGCTGTACATTTGTGAGAGGCCTGTTTTACCCCCTAGCATGTGCATTCAGGAAGCCTTAAAAATGCCCCAATTTGGAAAATACTTTTTCCAATTCCCACTGTTTCCAGTTAATTCTTATGTTGATGAAAGTTGCAGATTGATGCTCAGCCTCATCCTTCTTCTGATAAACTGTTTCTGTTCTGACCAGGAAACTCTTGGCTCCAATGCCTATCTGTGAAATTAGATACTATTTTCATTTTCCTGTTCTTCTTTTTTTCTTGAGCCGGATGATTTTTTGCTAACTCTTCTCCCAGCTATTTCAGAAGAAGTTCCAAGTTCTGATCTTAATCTGTTTTATCAAAGTAGGATTCAGACCCTGTTCCCTCCAACCCCAAACCAGTCAAGACTGTTAAAATTTGCTTGTGGCTGTAAATGGGCTCAGTGAACATCAGGTTTAAGATTCTCCCCATTCTGAAAATATCCTCCACATCTGTGGTTGAGTTCTCCTGTAACCTGTGGCTAAAAGTACTGCACCATGCTAGAGAACTGGAAGAAATGGCAAATGTGTTTCTAGTTACAAATGACAGATGGAATTCCTTGGTTAAAACAGACAGAATAATTAATGCTGTTAAGCAAAACACTTCCAAAAACAAGGATGAATCTGCAGTCTTAAGGATCTACATGTATATTTCTCTAACTTACAGAATTATGAAGAAAAAGAAAAGGCATGCAGAAGTGCATGTATGGTATTGCGGTCCCTTCCCTTGTAGGATAATCAAGTACATGGTTGTTATCTGATTGATTTTCATCTATACAATGTGAGTAAGATATATTTTAGTCTGAGGCACAGTTACTTGTGGTTCTTCACATCATGTTGGTTGTACAGCATTATAAAAATGTTTGTTTAGTTCAGAAAAGGCAATGTGAAGGAGTGATACCTGAAAAATGAATGAGTAGTGTGATTTCCTGTCAGAGGACTTGCCACAGGAGTATTGGAAAGAAATGGAAAAAGTGCTTCCAAGTCTGAATTTTCAATGACAAATTAGACATATGAGTGACAGTAGCCTAAATCCAAGCTTCATTCAAATGTCACAAATGAGTTTAAGTATATTGAAGTATATTAGATGCCATGAATGGCTTTAAGTTGTATTACTAATGTATAATTTAGTTGTAGCGGTTTGATAAAAGCCAAAGCTGAATTGTGCCAGAAGTAACCACAAAGTGCCAAAATGTATTTGATTTGGATTAAGTAACAAAACCCTTCATTTCTCTAATATACATTTTTTCATGAGTTAAGTAGACATCATGAAGATAAGTGTGTTTAGATTTTAATTGTAACCAGTTACATCTGTTAATCTGTACAAATGTAATCAGTTGAATGTATTGGTGACTCAAAATGTAGCCCTTGCATGTGAAATGCAGTTGTGCTGCCTTGCACACCCTGCACTTTTAAAAGAAGTGTATTGCATGATTGCTGGAGAACAATACTATCTGTCACCTCTTTTGGTCACATTTAACAAGCCTGGGTCATCTCGGAAGAGTGTGGGAGAAACTGATGTCAAATAGTTTCGTTGTGTTTTTGTATCCATGGAAAGTTCCAGGTTTCAGCGTTCAGCCAGTATGCGGTAACTTGTTTGCACAGAAAGCTGAAGAACTGTTTCTGCAGAGCCTTGTGGCCAGAAGACTGTCAGGGTTCATCTGAGATCTCGCTGAGCAACAGAGATTTGGGCTTTTTCCTTGTACAAGTAGTAATATAATGATTTGGTTTTTATTTTTGTTATGTATTTGGATCCCTTGACCTGTCTGGCCTGAGAAATTCTTGTCCATGTGAATCTCTTAGTTTTCTGTGAGATTCTAGGCTGTACTTAGATTTCTAGGCTGGACTGTAGTTAGTGCACATGCCAGACTTGCTGGAGTGCTCTAATAGTGCTGGGCTTTCACTCTCCTTATTCTTCTCTTGAGAAGTTGAAGTAACTAATGCCCCAAATCTGGTTTGCACTTTTAAGGATCATATGAAGCACATTGCAGCTAAGGTTGGCTCTGGACTAGGGTGTGTATCTGAGATGCACCTTGCCACAAGCCCTTACAAGCCAAAACAGGTAATGGAGTCAGAAAAGGAATCAGGCAAATGTTTTGATTTAGGCCCTACAGAAAGTCTCTGGAGTCCCAGTTCAGTCTGTTTTTCTCCTTTGTGCTTCTTCATATTTCTGCATACAGTTGACATAATTCCTTTTTTATATTGGCCACAAGTGACTGTGAGCATATTAACATTGTGATAGCCAAGATCTCTGTATCTGGGTGGGCTCATAATCTGGAGAACACGTTTCTTCTTAATTGTGTACTGTTTGCAGAGTGGTTTAGAGGTGCTAAAATTCATTGCAAAAAACAAAATCTCTTTCTGTTTTAGGAGGATTTTAGTAACTATGAATTCTTTTCTGGAAAGATTATTTTCAGGTGTTGACAGATTGGAGTTGATCCTGACAGGATTAGCTCTCCTACAGAATGAGACTTGTAAATATCTACACCTGCACTGACTATGCTCAGTTAGGGATTCCCCCTTGTGTTGTCACCTCTGGATACAGGCTCTTGGAGAAGACAGGAGTCAGTCTCTTAAGGGTATTATAAAAATAAGTGTATTCAAAATGCTGCAACTGACCAACTGTGTACAGGGAATGGACAATTTTGAGTCAGGAAAGTTTTGTTTTCTTTCTGCTGATAGATGTAAGCACTGCTTAATTTGCACTAGAAGAGCTGTGAGTTCATGGTATGTTACATTTGTTAACCCAGTTGTTCAATTTTTGGTAAATGGAATTGGCTAAGAAATTACAGCATGTTCATTGAAATAGGAAGAAGAATCCTAATCTCTTGGGAAGCAAACTTTCCTTGTTACATGTACCTTTTTGTCTGAATGACAAAAGCATATCTGACAGTGAATCCCAACTATCAAGACAGTCCATTCACACTCAATTCTTTTTCTCTAAAAACAATGCAGTAAATTATGCTGGTGTTTAAGGTGTAATACCTGTGGCTTTAAAGAACATAAGCTATCAGAAGCACACTAGTCTGATTGTGCTAAGTGTTGAGCACCTCCTCTACTGGAGTGAGTAACCTCATCTCCCACTGAGAGCAGCAGGAGTTAGGGACACTCATGTCCTTCCTTTCAGGCACCACCACCCAGAGGGATGGAGCTGGAACCGAGGCAGCTGTGCCACTGACTGGTAAGTGCCGGCACTATTAGAGGCTGCCATTAGATGAAGTCATTGAACCATTAGGAAGCCTGCAAAAAATGAGTACCCTCTCCTAATCTGAAAAGTGTTGTGGTTAAGAATATACTCATCGGACATCCTCAAGGGAAGATTTCTTTCACACATACTGACTCGGTCAGCGTTACCAGCCAACATTTCACTGGCACAAGACTTGTCTTTGTAACATTTCACGGATCTCTACATCCATGCTGAGTAGTGGGGTCATCTATTATTAATATTCTCACATCTTTTTGCTAGGCTAAAAGTATCTTATTATCCATTTTCTTATTGAATCTTCCATTTCTTCAAGATGCTTTCAAGGTTTGTTCTGCTCTCATTTTATTAGTTGGGAACAAATGCTTTTCAAATGTCATAAGTTAATATATGCTGATTTGTGGATAAGCAAGAAAATACCTCAGATTTTGAGGCCATTTTATTATATAATGATATGTGAGCCTCATATGCAGTTTTTATAAAATATTTCATTTCTGCTATTTCAGTGCATATCTATACATAATTACAGTTTTGCATTAGAAATGCTGGCTGTTTGGCAAGGTGAGACTTTGTCCTGTTATCATAACCAGTTACTCTTTGGTATGTGTACAGAATTCAAAGAACTCTTAAGTTAAAGAAGTAACATAGTGTTTGCTTACAGAGGTCGATGGAGACAGTAGCATGTTCATGTTGCTTTGAGATGGCCAGAGGCAAGCCAGTTTGCATCTGGGAACTGTAAAGTTCACGTGGTGCTGTGCCTTGTTTAATGAGCCTGTGGAGAATATTGTAGCTCAGGCAGTTCAGTGCTTGTGAATCCTTTAGAATCATAGAATGTCCTGCGTTGGAAGGGACCCAAAAGGATCACGGAGTCTAACTCCTGTCCCTGCATATGTCAAGCCCACAGTTCACACCATGTGTATGAGGTGTTGTCCAGTCTCGAACACTGTTGGGGTTGGGGCCGTGACACCTCCCTGGGGAGCCTGTTCCAGTGTCCACCACCCTCTGGGTGAAGAACCTTTTCCTAATGTGCAACCTAAACCTCCCCTGGCACATCTTCCTGCCATTCCCTTGGATTCTGCCATTGGTCACCAAAGAGATCAGCACCTGCCCCTCCTCCTCCCCTTGTGAGGAAGCTATAGACCGCGATGAGGTCTCCCCTCAGTCTCCTCTTCTCCAGGCTGAACAAACTAAGTGACTTTAGCCACTCCTCATACGGCTTCCTCTCCAAACCCTTCACCAGTTTTGTACACTTCTGAACACTCTCCAGTAGCTTAATATCCTTTTTATCCTGTGGTGCCCAGAACTGCACCCAGTGCTCCAGGTGAGGCCACACCAGTGCAGAGCAGAGCGGGAATCCACAGGGCTTCTAGACAGAAGCTGGCCTGTGTCTGGATGGGCTGGAGCGTAGGCAAAGCAGTCAAACCCGCTCTAGAAAAGATACAAATCTCAGGTTAATGTTGTTCAATATATACTTATTCTCTAAACAGATGTTATCTGAGTTTCTCAGCTCCTGACACTGAGGTATTTCATGTTAATTGTGATTGAGGAATCACTACCAGAGAGCCAAAGGTGTTGATGTTGTCACTGAACAATCTTAAAAAAAGTTTGGACTTCAGTGATTTCTGTTTGCTCTAGATCACCCATGAGGATGATTAAACGAACCAAATCGGAGACTGGAAAGTTATTGATTGTCATACAGAAGAGGGAAGTAAAAAAAAAGAATACGAGTAAAAATAAAAGAGTGAGAAAGAAGTTCTAAGTATAGTGGGACTGAAAGGTTTTATCAGGTATGTTTCTTTGAACTCTAAAACTCTACACAGGAGTTATTGGTGGAATAAACTTTCCCCTTATTATTTAGCTGATGTGGGCCTAATTTTAAGGGTACCACTTTTGCTCTCTTAATTTCTAGTTTCTTTCTTAGCTTACTGTTCATAAGCCTAGCACAGACATTGAATTTTAGCAATTACCCTTCCTGCTTAGCTGATCTATTTTTTCTGTCCTCTTTGCAGGTTATTTTTAATCTTTTGGGAACTCTGAACTGTTTCCCACAGAGTGAATTTGTAGCCTCTTACTGCCATTGTTGCTAGTAGACCTTGCTTGAGGCCATAGGGAAATTGGGACAAAGCCAAGGAAAAAGCCAGGCTCATGACTCCCAGCCTCATGCCTTAAGCACAAGATGACCATTCGTCTTGTATAAGCCTTTCTTGTTTGTGGTTTCAAATTCTCAGAAAAGTTGGCCCTGAGATCAAACCATTCATCCTTTTTAATAGCACAATGATAGATCTTTCCTTGGGAAAGTTTGGTCACATCACACTTGTCTGTTGATGAACAGCAAGGTGTGTGGTGATACAACTGAGTTCATTTTTGCTTGCCTTTTCTATTATTAGATCATTCAAAACTCACTTTCTATGACTCTCTAGCCTCTAAATCCATTAACATCAATGGAGTTATGGTAATTTATACTGGCTGAGTATCAGTTTTAAGAGATGACTGCTGAATACTTGATGGTAAGTGTCATTCATGTATTTAAAATAATTGCTCTGACAATTAATGTATATTTAAAAATATTTTTTCCCTCCGGATTTTAATAAATTCTTTAATAGGTTTTGAGATTATAATGGTGTCACTGGTTTGAAATATGTATGTTTCAGTAGTTTCTTGTATCACAATCTCCGTTAGGGGGTTTGTCTCTGTACCCACTCTGCCTCCTTCATTCTTGCCCTATTTTGGAGAGTGTAAATATCCTAAATGCAGCAGGACCTTCACAGTTTTTAGCAGAAGGTTATTGTTACAGGGAGGAGTCAGAATAGTCCTGTAACTTCTGACCTTTCCAGAAAGTGTTTTTATGTCTCTGGAGAAGCACAGAGAGATAATGGTAAGGGAGCTGAAGGTGTGACCAGCAGAAACAAATACATTCACCATCACTTTCCTTTGTGCATGTGTGAGAAGCCACCATGGTTAATGATTCTGCTTGTTCAGATGGCCATCGCACACTTTTCAAGGCAAGACCTGCCTATGGTACTTTGCTTTTATTATACATAAGATCAAGAGGCATGGGATGGACTTGAGACCAGAGTAAGTCAGTCACTCAGTATTTTTTAATATATTTGTCTGTATATAGCATTTAGGATTTATGTACTGTTTGGACTGAGTTGTGTTTGAATATGTTTAGGAAAGATTCAGGACAAGCTGCAACACTGGTTTTGTCAAGAGTACAAGTCTATAATTGTGGATGTCCCTGCTTTGGCCTTTCTGTTGTAATTTTTGTCTTTATTACAAGTTTTTTAGGATGGGAGAAAAGAAGAAACTATGCAATTTGTGACAGTTTCAACTTTATAAATATAACCTATTGCTGGCATCCATGGAGACATGATTTAGCTGTTTATCAGTTCTTTCTGTCATTTCTATTAATTTCTATTTCTGCCGTACCTATTCAGTGAAAATACCCCACAGTCCTTTCAGGACATGTCAAAGAGGTGTCAGAGACCTTGGAGTTTGTAGCAGTCTCCCTTGATTCATTTCCAGAATTTGTACTCTGTGAGTCCAGGTTCTGTGGCAAACCTATGAATTCATAATGGGAACCTATGAGGGGTGGGAGGGAGAAACTGCCATTTCCTCATGTTTCAATGTTTTGCTTTGAATATTAGTATTGAAGGAAAAAACAAAACAACTAAAGGTGTGACCTAAAACATATTGGAAATCAGTGGAACAGATCTCACTGATTTCAGGTTTTGGTGTCAGCCCTGCACATAGTTTTCTGTAATGCTTTTTTTTTGTTTTTTTCAGACACTTAAGGCCACTTAATCAGAAATGTTGTGAGAAGCAAAATTTAGGCTGCTCTAACTGTGGCTTATTGAAAATCTTAACCATAACATTGCATTAACAGAAATCTTTGCATTTAGCACTCTTACTTGGCAAGGTAGAAACTTACTTGTATCAGGAGAGTCACATTATTTGTGTGTTTTTCACCATTCAGCAGAAGGGAAGAGCTGTGAACCAAACCTGCAACTCAGGGCTGGAACGAATGCATCCCACAGCATCATGCTAAAGTATTGGTAGAAAGTGAGAAACCATAATAAATGGATACTTTTCTAAAAATATAAGACAAGATTTTTGAAATACACATAATTTCAGCTCTTATCTCAAGGATTGGTAAGAACTGCGGCAATAGGAATATCAAGAACAAAGGCAAAACCTGAACATCTTTAATGGTGTTTTCAAATACAGCTGTACTCCACTTAAGCAGGTGAAGAAAGCTTTGGCTTGATTATCCTGCTTTTTCTCACTGAATTTCCTGGAAAAAGGATTATGATTCTGATTTGGACGGTGCACATTTCCCCCTCTCCTGCCTCATTCAGGAATTATTTTTGCTTGCAAACTATAGGTATTTTATGGTTAAACACTGTTCCATCTTTACAAACGATACGTTTATTGGGGATTAGGGATTCTGTTACAGGAATGTTTGATCAATAATATATTGTTTGTACAGTTAATTCTGTCTTGAGGCAGATGATCCCTTGTGGCCGCTTCTGACCCTGATTTCAGAAGTGGCCGAAAGGAAATGTGCACAAGCTGAAGAAAAACTCATAAGGACTTGCAACATTATATTACATTATATTGGATATAAATATCATGTAATAAAGACCCTGGAACATGCAGATATTGTTGTGGTATACATTGCTGAGGTTTTGCCTGAATTGCAGGCTGCAGTCTTAGCCATACTAGCACAGCTTCATTATAAGGGCCTTTTGGTATAGATGTGACATATGCCAACAGGATTTTGTTTTTGTTTTTGTTTTCTGTTACACCACCTCTTTAAACATATAAGCTTAGGTAAGACACCTCTTATCTACTGAAGCAACCATGTCTGCATCAAGGGCTTTGCCATCCTAGAGCAGTTAGTAGTTGTGTTCAGGTTTTCATGTGAGCTGATAGAAGTACAGACCCGTTGTGGCACAACTTTGTGATGTAAACCGGATACTACCTGCCTATGCAAAAGTGAGCAATGCATTCAGCTCCCATCAGCTCTAACATTAACATGAAAGCTGTCTGTGCTACTCCTATTCCATGCAAAGTTATGAGGCAACACTTTTTCCTTTTAAAACAGAGCATTAAAAGGTGTTTTGAAGAGTGAGAATCTCACCAATGGCAAGCAGAAAATTGTGCACAACATTTGAACACTGGTAATCAGAAAGGCCTTTTGACCTAATTAAAAATTAGGTCAAATATGTTTGCTTTACATATGTATTATGTTGATTGTAAAAGTAATTATCAAGGATTCTAATTGTGACAGAAAATAAACAGCCAAAAGGATGGGAGGGAAAAGGGATGAGTAAAGAATATGGGTCTGTTTTTGCATGTGTGTCTTGTTTCTGTTGTATCATCTGACCTCTGATACACATTGATTCCAGGTGCTCTCCTTGTTGCTCAGATTCTAAATAAGTGAGTCAGCTGGGGTCAACTTCTTTGCTTCTGTGTCTTTAGTCCTGAGGGCTCACAGTTTCTCACAAACCTGATGAAAGGCCCATTTCTGCTGAATGCCTGGTGGTGACTTAGAAACCTGTTTTCTCAGTCTTGGATTTTATGGTAGTTTTCTTCCAAATACAAGTTGTTCTGTTGCTATTTACTGAATGTAGAAGGATGACCATGACTTAGACTGCCAAAGCCATTTACTAAGTGGATATTTTTCATATCAAATCATATTTCTTATTGAATCATTCTGGTCAACGTGAGTTTAGGAAAGGCAGTTCCCGCTTGACTAACCTGATGTTCTATGACAAAGTGACCTGATTAGTGGATGAGGGAAAGGCTGTGGATTTTGTATGCCTAGACTTCAGTAAAGCCTGCGACACCATTTCCCACAGTGTTCTTCTGGAGAAGCTGGCAGTTCATGGCTTGAACGGGTGTACATTTCACTGGGTAAAGAACTGGCTGGATGGCCAGGCCCAAAGAGTTGTGGTGAATGGATTTAACTCCAGTTGATGGCCAGTAACAAGTGGTGTTCCCTAGGGCTCTGTATTTGGGCCAGTTCTGTTTAATCTCTTTATCAATGATCTGCATGAGGGGATGGAGTACACCTTTAGTACGTTTGCAGATGACACCAAGTTGGGTGGGAGTGTTGATCTGCTGGAGGGTAGGAAGGCCATACAGAGGGATCTGGACAGGCCGGATCGTTGGGCTGAGGACAATTGCATGAGGTTCAACAAGGCCAAGTGCTGGGTCCTGCACTTGGGTCATAACAACCCCATGCAACACTACAGGCTTGGGGAAGAGTGGCTGGAAAGCTGCCCAGTGGAAAAGGACCTGGGGGTGTTGATTGACAGCCAGCTGAACATGAGCCAGCAGTGTGCCCAGGTGGCCAAGAAGGATAACAGCATCCTGGCTTGTATCAGAAGTAGTGTGGCCAGCAGGATTAGGGCAGTGATTTTCTCCCTGTACTCAGCACTGGTGAGGCCTCACCTTGAATCCTGTATTCAGTTTTGGCCCCTCACTACAGGAAAGACATTGAGGTGCTGCAGAGAGTTCAGAGAAGGGCAATGAAGCTCATATGGGGTCTGGAGCACAAGTCTGATGAGGAGCAGCTGAGGGAACTGGGGCTGTTTAGCCTGGAGAAAAGGAGGCTGAGGGGAGACTATCTGCAGCTGTCTACAGCTACCTGAAAGGAGGTTGCAGCATGGAGGGGGTTGGTCTTTTCTCCCAAGTCCAAGTGACAGGACAAGAGGAAATGACCTCAAGTAGCACCAGGGGAGGTTTGGATTGGATATTAGGAAAAACTTCTTCACAGAAATGGTTGTCAAGCACTGGAGCAGTGACCATGAGACTGTAGAGTTTAAAATCCCACAAGAAGTGAACAAGACTTGAAGAATTATAATCCTAGACATTAGTACAGCACATTTTGACTTGCTCATGCATGGGAGTATCATGTGGAGATGTGCTGAGGACCAAATGAAGGCCAGGAGACTTGGTTTATACTCAAACACAATGAGGTGGGGGGAACAGGCTGTTTGGAAACACAGTGGTATCTCCATCCTTGCAGATATTCGGAACTGAATATTACAAAGAGGTTTTAAAGGAAATAAGTCCTTTAGCAGCTCTGCCTCAGCAGTCCACTGCTAATTTGATATATAAGGAAGTTGGAAGAGATTTTAGAAGAGCAATGAAGTGATTAATATGGATATTGCTAGTGGAAAAGCCCACATATTTGGAGAAAAAAAAATTACTTGAGTGGCAATTTACACTTTAATTAATCTTCAGTGCCATGCATTTGTTTTCTTTGTTCTCACCTTAGGCTGCTAAATAAATCTTTTTGAAACCTCACAATGAATAATGAATGTCTTCTTGGGGTGGCTTTGCAAATATCTTCTAAGTAAATCCTCACAGAGGTAAATTCTAAAGTAGTTGTCAGGAGATATCTTCTCTTTGGTTTGAATTTAGCCAGAAACATTGCTGATAAGATGGCATTGTGATATGGGGTCAAACATGATAAGACTTACAGGTCTGCTGGAAGTCCCTAGTGTAAAATCTTGGCACTACTGGACTTAACATTTTTGTAGGTGTGATTTTCTTTGTCCGTAGCTCCTTATCCTTTTTGAGAAGTTGAGTCACACTGTTTATTCAGTTTGAAAACCATATTGTACCTGCAGCATGGAGATCTTCAGGTGCTACAGGTTTGTTTGTTTGTTTTTGGCATATTGAGCATAGCATTTTGATTTTGCCTCCTACTGGTTGGGGTTCTTTGAAGGCTCACAGCGCACTGGAGTTTCAAAATACGTTTCTAGTAAGGGCTTATTTTCAATTATCATCCTCAAGTCTTCATTTTCAGGATGTAATCTGTTCTCTACAAATAAGAAAGACCAGCATCTTGTTAATGACTTTAAGGTCAGCACGTCACCCAGCATTCACTCCCTGGGGACCTGCAAAACAAATGATGATGCTCTTTCAAGGACCATTACAAGCACCGGGTTAAACATACTTGGAACTACAGGATCTTTGAGATCAAAGGTTCATACATGATCCTGTTGCTTTACTGGCTGGTGGAAAAACAACCATAAAGAGAAGTAGACAAAGGAATAAATGAGTACATGTGCTCTTTTTCTTCATCACAGTAATTTAGATAATTCTGTTCAGTCGGTGGAGTTCAAAAAGCCTGGTTTCAGATAACTGACAATTTACTACTTAAATCTTAATCTCTGAGTTTGTACAACATCTGGTTCTCTGGGGCTGGAACACTGAGGTACATCCATAATAAAATTCATAATATTTTCTACCTTATGTAAATTAGAGTCTATGAACTATATAAATGGATGAGGTATGCAATATAAGGGTATGTTCTGTATCAGCAAAGGTAAGGTGCAAAGATCAAACTTTATACATTAACTTGTGGAGTGTGTCCATCAATACATTGGTGTAAGAAGAAACTACACTAGTGGTCACCTGTTTCTGACAGTCAGTAGAATGTGTTCCCTGTGGGAGAACTTCCAGGTTAATGACAAGTCATTGTTTAGGCAGATGTTTTAACAGCTAGAAGAGCAGCAAGATTTTTGGTAACTACTGATAACAGAACTGTCCATGTTTTTCTTTTAAATCTTTAAATGTCTTGATGCTATTGCCACACAGAGTGAAATATTATGGATTCCTCTATGATAGTATTGTTTTACTTAAAAAAATTAGATCTAGTAAAGAAAAACTAAAATAAAAGCTTTTTATTTAGTGGGCAGAAATACCTCCAGTATGAAATTTTTGGTAGA
Organism: Streptopelia decaocto; assembly: GCF_964273445.1. Classification (NCBI taxonomy): domain Eukaryota; kingdom Metazoa; phylum Chordata; class Aves; order Columbiformes; family Columbidae; genus Streptopelia; species Streptopelia decaocto. Next base: position 38,427,716 of record NC_138655.1, on the reverse strand, counting down.
GAACATTCCCTTTATTCAGAAGTTTTATTGTGGTGCCTCTTTAAGAGTTGACACCTCTTGATGTATCTTCAGTCTTCTCTGTGGATGTCTGGATGACTTCTGCTTTGTGTAAATTGATGTAGTTTCCTCTGTTGTCATATGATATGAACCTCTAGTCTTAATGCATCGTGAGAAATACAGTACAAGTGAAGAGCACCTAGAAGACAAAGCTGCAGAAAAATTACCAAGAAGCATTAAAAAGCACTGTCAAATTCAGTTTGTTTGAATTTTACATAGAATATTTTAAACTCAAAAGTCAAATTTTCACCTAATTTGAAAATTGAAATTTATTCGAAAGTGCATTTGTAGTCTTAACAGTTATTACAGATGAACTTCAGCCCTCCCTGTAAAAAATATGAGCACATACATATATGGAACAGGAAAAAACAAGTATTTTAGAAGAATGTCACTAAAGGTAAATAAGTTACTCTGTGTGTGTGTTTGCATGTAAGCACAGTTTTTGGTTGCTTCCTGTTGCCTACCTCCCCATGTGCCTGACTCTTGGGAAGGAATTGCTCCTTGAGGAATTGTTCAGTCAACCTGGAAAAGCAATGACATGCAGAAGTGGGGAGTCTGGGCATGTAGAAAGCTCACCTGTTTTGTTTCTGATAGGATTTTAACAGTTAATGGATTTTCATGGAATAGTGTCATTACTGTTGAATCAATATTTTTTGATAAAAAGTCTTCCACTGTAAGGCTTGTTTTGGTCAGTTCATGTGCAACATTTTGACTGCGTTACTGCAACTTTCTCCAATAATTCCTTAACAATCAGCACAGACTTAAGCACAAGGCTGCGAGCAGCATCTCTAATAATAATGAATGCAAAGTTCAAAGGTGAATTTCAGCTGTCACTGGCCAGGCTGCTATTTTTTCTGGGTAGATTCAGCATTTCAAATAAATGTATAGGGAAAATTTTCTTGTACTGAAAAACAAACAATATTTGTTATTTTCTGTGGATTGACAAGCACAAAATTCAATAGATTCACATAGCTGAAGTTAAATGGATGCATGCATGTATCTAAGATTGGGCTTTAAACTATGAATAGTTGTGCCTTCCCAATTTTATTGGGGCTTTTTTTTTTGGGTATAAAACTGTATTTTCCCTGAAAGGGATTGATAAGCAAATTGTGGATGTGACATAAAGGCTAAATAGTGAAACCACTTCATACTCAATGTATCGGTCTTATCATAAATTGTCTGGAGGCTCTAGCGTCTGCAGGAAAATTACAGTAGGCACCAAAAAAGCTGGCAACTGCACTTTCAAATTTATAGATGGAAATAAAAAATAAGTAATTGTTGGAATTTTATATTGTGTGATATATACTTGCCTAGTCTTCCTTTTCTTTCTGCAAAGGGATTAATTTATAAGTTTATGGAAAAAGACAGTTTTTGTGCATTTGAGCTCATAAACAATTTTTCATACACCTCTTATTTCTTAATGTTTTGTTTAGGACTTGCAAATATTTGTTTTTAAGAGGTTTCATAGATTATTCTCTACTATACTTGGCTCATTCATTCTGTCTGCTATTAAATGTAGCGTGGAAGGTCAAACTCTCAGGCTGCAGCAATAGCAAGGGGATGTGTTTCAGTCAGTGTTGGATGTAGTTTCTTTTTGATGTGAATGTGATTTAGTAGGTTTCATATATCCCATAAAATAGCTCATGACAGCTACATACTAAAACAGACAGCTTTTCTTCCTTCCATAAACTTCTGACTTGGCAGTTCTTTCCACTGTGTTTCACTAAATACTAAATTTGTGCTAACTCTTCCCCAATAATGTTCAGAAAATATACTTTAAATGTGGCAGAAACCTGTGAAAATATTTTCAGGGATCAGTTGACTTCAGGTGGTGTTCATGCTGACAAAGATGGAGATGATTTATCTGAAGTTTTGTTCCTCCTAGGGGCAGGACTGTAGTTATTTCAGCACAGGTGAAATGTCAGTACTTACTAGTAAGGTGCTGGTTTGAGATACGTGATGACAGTGGCTTCCCTCTTCTCTCCCCTTAAAATCCTCTTACTCTTTTCTGCAAATATACACTTACAAATACACATACGCATATATGTGTATGAACTTATTTACTTTTCTGGCTCATGCCATTACTTGCTGTCATGTAGGTATTAGCTGGCATGTTCAGAATTTCCTCTTCATTTGTTCTTGTTGGTTAGTAGTACTGCTGAACTGTTTGGGAAGATGTGGGCAATAGAAAGTTAATGTATCCCCTGAAAATGTCAGTTTTTGACAGGTATGTTTTGAGAGTTTATTAATATTTGTGTCCGGATCAAGCTCAATGGCTCAGATCCAAAACCAGTTTCCAGTAATGTTTATTCTCTTCGAGAACACTAATAATGCTAATTGGGTCACACTTAACAGTGAATGTTTCAATTAACAGGAGAATGCTGGAGCTTTTGCTTGGGTTTTGGGTTTGATATTTTGGGGGTTTTGGTTTGTTTTTGGTACTGTATATGTCCTCTGAAACTCAGGCACTGAGATTCTGTGCAATGACTATCAAGCTCAGAGTGGCAACTCCTTTTGTAAAACAAACAGACAAAAACAACAGACAGGAAAAAAAACCCAAAACACCACAAAAAACCCCCCACAATTGTTTTTTTTTTATTTGTTTGTGGTTGTTTTTTAATTTTTATTTTATTTTATTTTATTTTATTTTAATTTTATTTTATTTTATTTTATTTTATTTTATTTTATTTTATTTTATTTTATTTTATTTTATTTTATTTTATTTTATTTTATTTTATTTTATTTTATTTTATTTTACTTTGATAACTGCCACATTCCCTTGCTTTCTGTCCTGAGACATACCTACATTTTTCTGTGGTGATGGATCTGCAAGATTTAAAATCTTTGGAAAGTAAGACAAATGGTCTGAACGAGTGAAAATCGCAACACTATTACTCGATGACATGCTTTACTGACTCACTGTAGTTTTTACATGCCAAGTATTGCTGAGATATACTTCATTAAGGGGGTTAAATTTTAACCTCCTTACCATGAAGTGGTATTTGAAGATTTGAGTGCACTGGATATTCATTAAACCACGATGAATATCACCCCTTGTTTTTCTGCACAGATTCCTGCATGGAAGAGTCTCTTCACAATTGTCTAACCTCATCTAGGTGTTCCTGCTCCGGCAGGGGGATTGGACTAGATGATCTTTCGAGGTCCCTTCCAATCCCTAACATTCTGTGATTCTGTGATCTTATCCTGTTGTACTAATGGAAAACTGGGCACTTCTCTGGGGCTGATCTCTTCCCTAAAACTTAGTAAGACAGACAGATTTGGATATGGGGATGCAAGGTGAAGATAGGGCAAATATATCCTTCACATTGGTCTACTGGAAAAGTTTTGGAAATTCAATATGTTAATGGATTGTAGACTAGTAGGCTAGGCTTGAGGCTCTGGAACAAGTATGAGTATTGCTGGACTCACAGGTCGCTGAAGTTAGAAATGTTTTGGGGTGAACATCCAATCAGTGACTAAAACCATAGAAATACATTCTTGGTCAAGAGGGTACCCAAAATGTGGAAAAGAAGATGGGTAAGAGGAATGTCTCTATGGATGAGAACTGTTATTTTTTAGGCTAGTCTTTGTTTCCATGCCCTGCGTCTTCTGTAGTTCTCCAATTACAGCTTTTTTATTGCTTCTTAGCAGCTTAGTGTTGCTTAAACAGAAAGTAGCTGATGATGCGTGAGAGAAAATTGTGTGCACTAGGGTTTTTTTTTTCCTCTTCATTTTAACACATTGCATATGGATATCTTCAGTGTCCCATTTTATGTATTTTTACTATCAGTGCAGAGAAGTGGAACAAATGTGAGCAAGAATGGATTTCATCTGCTATTCCACTGCCATTATCCTGTTAGTACTTTATTACTTACTGAAAGCCTATCTTGAAGTAATGGCATGGTACTGCTTAAGAGCAAAGTTGTGATTAATGGCAAGGTTGTGATCTTTTTTTTCTGTTGTAACAGGAAGATGCTAACTTAAAGCAGAAGTTATGTCATTTACCTCACTGGGAGTTTAATGTAAGCAGCATGGAAGATGCCTCCTGTTTGCAGTAGAGCTGATGACGTTACTCATGAGACGTATTTTCTTCCAGTGGTTGGAGGGAAATTCTGCATGTAGAGATCTCAGGTTCTACATATCTATGCAGTATTCCTGATAAGTGATTAAGAATTTATGTGGATGTATTTCAGTCTTTTAGCTGTTTGGAAACCATTCACCGTGGTTGTTCAAGGTATCAGAGCTACATGATCAGTTGCCTAAATCACACAGGATTATCTGTATTTCCCAGCTGGATGATCAAACCTTACTGGGCATGCATTAGTGACAAAGCAACGTGGTAAGGACATTGTCCTTTCCTGTTCCTGTCAACCACTGTTTGATCTTTCCAATATCCTGAGATACACACCATAGCTGGGGCAGCATTGACAGAAGCCCTTTGGGAGGTTCTTCTTGCACCTGCTGAAGTGGTTGCTTTGCACCGAGACATTCACTGTGCTGGAGAGATACGAAGAATTGTATGAGAGCGCATTATTTGGTCACTAGTGAATGAGGCTGTTAATACTGTAAAGGGTTCTGGATGTGTTTTCAGGCTGTTTATACATTTCAGTAATTGCCTAAAATAGAGCAATCAACCTGGGGAAGAGCCTGAACTGCAAATAATCTGATAAGTTCTGAAATATGGATTTATATTCTTTGTCACCAGCAACCTGAATGAAACAGATACCCCTGCATCCCTGTCCTCTTCTAATCCTTCTTTTCTTCTCCATTCATACAAACAGTCACTGTCAGAGGCAGACTAGATGACAACCTAGCATTTAGAGTCATGACTTTTGAGTTTTTCCATGCTGAAGAAGAAGGAATTGAGCTTGTCTCCCATAACCCAGGCAAGGGCATTCACTGCTCTGTAGGGGAAGCAGGGAACTCCCAACACTCAAGTATCCAGATCAGGATATTTAGTTTCTGGGTTCAGATTGATTTAGGCATGAACTAGACGTCAAACACTTTGTCCTTCTTTAAGAAAATTTGGCGTAAAGCAGGAGACTGTATTTTAAAGTGCTGAGGGAGATCTAAGAAAGGAGCTGTGGCTGGCAGTGAGGTTGGGAATAGCTAATGGCTATGCAGAGTTTATCAGGTTCAGAGTTAGGCATCAAAATCCCCACAGTGCTTTAAGTCTGTGATCTTCTAATTGCTGATCCAGCTGGTTTCATATTCTCAAGATGTCTCCTTGAAGGGAGTGGATCTTTAGGACATCATAGGATCACAGGTCCTTTATCAGGATTAACACTTAGTTTGTGAAATCAGTTTATTGAAATCAGTTTTGACATTAAATATTTCCACAGTGTTCATGCAGAAAAAGCTTTTGTCAACAGAAATGTTGCAGAGGCAATGAAAAAGTTGTGCAAGCCTGGGTGAAAGTAAATGTAGTTCAGAATCTGGGGGAAGAACTGTGGTGGTTTTGCTTTTCTGTCTGTCCAAACTGATTGTGGATGCTCTCCAGTATTTTGAACTTCTGCCTCTGATATCTTTTTTGCTTTTTCTCCCATGTTTCTCTTGTCAATTCTGGAGCACTCTTTCATAACATCCTTGCATTGTGCCATCAGAAACTCACCTTGGCTTAAGAAAAGCCAATATAAGCCATGATTTACTTCCTACCCACCAGGACATGTATATGCCTGGTGTGAGGAGCTGAGGAATTCCCTTTCCCTTCTTTTCTTAGCCATACTTGTACAATGCACCCGCTGCTTAGTTCTTCATCTTTAAAATACCATGTAAACTTTTCTAAAGTCCCTGGTATACTTATTGATGCAATTACTTATATGCTTCGTATACAAAAGCAAATTCCGTATCAAGTTGCTTGTGTACCAGGGTGGTTGCAGGGAGCAAGACCAACATTTCTTTGTTCATTTCCAGCTGTGTTTCCTATCATAAACTTAAAACAATTTTGAGTTGGATAAAATAAGACCTAAAAATGAAAGCAGAATTCAATAGTCCAAGAGCTGCAGCACAAAACTGGACTATCTTTTTCATAATTCATGGCACCTTTGTGGTCCATACATGCCATCAGGTGAGAATGTACATCTGGGTTAGGCGTAAGAAATTTTCTTCTTTGCTACATGGTTTAGCATGTTTACATGTGGATATCTGTATATTTTAGATAATTTAAGAAAGACTGAAAGACTTTAAGAAGTACTTTTTCATGCTTTTTAAATAACTAGTGCGTGGACTTGAGCTATCCCAGTGTGTATTATTGTCTGCTTAATTCCTGTGGTTTATCTGAAGTATACTACTGATGTTTTTCAAGACAAAGGTTTATTGATTATTATGGTGCTCTCAGGGAATCATTACTGCCTTTCTAGCACAGGTGCCTGTAACCTTTTGAGAACTGACTTCTATTTAGATGAATTGTCATCTGTTTGATCTCTGAAGGGCCTTGAGAGGATTAGAGGTAACATGAATGTTGCACTTTTTTGATAAATAGCTTTTCATTGAGCTGAACTGCATGTTGCTGTGCTTTTAATTATTCAAGATACACTTAAAAATGCAAAAGCAAAAAGAGAATAAGGAAATTTGAAGAAGCTATTAATGACCCCAAAGCAAAAACAAAACCAGAGCACATAAAGAAGTAGAAACTATCTCCTGTTTAATAGTTCTAACAAAGTCATCACAGTTAAACAAGCCCTGTAAATTTTAACTTTTGTTGTTGTTGTTGCTTTTTTTTTTCCTCAGAGAGATGTAGGAAGTCAGCAAGACAAGAATCTAAAAACTTGATATTAGCTGTGGAAACCTGGTCTAACAGAGTACGCTCAAACAATTTATTTGCCCAATGACATGGATTACAGAAGTGATGCTATTTAGATTTTAGGATGCATTTTAAATCTTTGCAGCAGTTTATAAAGATTAATAAATTAATTGTTGCAGCCTGAGTCAGGTATATGTATTTCTAAGCATAGATAGGCTATGCACACGTTTGGTCACATTCATGGGGTAGTTTAATCCAAAAAAAAAAAAAAAAAAAAAAAAAAAAAAAAAAAAAAAAATTCAAAAATTGAAACAGGGCATGTAGCACTTAAGTCACTGAAAATGGAACATTTTTCATTTATTAAAGACTGTACATCAGTGTTGGTGGCCCATGAAGACTTCAACATAATGATGAATGATACAGAAGGATCATTTTGAAAAGGCTGTGTATGAAAGCTCCATCTCTGGCCAAGTGAACTTCTCTAGGCCAGTTTCTGCAGGCACATTTAGAATCCTATTTATTAAGCTGCAGTACATGAGACGTTATTAATTGATGTCCTCTGTGAATGGTGTCTAAAGCCACTTAATCCAGCCCCATGTTTCCAAATTGTCTTTGCTTTAGTAACAAAGTTAAAAATTACCAAAGAGGAAACTGATGTTGTGTTGTGTTTTGTTTTGTTTTCATTTACTAAAAAACTGGGGAAAATTTGTTTTTATATTGATCTGCAATAATAATGCATGTATGTATGTATTGGAACTGTCAGCAAGGCAAAGAAAGATTTTTACCCATTTGTCATCACATCTCCTTTCTGAGGTATAAATGGAATAATTTCTGCTTTAGAAATAGAGAAAGGGGTGAAAGGAGAAGTACATTTATTAAAGATGAAGTTTGTATTATAAATTTGAATTTATAAAAGTGTGATTAAGACCAGTTTCTTGTTAATTTCAATGAGATCATACATTACTCAAAGCTTTTGTATCATTTTTCTCTACATTATAGAAAAGTAACAAAGTCAAATAATAGCAGGTGCTTTTTGGTTTTCTGAGGATAAATCACTTTATAATTATTTGTAAGCGTATATATATACATATATATACATACATATACATATAGTATATATAGATCTGGATATTAAATACAGGAAATATCTAACAAGTTCTTCTGCAATAAAGACAATACTGTCTCTTGTTTTAAAGTCCACCACTATCACAGGTTAAGTTCCTTCTTGAAGTCTATAGTAAAGAGGTCTTTACTGTAATTACCTTAAAAACATGAAAGATAAGAATATTAACACATTTGCAGCTGTGGGTAACAGAGTAAGAGCTTTGTTTTCTATCTCTGTCTTTTGATCTCTGGATTCGAAATGCACAGAGAGTAAATCTAAATAGTATTTTAAGAATAAACCCTGTCACAAAATCTGTTTATCTCCTTTGCATACAACCATTAGGTTAGTATGAGCCCAATTGATTTTCTTACCTTCCCAAAAGTTTACTTCTTCCTATTACAAGCATACACTGTTTGGAATATGTAAGAAGCCTGTAAATGAGAGTTTCACTTTTCCCATTTTCATTTTTGCAGTTTTGAAACTATTAATTAAGTTCCTTGCATTTTTTCTAGCTTTGTAGAAAGCTAATAGGCATTTAATGTCCTGAACATTATCTATGAATAGGAATTACATCTTAAATTTACAGTAAATAACATATGGCAAGTTTTAAAATACATTAAGAAAATTAATGTTTTTTGTTGGAAGAATGTGTTCTATACATAGGATGTCCATTTAACCTTTAGAAAAGACAGTACTTGAGTTTTCCATATTGCAAACCCTAGTTGAAATAAATCAGAATTTGGACATAAAAGATATACAGAGCAAGTATATGTTGCTTTAAGTATATGGAATATGTATTTATATATAAGCACTCCAAATAATTTAAATAAATTCAGTTAAGCTGGGACAGAGGCAAAACTGATGTTACTGAATGCACAGGATTTGCATTACATGGAAGATATTTTTCAGGGTTATAAGCAGGCTGTTTGTGTTTTTGCAGTACTTTAAAAACAAACATTTAAACCAGGAACAATATAATGTCTTTGGGGTTTGCTTTGATTCAGCTGCCATTTTCTGACATTAAAACATAATACGGACAATTATCTTCTGAAAAGGTGCTCATGGAGAAGTCTGGGTTGGACTGTAGCCCAAAAGAAAACTCACTGTTTTGTTCTCTTACCAAATCTCTCAATAATCAAGAAAGTTTCTGATCTTTGTCCTATTTTTAGAGTGTCCAAATAACACAGCGTTATGACCAAAAGCATCCCACTTTGGAGGATCGTTACAGGGGAAGGTTGTATAAGCATGAGCAAGATCTGATCTCAGTTTGAGTCACCTGTTGGGTGCTCAGCACTTCTGAAAAAACAGACAGTTTACAGGTAGCTGAGGATCTGCAAACCTACATCCAGCCATGTGATTGTGAAGACTGTCACTGCAATACAGCATCCAAATAATGAAACTAGGAGTCAGCCACAAAAAGTCAAGGAAGCTGAAGCATAATGCCTACATGCAATTGGATCAAATGAAGATTGCTTAGGTGACCACAAAACTCACATTTCCTAATGTTTCAGGGCAGTATTCAACAGCTAAAATTGAATGTATTTGAGCATTACATTACATTTTAAACTCTTTTAAGAAGATTAAATTTATTTCCATTTGGCTTTTAAGAAAAAATATAAAAGCCAATTTAATATTATCTATATTTTAATTATTGTAAATACTTAATTCAACAAGTAAGTTGGAGAATAATCTGCTTAATATGTAACTGAGTGGGGAAACTACACATTGGTACTGATAATATGTGGTCACATTGATTTAAAATATTAATTCTACAGATACAGTGGAAATTCTCATTTCAGATAGAACCTGATCTCACAAATATTTGTAGAAAATGTGCACAAGAAGGTTGGAGCATCATGTAAAGAACTGATGTATAAAACCGAGAAAATATTTTCAGGATATTTCTTATTCTTATTACTTCCCTTGCTGTGAATTCCCCTAAATTCAAAGTTACCCTCCCTTAATTTACATGAAACCAAATTAAGTATAGCTCTGGTTAATATTTCAAAATATATTATTGAATTTCAGTAGGTTGAGCAATAAATAATAAATCTTTAACATTTACATTCATTTTCAAAATATGTTCAAAGTATATTTAGTATTTAATATTTTATAAAATACTCTTGTATATGAATCTTAATGTAACCTAAGGTTGGATTTTTTTTGCAGTTTACAAGAAAAGGCATTTAATGTCTAAATATAATTAAGCACAAACTCCATGGAGCTTTGAAGCTGAGAACCTGGCTTGTTTCCTAAGTGATCTAGAAGGGCAATTATCTTAAACAAGCAAAAATATTGGCAATCGCTGCAGTAAGTGGCTGTTGTGAAACCCTGTAGAAGCACTGTCGCCTTCTTTGGGACATTTTACATTCCTTTATTTAGACCTAGTAGAGAACTGTTTGATGAAAAAACCCCACACATTTCCATTCTTAGCAGCCGCCTCTCTTAACTGATGGGGTATTTCTGTCAAGCCGAGGTTTTTAGTGCGATGGGGCGACGTGGCTGAGGAGCTGTCAAACACTCTGACAGCGAATGGGCTTGTGATGGATGAGCCGTGTGCCTTGTACTGCTGCACGACAGACCCAGATGGCCCCAGCTGGGGTCCTTTGCCACCATCAAACAGGTCAGTGTCCTGGGGAGCGTGACTGGGATGCTGTCGGCATATGGTGCTCTTCAAGGCGTTAATTCAGATCTGGAAACCTAATTTCTCACATAATTGTACTTTCCAATATACTTCAATAGAAATGAACTTTATTTTATAATTAGTCCTCACCAATGAAGTTGCCTTGACCTCAGAACTTTGTTTTGTCTCTAAACAGATATCGGTATTTCTCTGAACTTGGTTACTGCTGTCAAATCTTAATATCCCAGTCAAATTGCTGTCTTTCTTCTGATATGCCTGCATCTTTTATTCAGGAGAGCTGTTTGATGCAGCTAATTTGTGGTACATCAACTGTGGCTTCTTTTATTGTAATATTACTCAGAAGAACAATAACCTTGCAGCATTTTACAGGAACCCAGTATCATGTGCTTAAGTGGTTTAATTGCAAAGCTCATGTTTTTTCATATGATTTTGTCTTTGTTTGCATTTAAATATGTATAAATGGTACAGTGGTTTATAAGTGATATATGTTTCAAATCAAATAACAAAACCACATCATCTTATGTATGGGATGCTCTTCTGTGAAGATGAATGCATTATGACTACTCTGGGCTAGATGTTAGCATGTCATATACCTAGAAAATCTTGTTTTCCATTGTGTTTTTTTTGTTGTTATTTTCTGTATGGCATCCTCAGTAAAGTGTCTCACAGTGAAGACTTTCTGTCTTTTCAATTGGCTTCATCCTCTCCTGTCTCCTTTCTTCATGGAAAGGGAAGCAGCTTAATTTCTAAGCAGACCCTTCATCAACCTTTTTATTCTCAGAAAAAAAGTATTGGTATTGTTTTCAAAGTTAGAGTCTCCAGGTACAATTCTGCATAAGTTTCCCTTCAGGGCAGCAGTTATTTTATTATTCATGGCTCCATGCTGGCCCCTTCCAAGAAGATCCTGTTCCTGGTTGCCAGGTACCTGGGTATGATGTGAAGATTTATCTTTATGAGAAGCCACAATGGTCAAACTTTTTTTTTTGTTTCCCCCCCCCCCAAGTTATACATAGAAAAATGTCTCCATGGGTTTTGAAAGGTGTCAGCTAAACTTATCTAAACAATGCCCAAAGGAAGAGCACCCATGAACACTCGCATGCCAGAGCTGACCACCCTGTGAAGGGATCTAAGTGAACTCTTTACTTTCTTGGGAGGAGAAACTCACATCCTCTGTGTAAAATCTTGTGTTCTAGCTCAGCGGAAAGAAAAGTTTTTCGATGCTACCTGTGAGACCTTATCTTCTGATGGTACAAAGGGATAAGTTAGATTTATGCTATGGTCCAGATTTTGTGTCCCTCAAAGAAAACCACTTCCTTGCAGGATGCTAGCATTCTGACTGCGTCTTTATCATGGACATTTTTTCCTTGATCATGTGTTATATTCATACATTTCTATACAATATTTAAATTGATAGGGTTGGTTTGTTTGTTTTTTCCCTTCATCTAGGATTACTAAAAGATGTTATGCTTTAGGTACCCTTTTTATGTGAGAGCATTAAAAGCATTTAGGAGGAAATAGTTACTGTTTGTCTAATCTACAAGATTCAGGATGTAAAAAATTGTTATGTGGCATCTGAAAGACATTTGATAGAGCCAAATGGTAACAAGGATTCCTTCTTTGGATGAGGTGCTGCTGAATCTTCTGCCAGTAGGAGGGAGAAACTAAGAGTTCCTGGCACATTTGTAGACTGCAAGTCATTTAGGCATCTTAATTCAGAGTTAGGGAAGAATGAATGGAACTCAGTATTGTGAAAGCCTGAGAGATTCATTATAAATATTATACATACAAAGCAATATGCACTGGACTGGAGGGAATAATTTGAGATGCTTTGAGTCCAAATTCTTTGCATCTACACAATCAGATAGTTACTTTCTAGAACTAGTACTCCCACAGTGCTTAGTAATTCTTACTAAGGGTACTAGGACCCTTGCAGTTTCTCGCTGATCTAGCTTAACGCCTTCTTACGGGAGACACTTCATCGGTAGGATTGTTTGGTAGGTCACATAGGAGGCACGGCTCTTCAGGAAGCATTTTGGAGCCTGGGGTTCTTGCAGAGTACCCCAAGTGTGCAGTTGGCAGCAGCGGCCAGAGGCAAAGGCACACTGAGCCAGCTACCAGAAACCTAGGAGCTATTGTCAACAAGACTCATTATCTTAACAGTAGGAGCTCAGTTATATGGGTAAGTTACTGCTTTATTAAAACAGACGGGATGGTGGCAGTTCAGCACCGTTCGGCTGAATTAGCTGTCAAAATTTAATAGTGAGCTGCTGCACAAAAGAATCAGAGGGTCACAGGGAAAGCACCAGTGGACAAAGGCTGGAAGTGGTGTTTACCCTGGGAGATTTAATCAGTACTCAGGTGGTCAGTAACAGGGATGGTGAGTTTTAATTAGTCCTTGGAGACATGAGAAACATGTGGCAAGCTACTTACTGTTCCTTTTGGATAAACAGACAATAGGAAATGCCCAGTACTATACTCGAGGCTGTAATTAAGGGTTACCATTTTTCATGCTGCTGTTTACTTAGTCACTAATTGGCACAGCCATGTGTTTTGATCATTTACCTAGCTGTTACTGAAGTTTCTGGCTTTCAGTTTAGACAACAATAAATCAAAAGCATGGAAAAAAACAGTTGGTTTACCTTCATCAGTCAGTTTTGTACTACTGGAAGGTACTTCAGGGCTGATGACCTGAAGCACTACATTAGGATTAGTTACACTACATTAGGATTAGTTAAAATTCTGTGTACAAAATGGAGTTTTACAGCTCCACGTTGAGTTGCTTTTTTCCTCCTATTCACTCTCTTCTCATCAGGGGAATCCCAAGAATTACTTAAAAGAAAAAAGCTAAGATTATACTAATGACTTTCTGTTTGATATGTCTGTCCAGAACAAATGAGATTGCTTTTAACTTCATAACCAGGTCCTATCCAAAATAAAGTTTTCCTATGTAGGTGTGTGTGTGGTGGGGTTGGTTTGTTTGTTTGTTTTTCTGTTTTTCTGAAAGACCCAGAGACAGTGTACTTGGAACTGAAATCTCATATACTATTTGACATAACCACCAATTCAGTATCATGCCAGCTAAAAGTAGTTTTTCTCACTGTAGATTGCCTCTTGTTACCTCAGCATGCTCTTGGAAGGGAAAAGCTCATCATTCCTGTCTGAGTTTATTCATGGGAAAATGATAGTTGGTAAAATGGGGAAGAGTCTACTACAGATTTACTGTAGATTTAATTTTAGAAATCTCTGTATTCCTTCTGCATGAGGCAATATTTAAACTTCAGTGTAACTATTGTATCTCTAATACTGAATCATTATAATGTATGTAATAACTAAAGCATGGGCCTGTGTGGGCTACATGATATTAATGTTAACAGAAGCACAGCTAGACAAACCACCAGTGTGCTCGGGTACGCTGTCTGAAATCAATGAAGCAGAAACCCACTGTGATCTGTGCAACATGAGATACAGTGTCCTCTCTTTCGATTGCAGCTGATCTTTAGGCATGTCCACTGGGTGCAAAGAAATCCAGACATCTCTTATTTGTACATTACAAAAAAAGGAGGGATGTGACTCTTTAGCATATTGTCAGGGAACTGGTACACTGTGGGTACAGAAAGGAAGGAAGCACAATGTGTCCTCTGCCAAAGCTGGTGCGGGTTGGTTTTCCCATCCTACGCATGGAATAGGTAAGCCAAGGAGGGATGGCAGCCCTCTGAGGCACAGTTCCTAGTAAGGCACTGTCCCTGTTTGCTGTTTCCTTGTGACACTGTACTAAATTTAGTGTGGTAGTAAACTTAGGGATGATGAGGCATTTTCTGGGAACATATTTCTGGTAAAAAATAGGTTTGCCAGTCCCACCCTCCACAGCACACCTGTTTTCAGAAAGAGTCTGTTTTAGACAAAATTCCTTTATTGGAGAATAAAAAAAAGGAGTTGTGAAAATGTCCTCTTTTAATACTTCAAAAAAAATTTCAAATGAACATGTAGCAGAATAGTGTTTGTGAGCCTCAGGCTGAGAAGTGAGCTCATCTTGTGCTGTCTGCTGCAGATAAGCCGTAGTTTCTCTCTGCTGTGTAGTCTTGAATGAACACAAGCACACAGATCATATGTACAGCATCGCATAAAATATCCCTCCCGGGCTTTTATTTAGTAGTGAGAGTATACAACAAAGGTATATGTAGTAATTCTACATAACTTTTACACTTTCTTGCTCAAGGTCTCCAACTTAAGGATTTTTCTTAAGGGCTTAGTCTGACAATGGGGTCTTAAAACCTTTGTTTCCATTTTTTTCCTTGGGAAAAAGTCCTAAATGGTTCCCTTCCATTGATCCGGCCCATTGGAGCTTCACTCTTCACTGAGAAGTGTTGCTTTTATCAGCCTGTCAGCCTTGTAGTCACCCGCTCTTGCTCTTCTCCACCTCCCAAGCGCTGAAGAACATTATACACAGTTTTGCCTCTCTTGTGTGCCCAGAAGGCTCCCAAGTTGCTCACAGCAGGAATAACTACTGCAGATGCGCTCTTGATTACAGTATTGCCAAAGATTGTGTGGAAAAACAGAGGGAGACAGTAGTTTCTGAACTATAACCAGTAATTCTAAAAAGCAGAAAAATAATTTGCATGATTTTGCAATGCCGCCACAATTAGGGTATTGCTGATTTACCTTTATATTCCTATCATATGAAGTCTGCATAAGAAGGTGTGGCAGAGTCTGTGAGGGCAGCAAAGACGTATGTTTTTGCGAGGTTGGAGGCTCAGAGGAAACATGTTAAGGAGAAGTTTATCAAGCACACAGGATGTGCAGAGATGTGGTTCTTTCTGTGACTGTGTTTACTAGTTACACTACCACTGTGGCATATTTTTTTCAAAATTAGCAGCAATAACAATTTTGTACACCAGCACTGGTATTTCCCTCTAATGTACGTGCCATTGTGGCTTAAATAAGAATGTAAATTCTTTTCTTTCATGATTATGTCAAATCTGCTGGAATTGCTTCACTGTTGCTTCAAGTTTTTATGCCCCTACAAATTTCCCTATTACCAAATGCAATAATTAAGAAAACAGACACATTTTCTGATAGACACTGTCTGTTTCTCAAAGTGAAGAAAAATACTGTGGAGTAACTGAGACACTATTTTAAAAATAATTTTATTTCCAGTTTTCACTTGCATTCTTCTCACAAGGACTAGGAGCTTCTAGAAACTAGGAAAAATGATAAGATTTAATTTTAATGAGGTCACAAGGGCCAATTGACAAACTTGAACTGGACCAGCATCCATTTACAGTTTCTGCTCACCTCGTTATGTATTTATTCCCTTTGCCTAAGTCTAACATTTTGGAACTCAGCATTGTCTGTGTGGATGCCCGTGTTATTGAAGAGGCTTTGATTGTGCAGCTGATTTCTGTACCACAGTTTCAGATCCAGCCATGTGTCCCATGGTGTGTGCCAGTGGAATAACACAAGAGCACGCATGGCACAACCACAGTGTTTCACTGCCACCTTCTGTGCCTGTCCACTTGCATGGTAGACAGCTGCCTGCAGGGGTTTGAAAGCTTCCAATATTTACTTACGTGTGCAAGCACAAATTGAGGAAACAGATGTAGCAATTTGCTCCTTGATAGGAGTTCCTTATGATTTTCTGGTCCTGGGGTGGTGCCATTCAACAAGGAAGCAGAGATGAGTTGACTCTTTGGGGTTTTTTCAAGTTAATGGAGCTTTTCATGTGTACAAGAACAGGGTCAGAGATTATGGCAGCATTTATGGATTTGATTCAGATAAACAGCATACTCAGCGTCTCTCAGGACAGGAACCTATAAAATAAAAGGGTGATGGATATGGCAAGCTGCTTTTGTTCTTCCTGTGTGTTCTGTGTTGTAGCCTAACTTGTCATTGTAGTTTCCATTCTGGTGCTGTGTAATGCTTCACTCTTTGAGAGTCCATTGCCATCGGTCAATCTTACACTGCACTTTACTTTCTCTGAGAACTGTGAGAATATCAAAAGCATCAGAATCAGATTATTTACAGAAGACCGTTACAAAATCCTAGTTACTGTCATGTCTCTGCTTGTGGGTGCTCACCAGGCTGTTGTATTTGGCCTATGACTTTTGAGATGACTGAATCTGAGGACTATTCAGCAACTGTCCTTATGTCTGTACTGTGGGATACGGCACTCCCCTGTGGCGTGGAGCTCTGAGACCGGCTGCCCTGTGACCAAAGATGGATGGTGAGAAGTCAGTTCCTTTTTACAGAGGATGCAAATACCCACCCTCCAAGCTCTCTGTTCATGGACATGCTGCATTACTATTTCACCTTGGAAGCATCTTAGGACAGTGTATACTATATACACTCTATCATGCAGACAGCACAAGAGACACTGAAAACTGATAGGTGCCTACCCACAAAATCTTTGGAGGTTGTAGCATGGAGTGTCTTGGTCTCTTCTCCCAAGTAACAAGTGATAGGATGAGAGGAAATGTCCTCAAGTTGTGCCAAGGTAGGTTCAGATTGGACATTAGGAAATGTTTCTTCATGGAAAGGGTTGTCAGGCATTGAAACAGGCTGCCCAGGGAAGTGGTGGAGTCACCATCCCTGGAGTTGTTTAAAAGGCATGTAGATGAGGCCCTTAAGGACATGCTTTATTGCTAGATTTAGGTTATGGTTGGACTCAATGATCTTAAGGGTCTCTTCCAACCAAAATGATTCTATGATTCTATGATTTGGCTTCCTGACAGCCTGTCTGGGGCTGCTCAGTCTCTTCCACAGACTGTGCTCCCATCCCCAGCTCTGGGTTGCAATAAGAGCCTTTCTGCAGCAGTCTCACAATTTCTTTTTGAACCTTTCCCTCCTTCAGTCTTCATTGAGTTAGAGTCACTAGAAAACCAGTAGCCCAGGGCTGGTTGTCTTGGTTGTGCTACTCAGAAAACATCATGCTACGAGGGCAGGATGAATCAATTGCTGATGGCTCTTCCAGGGACAGATGAAGGGAAAGACACAAGTAACATCCAGGAAACCCATTCAGCAAGGTTGTAAACTGGAAATCAAGACTTCAAGTAGATTAATTTCTACATAGTTATAGTTTTGATGCATTTTGAGGATGCCACAGGCTAAAGCTTCATCATAAAAATGAATTAATATTTGTTGGGAAAATGTATTCAAATACATTTTTTCCAGTTGTTGATTTAACATTTCCTTTGAAAGCAGCTGTAGTCTTTGATGACTAATTTTATGACAATTAAAATGAAATGTGTAAAAGTGCTGAATTATCTCTCTCTCAGCACAATAAAACTGGACATACTTGCTAGCGTGAGTAGATCTTTTTCCTTCTAATTTGCTAAGGTTATCACAAGCGTCCTGAAATATGGCCTATTTGCGCAGGTCTAATTTCCGCCAACTCAACTTCTGCTTCATGTTTTTTTAATATGTTTTATACAAAAAATAAGTTAGGTATTTGGAAGCAACTCACTATATTTCAATATACCCAAGTGAGTCCTTTTTCTTGCAGCTTAATTGCAGATAAAATTGCTGCAAAACTGTGGCTCTTTTTCAGCGTTTGTTCAACAGGGACAGGTCCCTAACTGAGTAAAACCAAATGGATGGCTGCAGGTGACTGACCTTTCCTTCTCATGCGTTACTAATTCTCTCTGCTTGGGATGGGAACTAAACAAATGCAGTCCAGTATTGCTGTTCCGCATATTCCGTATACTTGGTAAAGGCAGGTCATTTAAAATCTACAGTATTTTCGCTGACTTGTGGCTGTGCTGAACACTTCATTATTTCCTTTCACATCTTCCCTTTCCCACCCGTTACTTACATATGTATATGTACATTGTCTTACTAAACTTCTTGGAGCAGGTACCATTAATATGTCATTGCTGGTTGTTCCAGCAATGCCTTCAGTGAGGGAACCCCTGTTTTCTAGGTGCTTCTTCATTAAAATAAATAACCTTATGCCTTAGAATGATAATAACCTCTACCGACAAGAAAGATGAAAAGCACTCTGTGAAAAGAATGTTAACAGTGTAATTTTAATTGTATTCTGATTGGAATATTTGTCTGTTTGAAAAAAATTATAAACTTTCTGTCCAGTATTCAAACCTGAGTTCTACTTTGGATTGTGTGGATATAATCTGTATATGTACATTATACTGCTTCAGACTTGGATATTCACAAGGTTGAATAGACAAAAAAATAATGCAAAACATACAATATAGGCTGTGGGTTTGAATGTGTTTTGTTTTGGGGTTTTTTTTTTGGTGTTACCAGAGGGCTACTCTTTTAAAGACTAAGGAAATCATCCTACAATTTAAAAAACCCAAAGATTCTGCGAAGGATTTTTTTTTTCACGTAGACCATGACAATTAGCCTAAGTACTGGGAGTTCAGTAGAAGCTAATGAAAGAAAGGGTGGCAGCTTTCTTTGCATGTGGAATTGTTGATTGAGAGTGAGGTTACCAGTCTGATGCCTTCAGGAGTGGCTTTAGAGCCAGTTTTAGCATTTGCAGTGATGACCTTGCACAAGAAGTAGTGCTTGTGAAATTCGGTGCTTGATGAAGCCACAAGGCATTGCCAAATCAAAGGCAGAGTGACTGAATGGAGAGAAATGGGTTGAAATTCAAAAGTACAAAATGCAAGACCCTGTATTTAGGGACTGGTATTAGGATTTACTGCTCATAACATAGAGCTACTTTATTGCAAGTAACTGAAGAAGAGAAAGACATTATTTTACCATTTCCTAAAAAAGTGAAAAAAGCTGTTAGGAAAAATGTGCACTAGAAGAGGTTGGATAGGATGACCCATAAAGTCTCTTTCGATGTTCCTGTATCAATTGCTGATGTAACAAATGCATATACTGTTTGAAAACAAAAGTCAATACAGAAACAGTTGTTGAATACCTGATGTCTTTCATTTATTCATGTATATACTTTTACAAGCAGTATTTTGAATAAACTAGCATGTAGTGCATGATGGGATATTAGCACTTATAATTCATTCTTTATTTCTTCTTGCTTAATTCAGTGTTTTGAAATAGAGGATTATCAGGTGATAATATTCAATTTTTTTTTTTCCCTTCATATACCTGTATGCTAGAAAATGTACATAACTTTATGGCTGCTTTGGAGAAGACTCTGCAGCTTGTAATTGAGAGACATCAAGCTTCAGTGAAAGTTACACAAAAAAGAATAAAAGCATCCAGCTTTGCAATAATAGATGGAATGTGGTAGGCTACCCTATTGCCTGAAGCTTGTCTATGTTTCTATATTGATTGAAATACTTTAATTCTGCATTCTATTGCAATTTTGATTGTGCATCCAGTACTGCAATTCTGAGAAAGAGAATATTCTAATTAAATGATTTTTTTTTTTTGAGGGAAATGTTTAGTGATACACATGTTTGTGTGATTACTTGGAGCTCTTAACTTATTTTGGAACTTCAGCAAATGGAACATAAGATAATTTATACAATATAGTGGTGTTCATACAGAGTGTCACAAAATAATTTAGAAGGAAGTGACTTCTAACCAGAGACAAACCAAGCCATTTAGGGAGACAAGTCTATTGTTCAGTATGTTGCAATATGCTTTGGAAATGAAGTATCTTTATCATTATCAAAATGTTATTTTGGCATTATACGTTTTAAAGGATGCAGTTGTACATCTGTTCACTTTACATAGTGAACAGCACATTCTGCAGTATCTGTGAAATTATCTATGCTATGGTCATCTTTGTGTTGTCAGCTTTAAGCAACTTGCAGCTCTCTTGAAACTGTTGGTATTTAATAAAGTAGGATCCTCTACTTCTATCTTACTTTATCACAGTTTTTTTCACACATTTTTGTAATGAATAAAACAACACATAAGCATATCCTTTCTGCTGTCGTGTAATGGAATTTGTAATTTGCCTAGGAAACATACACTGTTTTGCTTTTGATATACTTTAAATAGCAATCAAGCATACGTAGAAGATAAATTGTACATCAGTAAATTCTGCCCTTGGTCCAGCCCACTGAATGGCAATTCAAGTTGTATTTCATTACTCAGAGAAACTAACACAACTTGAGTTTTTTAAGAAAATCCCTTGAATTATGTTCAGTACGTTCTTTGGGCATGTGGGCTATTCATCAGAAAATATTGAGTATCCTTTTGCATGACCAAGTGCTACAACTAGTGGCAAAAATATCTACTGCATGTATTCATTTTGAAATCTAGAATATCTCAACCCTTCAGTAGAAATATAAGCAAGTCTACTAAGATCTACCAATGTCTGTATTGGATGTTGGTGAGAAATTTTCTTTGTAAAATAGGTCATTAGTCAACTTTCACTTTCTGAACACAAAGTTTTAGGTTGTGTGAGTGATAAATAAATCACACCGTATAAGTCACTTTATTGACATCAAATTAGAGATTTATAAATACAGAATAGTTTTTATTTGATACTGAGCTTTACATGCCTTTTGGGATGTTCAGAACGAAGATCTGTTTTTCAGGTATATTGCTGTTGAAACACAAAAGACACTTCAATAGTATTGTGGTGAGTTTATTCATAATTGTGTTGTAAGACAAGAGTTTCTACTTAGGAAAGTAAATGCCTAAGGATGTATGTATAAGAAATTTCATGAGACTTCTTATTAATTATTAACAGCTCAAGGGTAAAAAATTAGACCTCACTAGTGGGAATATCATATATGAAAAGTTGTATCCACTAGAAAAGGAGATGCTTCCTACGTATATTCCTTCAAATAATAAAAAAAACCAACAGCTGCTGACAGACTTTCTACAGTGGTATGTGAAATACAGCTTTTTGTCATCTTTGGCAAAAGCTTTTGCCATTGTGAATGCATTTGACTATGTTATGAGAAAGTACCAAATCATTAGGTAGTTTCAGACCTTTTTAAAAACATAGATTTCCATTCTACTGCTTTCTCAGTTGTTTAAGACAGTGTAAAAAGTGCACCATGATGGAACCTGACTTTTATATGCTGTTTCTGAATGAAAAATTAAGACAAGTCTGCTTGCTTCATGTGATTTATGTAAAAAGGCTTCTGATACATTTCTGGTCCTTAGTAATGCACAATGAAGTTAAATCCAGTTGGAGGCTGGTCACAAGTGGTATTCCCCACAGCTCAGTATTGGGGCCATTTCTGTTTAATCTCTCTATCAATGATCTGGGTGAAAGGATTGAGGGCACCCTCAGTAAGTTTGCAGATGACACAAAGTTGGGTGGAAGTGTTGATCTGCTGAAGGGTAGGAAGGCTCTACAGAGGGATCTGGGCGGACTGGATCATTGGGCTGAGGCCAGTTGTATGAGGTTCAACAAGGCCAAGTGCCGGGTCCTGCACTTGGGTCACAACAACCCCAGGCAGCTCTACAGGCTCTGGGAAAAGTGGCTGGAAGGCTGACAAATGGAAAAGGATCTTGGGGTGGTGAAGGTTCTGTAGCACAAGTCTGATGAGGAGCAGCTCAGGGATCTGGGGTCACTTATCCTGGAGAAGAGGAGGCTAAGGGGAGACCTTATCAGTGTCTACAGCTACCTGAAAGGAGGTTGTAGCATGGAGGGTGTTGGTCTCTTCTATGAAGTAACATGTGATAGGATGAGAGGAAATGGCTACAAGTTGCGCCAGGGGAGGTTCAGGTTGGATATTAGGAAAATTTTTTTCATGGAAGGGGTTGTGAAGCACTGGAACAGGCTGCCCAGGGAAGTGGTTGAGTTACCATCCCTGGACGAGTTTAAAAGATGCATAGATGAGGTTCTTAGGGATATGGTTTAGCAGTGGACTTGGCAGAACTAGGTTAACAGTTGGACTTGATGATCAACCTAAATGATTCTGTGTGCATATCTGAAGATAAATGTAAATACCTAGCAGAATTCAACGACAAAGATGAACCTTTGTTTTACAGAGAACTCCCGATATCTAGTGTTAGACTGTGAAACTTTGTAAACATTCCCTTTATGCTAAATTAGGCTCTTTCTTCTGTAATTCTACCTTACTTTATTGTCAGTCATCGTCTCTTCGCTCATTTTCTCAGCTGCATTTCTGATGTGACTGTCACATGGGTGGAGTGGCATCCTGTGCCTTAGCTGGTATTTACAAGCAGGAGACTTGCTTTATCAGTTGTTGATTGATTTTTCCATTGTTCATTTTCATCCTTCTGTTAGAAGAATGGCCAGGTGGAGCAACATGTTAAAGTGCAGGGATGATGCTTCAAGAGAGGGGTCACGGATCACTGCAGATCATTAAATGGAGAGTATATTCCAGTCAGACAGAAGATGTTGTGGAAATTGCAGTCACAATGCTGAATTATTTTCCGTGACTACTGGTGGCTGCTGCTTTGCTGCTTTCAGTAATTTTTCTTAAGGAGTTGTCAGAAAAGCTCATGCAAGACGAAGAGGGGAAGCAGGATTGAAATCTGGTGTCACAGGAGTAGCCATCCTATACCTGGAAGAATTGGGAATCAAGTTAGGCTCTTGGACAAGGCCACTCAGTGAATCTGGTTACATTTTCAAAATAATTACATGTTTCATATGCCAGCTTTTATGAAAAGAGCCACACAGGCAGTGTATGTGCCCACCAGTATAAATGAGAAGCTGAACCTGCTGATGTGCTTACATTGGGTAACAGGAGTGAAACCATCCATTTGTGCTTGCCATTTCCATCTACAGCCACATTCAACTTTCTCCTCCTGTGTTGCAAAGCATGAAGCGAAACACCCAGAAAAAAGTCACAGTGACTGTGTGGATGTCAGAGAGGGGGCACTTCGTTTCCCCCTGCCTCAACAAAAGAAAAATCCAGGGAAGCACATTTCCTCAGTTGCCTGTCATTCCGTTCTTTTGTGCCAAATTTGCACGTGGTCCATTTCTTTTGTTTAAAAAGCTGTGGAAGGTCATCTGTATTGCACAATTTTTGTGACCCTGAATAGTAAATTCAGATCACAAATCATCAAAGCAGTTAATAAAATCACTGCAACAGACCTCCCACTGAATCCTGCCGGGGCTCCTGAGAAAAATAATTAATCTCAAACCTACTTATTTCAACATTGTTCACTCACTGAACAAATGTGTGGAAAAAAGACTTTCCTGAAATAATTACCTAGTTTGCAGATTATGGTTCTCACTGAGAAAAGTACTTAGCCAGAATGGAGACACCAGGCCACTTTTCTTATCATTTTCCTAGCGTAGATTCCCCAAAGGGAAGAGTTAAGCACAAAAGCTGATGTCACTGAGAAGATGTATTGTTAGTATTAGTTTTATTTTTGTAGTGATATTTAGGAGCTTGTATAAATCAAGTTCTCACTTTGCTAAGCATTTTGTATGCAAATAGTGAAGAGACTGGCTCTTCCTTTACAGGGTTTACATCATAAATAGTAGGATGAGGAGTCCAGCAAATTAATGAGCATCTGAGTTCTCTTTGAAAGAGAAAAAAAAAGAAAGAAAAGGGATTAAAATTGCTGTGGTGCTCTGTCTAGATTGTTTTCCTTAATTTTGAAATCTGCAAATTTTTAGTTGCTTTTTCAAATTTTTTGGGTGGCAAAGTTCAGTTGCCTCTTCCAAATTTACAGCAGAATATAAAAAGCATGGCTTGTGAGGAGCTGAAGATATGTGGAAAGGATTTTGCATGGCCTTGGTCATGCCTTCACTGAAAATGAAGGCAGCATGATTGGAAAACAGAACGTAAACACCAGCCTGTAGCTGGGCAAGTTGTGGGCCAGTTCACGGCCAGGCTTGTCCCTCCCCAGGGAAGGAAGCAGAGTGGCCTCTGCCATGTGGTTGTGTTCCCAGTCTGCATAGGTGAGCTGAGCTGCAAAAACGGTGGGAGACGGGCAGAGCCTTGGCTTTATGGCTGTCACTGTAGTGCATAAGAAACCCCTTGCACAATGATTTTCAGAACAGATAACCTAGAGAATCATAGAATAGTTTGAGTTGGAAGGGACTTTCAAAGGTCTTCCAGTCCAACCCCCCCTGCAATGAGCAGGGACATCTTCAACCAGATCAGATTGCTCAAACCCCTGTCCAGTCTGGCCTTGAATGTCTCCAGAGATGGGGCATCTACCACCTCTCTGGGCAACCTGGGCCAGTGTTTCACCACCCTCATTGTAAAAAAATTCTTCCTCATGTCCAGGCTGAATCTCCCCTCCTTTAGTTTAAAACCATTACCTCTTCTAATATTGTAACAGGCCCTGCTAAAATGTCTGTTCCCATCTTATAGGTCCCTTTTAAGTACTGACAGGCTACAAGGTCTCCCCAGAGCCTTCTCTTCTTCAGGCTGAACAACGCTCCCCAGAGCCTTCTCTTCTTCAGCCTGTCCTCATAGGAGAGATGTTCCAGCCCTCTGATCATCTTGGTGGCCTCCTCTGGATCCTCTCCAACAGGTCCATGTCTTTCCTGTACTGATGGCTCCAGAGCTGGACATAGAACTCCAGGTGGGCTCTCAGCAGAGCAGAGTCACCACTTGTGGGAGATGTAACATCAACACTTTTGCATCATCTGTACAAAGAAGGCATTCCTGCCCGCTCAGACATTCCTCACCAATCTGAGCCTACGGACTTGGTTCTTGGTTACTCTAGTTCACTTCCAGTTTCTTATCATTCTCATCTCTCTTGTTGCTGTTTGTCTTGCAGAAATAAAGTAGAAATAAATGGACTGGTTCTCAGCATGTCTGTGTGCACGTTTAATATCTGCCTGTAGTGGGGTATGTGGTTTGCTTTTTGAGTAAGAGCATCTTTCTCAACTGCTGTGGTTCTGCAGTCAAGAGCTCGGTCCCCTGTTCTGTTGGAGCCAGCTGGATGTTTTATTTGACTTCCATTAAATTTCTCAAAGGTTTGATTCTGCCCTCGTGTAAAGAATGGCAGGTAATTCTTACCATGCCAGGCAAGTCTGTTAGGAGGCTTAAAATCCCAGACTAGCTGGCAGTGTAGCAGAGCAGGTTTAAAACCATGGTGCAGTGCCTGTTCACCCAGTGTTGCTGCTTGTACCGACGGGCAAAGAAGTTCCAGTGGCTGTGGGTGTGTTGGCCAGTGTTCCTGTGCTGAGTTTGCAAACAGGCATCGTGACAGAAGGTAATTCTTGTTTTCACAGGCTTAGCTATTCGGAAAGCAAATTGGTCTACACCACGGAAAACACTTCATTTGGAAATATTTATTTGTAGGCAAGCGAGCTGTGAAAATATAAATCTCTTGATAAACTCTCCCTGCTGTATCAACATCAATGGTACATGAGGCAGTTTCTGGCTGTGCTGTGTTCTTTCATGGGAACTAGAAAATCCCAGGAAACATTCAGTTTGTGTTTAAAGCACAGAACTAATGATCTTGTTACAAGTTTACATCTGACACAGGAGCTACTTCGGCTGTGTTTGCAAATGTTTTCTTCCTCTTACTAAGTAAGTTCTAGCAGTAACTCATTTGAAATTTAACAGGAGACTTGTAGCAGCATACCGTAAATCAACTATTAATTCAGAGGATCATTTTTTGAATGTTTGCATTTCAAAACAAGTAACTTAATAATGATTTTTCATATTGTTTCCATCCTCAACACATTAACTGCTTGTTACATCTTTGGATTGTCTATTGATCAATCTATTATACCAGTTTATTCCATTCTCCTGCTTAGCAATTGCACCCATGAGCCTGAATTTATTGGAACAATTAAATGACATTTAATGCACCGTAGCTGGGAAACAGAGCCAGTAGGCAAACCTATCATTATACTAATGGAGTTTTTTGGATTACATCTCACCAAGCTCAAGATTATCCTCCACAATGTTCTCAAACTCGGTGACACGTGGGATAGTTTAATATCTTCTGAGCTGTGTACACTTCTGGTCTGTTTCCTTAGTGAACCTACAGTTTCAGACAATGTTTTTCTTTATTTCTAAAGAAGCTTGGATGTTTAAAACAGTCATAAACATAAGAAGCAAGCAGCAAAACTTTTCTGGAGTCGAGGTAGTTTTCCTTTCAGAAATCTGAGGAAGCAGCAGTGGATAGTTTCTATTTCTCAATCAGTGTAAAATTAGTTGGAAAAATCCCTCTAGAAACATAAGCCAATACTGGTGTAAATAAGAGCAACTAAATTTCTGTGGAAGTATGCAGTTAAAAAATTGAATTCTGTCTGTGGATCAAAAGTTACGTCATTTTGGAGAGGCAGGAAAAACCCCCATGGAGGGATCTTCTCATGTCTTTGCTTTGAAGCAAGAACAAGTCCTTTAATGTGTAAGCAGAGTAAACAGAAATATTTGATCTCAGATATTCCTGACTTAAACTGCCAATGATTACGTTTGGCTAGGGCTTTGTGTAAGTCTGAAGAAGGTCAAACAAACCCGGTTCACCAAATCTTTTCCAATTCAGATCATTCCTCTTCTTACGAAATTCTGCTGGCAGACATATTTCACATTTGAGAACTCTGCCTCCTGGTGGGTCCAAGGCAATATTCATGCCCTGGCACCCATTCTCCTGTAGATAAACAAATGCAGTATGACCAACCTCTTTCTGTGCAGTGAGTAAGCAAGAAAAAACTGCCAGTTGGTAGAAAATGAGGAAAGCTGGTTCCTCTGCAGTTGCGTAACTCCTTTCATGTTCTGTGGGCTTGTGAGCAATGGAAGTTATGTTTGGTTTTTTAGCTACAGGATGAGATCATGGCCCACCTTATTCGATACCATCAACAAGGAACCAAATCTTTTCGGGAATATTAGGATTTTTCCTTGCAAATATAGTGAATACAGTATTAGTTTAGTTCTTGCTGGTCTGACTGAGGCAGCCACACAATCGGGTTCTGCTGCTGAGGCCTGGCATACTCTGCAGTTCATAAAATCCATTGCAGAAGTGATAAAACCCCTCTCGAGTGTGAGCTATCTGCATAATCCTGACCCCCGTCCTTTGGACCAGAGCTTCTCATTCTCTGGCCCTCTGCATTCGTGGACAATGTTTGAATCCCCCTCCCTGGCACAGGGACAGACCTGTGGCTCCTCACTGCTGCTGGGCAAAGGAACTCCCAGAACTTTACATTTTCATTATATGGTTGTACAGAGTTACTCATTTCCTGTTGATGAGGTGGATGAAAGAGGGGTTATCACAAGAGCCACAGCCTGCATGGTATTGCCTGCTTCCATCCTTTGTCACAGAGCCTGAAAAGAATATATTACCAGAGTCAACAGTTGCCTTGGGTTGTTAGTCCTACAGCAACCTCTGTGGAGAGAGTTGAGGCTGGAGAGTCACCTTCCCCCCATCCCTCCAGCTTTGTTCATGAGGAGTTTGTTTTGTTTTGTTTTGTTCTGTTTTGTTTTGTTTTGTTTTCAGAAGTGTCAGGTGAAGCCATAAGCTGTGTTAGAAAACAGATGGGACAGCTCACTTAGGATTCAGCAGTGAGCTGAATGAGATGACAGAGCTTGATCAGTGCCTTTCAGATAATCAAATAAACGTACCCCATGGATCATGTCATTGTCAAATAAGATACACATGTCCAAGAGTATTCTGTCTTTCCAAAAAAAGTATCTTTTGTTTTTACTTCTGCAATTGTTTCATTTCTTGTTGTGTACTTTTTACTGAAATATCACACCTATTCTCCCACTAATAATTCCCATGAAGGCATTTGACGTGCCCTTTAATATCAGAAGTCTTAGCAGGAACTATCCTGGGCCTCTTAAGGAATTTACCCCTATGAGAGGTAGAAATGATCAAAGGAGATTTATAGTCATTCTTTGTAAGTATAGAGAAAGTCAGTCTTCGAGTAACTTATCTCAAATGAGCATTATCGTCAGCTTGGCAGTCATTAATGTTGTAATTGCCTTTATAACAATCACCTATGCTAACTGTAATGTATGAAGCTACTTTTTTCTGCTAAAGGACACCTAAAGATCAGCTATGTGGATATGTTTTGTGTTTGCAATCGAGATTTATTCACTCTTACTTTTAGTTGAAATATCAACAAATGAGGTTTTAAGAGCACATATCTTTTTTTGTGGTCTGTCAAGAGCAGTGTTGCTTAATGTCAGAAGTATTTAGATGTGGTTCTCTCTGTATCATTCTGAGTTTTATGTAAGAAAATCTCTCTGGAATTTATACAGTATTTCAATGAAGTCCGGTACTGGAGGTTATCCAAGATCAGAAGATACATCTAGTGAAGAGATTAAATAGCTATCTCAACCTAGTAAAATGGCAGAACAGATTTTAAAAGGATGAGGATCCTCTCAGTGGCTTTTTGTTTTCCACTTTGAATTGTTGCAATCGTTGGTCTCTGATATTTTTTCCAACTTTAATTTTTATACTGTTAATGCCACCGGGAACTATTGGTGAGTCAAGAAATTCAGAATGGCTTATAGTTGACATTCAAGGTGGCTTTTTAAAAAAAGGGTGACAAGCTGTCTAGCAGTCACTGTAAATCTATGTTAGCTGAATTAGAAAATAGTTTTCAATGCGAGGAACTTGGCAGGAGTTTGACTCGAATTATTTTAGTGCACCTTTGGTGATTAAGAATCAAAAATGTAATAATCCAGGAAACATATGAATTATTTGTTATGAGCAGTTTTATGTAGAGTTTTTCTTTTTAATGAACAGTTCACAGCAGATCAAACACAGTTTATCGATTCTGTTTACTTTCCATAAAAGTAAATATAATAGAAATATAAAAGTATAGACTTCTTATATAAACATAAATGTATAGACTTCTGCCCTGGATGACAATACATTTCTTTCATTTGCTGTGGGGTACCTGGTGTGGTTTCCCTTCACAGTTATTAAGTAAAATCAGAAGAAATCATCAGTCCTCCATTTCCTTGGAGCAATAACTGAAGAACAGACCTGGGGTGTTGATGATCTTTCCTTGCAGAAGATAGTACTGATCCTACAGTTTGTGGATGTCATCTCAGCTGTGCTGAGGAGACTCAATTTTTACTGACTTCATTATCAACAGTCATTGATTTTTGGCGAAATCTGCTCATGTTTAAGATGCTCAGCACGAGGAGATGCTTGATACCTTTAAGGACTGAGCTATTCCCGTAAGCCTAGATTTAAAATGAGTCCTTGGCCATTGGGAAGAACGAGGTATACGGCACTTAATGGCTGTTGGGTAGGTGCTATAGTCAGAATTCCTCTCTCACATGAGCACAAAGTATTTATGCTTGTATTTGCGTATATAGTGCCATTTGTGAATGGTGAGTATGGTCATTTCTCTTTGGTTTTTGATTAATTGCCTGAGCACCAGGGCTTTTCCTGGGACTTTTCAGGTAACTCTTGTGAATTCCCTGATTGGCACATCTGATAAATTCATTAATTAAACTGTATGGCACTATCTGTGCAATCACTTCATTTTGTCTGTCCCATTTGCTTATCTGTGTCTCCCCCAAAGCTCTGAGTGTGGAAGAGAAAACTGCTGAGTGTTCAATAAGGTGCTATGTCTCTACCTATGAAGTTCACTACATTTCCATCCTTTCGCTGCCACCCTTACTCACCCCAATCACGAACCAGTCCATCTCATTCAAGAAGCAGCAAATGTAATTCACACTCCCAAATGAGACTCTTTCTAGTATAAATGTATCTCCTTCTGCGACTTACCTTGTTTTCCTTTCTGCCCTCATGCTGAAGTGGTATTTAGATGTTTTATTTGAGAAAGCTAGTGATTTTGTCAACTTTTTTGAGCTTTTTATCACCATCACTTCCAAACATTGGTGGGCTAGTCAGTTTAGACTAGACAGGGTTTACTTGAATTACAAATCTAAGAAAAGTCGTGTGACTAATTTTTCATCTTTATTCTGCAGTGTTACCCTCCCAAAGCCAAGGGCAGCCTAGAGGATGTTCTAAAATAATAGAAGATGTCTTCATGCAAGCTTCATTAGTTGATTTATTAGAGAAGCATATTCTGTTCCAGCCTTATGGCCAGATGAAAATTCACCTAATTTGTCAAAAAAAGGAACCATTCTATCTTTTATCACTCATTCACATCTGGAGGTGGTCATAGGAATATTTTTTATAATGACTTGCCTGAGGAATAACTACTTAAGAGCAAGGCAGGGTAAATAATTAGGGAAAATAACCTGAAGGTGCAGGGCAGTTGAACATGAATGTTTTATTTATATTTTCTTTTTTAATTTACATTTTTACTTTACATTTATTGAAAAAAATGCTTGAATTTGGAAAAAAAATGTCTGTGAGGTTGATGTAGATACATCCCTATTTCAAAACTGCTGTCTTGCTTTTGGCAATACTAGCATTTTTTTTTATTAACTACTGTTCTTCAGCTCTGGGCTTACTCATCTGGTTTCACATCTTCTGTATGGTATCTTTTTTGCGGTTCTAGCTTGTGCAGAATCTATGTGCATACCATCTTCACATACCAGTTGCAAAATAGCCATTGTTTTAGTTTGTCTTATGCTGAAGTCTAGGACTTTCTTCCTATCTTTTGTTCCAGATGGAGAGAGTTAATGGAATGCCAGAACAGGTAAACAGCTATAACAATAGAATTACAGAACAGTTTGGATTAGAAGGGACCTTCAAAGGTCATCTAGTCCAACCCCCCTGCAATGAGCAGGGACATCTTCAACTAGATCAGGTTGCTCAGAGCCCCGTCCAGCCTGGCCTTGAATGTCTCCATGGATTGGGCATCTACCACCTCTCTGGGCAACCTGGGCCAGTGTTTTACCACCCTCACTGTGAAAAATTTATTCCTCATCCAGGCTGAATCTCCCCTCCTTTAGTTTAAAACCATTACCCTTTGTCCTGTCATAACAGCCCCTTCTAAAAAGTCTGTTCCCATCTTTCTTATAGGCCCCCTTTAAGTACTGATAAGGTCTCCCCAGGGCCTTCTCCAGGCCAAACATCCCCAACTCCCTCAGCCTGTCCTCATAACAGAGGTGTTCCAGCCCTCTGATTATCTTGGTGGCCTCCTCTGGACCCTCTCCAACAGGCCCATGCCTTTCCTGTACTGAGGGCTCCAGAGGTGGAGGTTACCTTTTCATACTTTTGGCATGGCCCTAGTCTACAAGAAAGGGAAGGAATTGGATGAGAGTTGTGAAAACACTGGGGACAGTAGTGGAACTGCTCTCCTGCTGCAGTCCCTGCACAGCAAAACCAGTGCTGCCCTGCCACACACTGAAAGCCACCAGGCTCTGTCACTACTGAGTTGTGGCACTTGTATTACAAGTCCATCAGGAGTAGGGCATTCTATGCTTAGGCCATATTGCTCAACAGCAGTTTAAAAATGATTGTGATGCTGCCTTCTTATATGTAAAGGCATAACAGGAGGAGGGTTATGGCAATCTGATCCAAGTTCTAAAGGTTGAGGGAAGATACACCAAAAACTACCACAGTAATTGTAGAAGCTCCATAATATGCAGTTGTGCTGAGGTTTGCTGACAAAACAGTTATTTATTTTGAAAAATTAGAGATTTGTGTGGGTGAAACAGAAGATAAATGCATGAAGTGGCTATAGCAAAACTGTGAGAACTCATGATTTCTAGAATGGCTGTTCCCTATTAGTCTAAATGGAAGATTGTAGTGCTTTCAAGTAATTTGCAAGCTTAGGCAAACCATACCACATACTCTGATGCTAATATCACTCTGAACTTTCTGAAGTTCATAAAGCATATTGTTGGAACTAATTAATATGCTGCTTTTTTAATACTCCAAAGACCTGAAGTTAGTAGTTTGATAAGCAGACTGTTTCATATTTAGACAAAAATTGGAGATGATTAGAAGCGCTGAGGCACCATGCAGTTCAAGTGTGCATCATTATTTGAGCTATTTAATGCATTTTAATGGTAGCTGATAAGGTGCAAAATGCTCTGGTTTTTTTCCATTATACATTAAATCTGTGGGTGTAAATAGATTTACATTTTTCTACTGAGGTTAAAAGAAACTGAAACCTTTCATATGATGTTACAGTATGTAACTGACTATTGCTGACAGTCGCATCTCCTCATGACTAGGTCTGTTAGGCTTTTCAGGAATGAATTGTCATTCTGTACTTTGTGCTAGGGTAAAACAGAGGTGATTTTTGATGTTATACCATGTCGAATAGCTTTGCAGAAGGCCCAGTTTCTTAATTTTCATGGGCTTAAGTTGAGCTGCCTTTATCTTCTGCTGCCTGCTTTCTGTTCCATCTTCATCTGCTGCCAAAAGGTATTCAGCTCTGCCTGAGGTGTGTGTCAAGAAGAGCTTTGTTACAATCTCCTGACAAATATGAGCTACAGGATGGGCATGCTGTGCAGTAACAATAGCAACAAAGTTACAGAAATTTCAAAATATAGCAACAAAAATTTCAGAACAATTTGTGTGTTGTCAGTTCTGGGCTTGAGTGTTTGAAGTTTTGGACACTCAACCCCTGCATATCAAACCTTTTCAGTACCTCAAGTTAGGAAAAACTTTAGAAGTGAAAGTGGTAAGAATAACTTGGAATTTTGGAAAATGTTGAGAAAAGATTTTTCTGCCAACACCTCCAACTACTCCACCTGCCAACTCTTTCTAGTAAATTTTCCTTTGTATTAGCATTTCTCTAGTGCTTAAAACTTGCATATTTTTCTGAAGGGCTGTATTGCAAGTCTGTGGGAAGGGGGAAAGGATGACAAATTCTCATTTGTTGTAGTGGTGTTTTTGCCATTTTTGAGGAGGAATGAAAACTGATGATGACCTGTTCTGAAAACAGCAGCTGAGGAGAGGGAGACCTCCAGCCTTAGGGATCTCATGATACAGAAGGAAAGAAGAATTGTTTCTCTTGTCACATTCTACAGTGTTTAGAAGCACGTCACCTTTGGGTAGCTTTTTAATTTAAGTTGCTGCCCAGGAACCTCCACTAGCTAGGGAAATAGGTCATGCATAGACAGTCTTTGAGCAGAACACATTCCTCCAAGGGCGATTTTGGTCCATGTAATGAGGAGAAGTTCTTGCAGGCAAGTGGCAAGTATGAGACAAAGGCAATGAAAAAATTCAGGTCCTGGTTGAGTACCTTTTACATTTGTAGAGGGTACTGAAGATAGAACTTTGGTGTTATTTGGACCTATAGTATAAAACTTGGGTGATTTCTGTATTCAATGTCAAGTTTCTAGACTGTGCTATCTTTTATCCTTCTACAGGTATGTATTGGTTGGTGTCATGCTTTAAGGATGTTGAGAAGTTTAATAGTTAACTTCCTTAACAAGGTTTATTTAAATGCAAGTGCAGTAAAAAAATCCTCACTTGTATCACTGAGAGTTTTGTGCAAGAAACAAGTCATTCCCCTCTTTCTCTGCATAGAGCAAATGAGATATCTACACATTTAAATCTGCAGATTTAGAAAAAAAAAAAATCTCGTTCATTTTTTTTATCTCTGTAGCTTACCTCAGTCCTTCCACAATATTTTTGTGTCCTCGGTGATATAAAGAATTCTCTCAAAGTCTAATATCAGGAAGTGTGTAACTATGTTGGTACAGCAATAAAAGTCGGATTAGGTCATGAAAAGATGTTAGCACTTCTTTCTAAGACAAAGACAGAAAGTTGACCTACGTACTTCATCAGACGTTCTGCAGGAGAGTAGCAAGTGACAGAAAGTAATAGTTTCCAAATGGTAGCTCTGGGAATATGAGAGCAACCAACAAGAATGCAAACAGCTGTGAGTTCAATTTATGCCGTTCAGTTTCGAGCCATTAATATGCTTTAGTGTACATGAGTAGGACATACAAGGACGAATATTCTTGTTATTATGGTGTTTATAGGGCAATATTACATATAAAGGTCTGAGCTAATGTTTTTTTGAAAATGCGTACAAAAAAGTTCCAAGTCTCTGAGTTTTTGCAGGGTACTTTGAATATTCATGACATGGCTTTTTTTACTGCTTTTTTATTCTTAACTTATGGTTTAATGAAGTATAATTGAGTCAAGCATGGAGTCAGATCCCTACAAGAGCAGAAGAAATGTGTCGGGGACAGAATACCCCCTGCTTCATTGCTGTCTGGGTTTTGCAGATGACTTGGGGCCACGGCGGGAGCCGCTGCACAGCGTGGGGATGCAGCTCTGACTGACGGGTGCTTTGCCACCTCTCCCGATTCTTTACTACTCACGCAGACAAAACTAAAGATGATTCCCCTGTCTAAATAGAAAGAAACACGTTCATTGAATCTGTCATCCCTGGTGTATTCAGTCATGTGTTTAATCATGTTCTTACTTGTATCTTGCTGTTTTTCAGCCCGACTGAAGCAGCAGAAAGCATTCAGTGATGTACATAACAATGTGGAGTTGATGCCTGCTGGATTGGTGTCTCGCCTTCATTCTTCTCAGTTTGACAGTTTATTATGTTGCTTTTCTCATTCTCTCCTGCACATATATTCCTTCTATATTTCTCCCTCACCTATACACATCCTTCTTACCTAAAATCAGGTGACAAGCATGTATACTGAATAGGTAAATGAGTTAATGCTTTCTATATATGCTGCATTTTGTTCCCATTAGTGAGGGCATTAAAACAAATTAGAACACTACTTAATGTGGTGTAAAATGATTACCATATGAGCAGTCAGTTAACAAGATGAAATTTGCAGTAATGCCTTAAAGGTGAAATGTGAGAGCTTTTAACAAAAAAGAAAAAAAAAAGTCCTTCTTCATCCTCAAATCATTATCAGTGTATATAGATAAACAATCATGACAAGTGCATTTTATTACAGACTCCTTAAAGATCTCTTCCTTCATTACTGCTTTGTCAAGGGCTAATTGGGTGCCCATCCTCACTGGGGCTGATAAAGCTTATTTAGGGAAGGTGGCTTCAGGATGGGAGACTCAAAGGAGTGCACTGTCACTGGGTGCAAAACTTACCTCTCATCTTTGGGCACTAGACATGACCTCCTTTTCCTTATCTTATGCTAAAGACAAAGACATTTCTGACTCCAGAATGAGACTGAGGGGTCCAAATCCGGAGATGGAGGCAGCGCAGGGGATAAGATGCCAGTTCTCCCAGAAACCATGACTGTGACGGGGAGGGACATGCAGGCGCTCGCCATCGCTCGCTACGGGGTGTCTGTGAGGTGCCAAAGGTCTGGCAATCCAGCCAGCAAGCCTGAAGTCATGCCACCAGCGTTGCCTTCCTTGTTTATGCATTTGTGGTTTTATTTTAAATACAACTCATACCAAAGTTTCAAAGAAAAATGCTGCCTGGATGCTTGAATTCAACCTAATCTGAACAACCTGGCAGTTTGTGTGTAAACAACGTATACAAAATACCAAGCATGCCCATGGAATACGCTGACATAATTTTCACTCTCTTTTGGATGGGTATAAAGTCTGGTTTCTTACATATCAATGCAGCTTAGTATCTTCTAATATGTGACTTTAAAATTTCCCATCTTATATTCTTATTTCTGTATGTGGGCACTGTTGCCTTTGACAGAGGGAGGCGAACAGGTTGCTTGGGTGCATTTACAAAGATGGTCCAAGGTGCCGGCTCAGGCCCTGCAAGTGATGTCCTGTCATCCTGGTCATCCCTGGCCACAGCTGGCGGCTGTGACTCTGCCTGACCTAGGAGAGCATTCACCAGCATTCCACTTAAGGAAAAGACTAGGAAGGGAATTCATTATTTTCATTTTATCTTGACCCCTGTAGTATTTAACATGATCTCAGTAGAAACTGCTCCTGAGCCAGCAGTGTTTTCTTTTTTCAATAGACTTGACTATTTGTTTTCCCAGAGACTCAGAATTTTTAGTGCTAACCATAAAATGTCCTGCATACAGAAGCCGTGCGATCTCCATTATTCAATTGCTGTTTTTAAATCCAGTAGGCCTTTCTAAATCACAGTATGTTTCTTAAAATGCATTTGAGGGTCTGTAAAGAAAAGAGCTTTGTTCTGTGGTGCTTTGTTCTTGTATATATGGAAAGTCCTGTGTTCAAATATTTGTTTTTTATACTAGCATGCACACAAGTTTTTATTCAAACTTCTGTGTTGTTGCTGTTCTAATGCAGGCTTCTGGTGTTCAGTGAAGATTTTGTTCTTTACTGATAAATTCAAGTCCTAAAGACAGCCTGCCTGGTTAAGAGTGCATTTAACTTGAAAACAGTAATTTCTTTCCCTTGTACAGGATAATTTTAGCAAATATTTACTGTGTAATGGATGCACAGAGAAGTGAATCAGCCAAAACCTTTACCATTCAGCATCACTGTTTACTGCAAGCGCAACTCCAAAATATGCTGGATGTTGTACAGAAAGATAAAGAAACAGTCTCTGCTTGAAGAAGCTTAAAATTTAAATAGATCATGTACAAGTGTTGCGACATCGAGTCCAACAAATTGAAAGTAAATCAACAGTAAACTTTGTGTCTTATTTGACTTAAAAATCAGAGATGCTTACTGACACTACTTCTGTCCAAGCTTCAGTGAAGGGAGGAAGGTAAGGTATAGTGATAGCAAATGCGTGTGTGCGTGCATGTGTGAGTGTGTGTGTGCGTGTGTGTGTTTAAAGGAATAACTGTGCAAAGAGTCTGTTACAAATCTGTTAGATTTCTTCTAACACTACTAATTTCTATAATATATGGCAGGTTGCCTTTGCTTTGTAAGTGAGGTTGCAAATTAAAAATGTATTACCAAGATTGACAAGCAAAGTGCTTCCTGATCATAAGACTTGCAGCCAATAATGCATGGTTGCGATGCCTCTTCGACCTGTACAGGAAATCAACACAAGCTACCTGACTAGGAGAAAGGTTTGGACCACAAGGGACTAGCTGTGCATATGTATCTGTTTAATATCTTTTATTTTTTAATGTCTGGTAGCATCAGGCTGTAGACATGCGTCCTTGTAAACCTATTTGCAGACATTACTCTATGTGGTTTATGGAATGCACTGTTTGATACAGTCTGCTTGTCTTCACAGATGTGTTTGTCTGAAGGATTTGATTGAATGAGTTGTCATATCAGGAAACTCAGTAAGTCAATTTGTTATACTGATATTCCTGTAAAATACGTGAGGACTGAGCCAAGAGCTGCTGTCTTCCAATAGGTTTTTCAACAGTCCTGTCTGATAAATCAGATTGAATTGCATTCAGTAAGTGCTGTAGCTTGAATTTCCTTCCACTCTGACTTTAGCTAAACTACGAAGGCAGGGTTATACAAAATCCCATCACAAACCATATGGCTTGCAGTATGAGAAAGAGGAAAGGAAAAAGACAGGGGAAGAGAAGGATTTGTTTGATGCTTTTCAGCTGTGCAGCCTTTAGTCCTGTATATCTGTGTGGAGTATATATGGCTGAAGTCTTAAGAAAACTGCTCTGTGAACAGAAGGAATAATTAAAATGTCCCCCTGTACAAATTTACCAATGGAGACAGCAGTGCCTATTGAAATATACTGAATTATTGCCAGACACTTGGCAGTTTCATTCTTTTCGACTGTAAAAACTGCAATATCTGAACTGACTATGAGTATGGACTTAATATGCTATTGCATGTTCAGTATGTACTGTGAGAGACTGGAGTACAGAACAGTACCAAAAGTTGTGGAATTCCTTTATTGTGTCTGATTCAGACTCTGATGGATAAAATCCTGAGCAATGGATCATTTTAAGGCTCACCGACCCAAGAAGAAGCCTGTGAGTTTTGGCCCAGAAGTGCAAAGATAAATCATTTACAAACCATCTGAGGAGTCTGAAACTGTTTTCTGTGTCTACGGTTGACCCTTCTGATCCTTACTTGCTCTTTGACATTGTTGTCTGAAAGAGGATCTAGGCCTGAGTATCCCAGAATTGACTTTTTGCATTCCACAGTGCATGGACTGCAGTACAGCACAGAAATGCTTCAGCTTATTCTGTCGTTTATATATTATAGGTAATTTTGATGCTGGGTTTTTTAAGATCAAAAAATACTTGAATAAAAGAACATATTATTGGCTTCTATTATTAATCACTTTACAACCTTAGATCTAAAATTGCTATTTATCATTAGGAGGAATTCTGGTCATGATGAATGAAGACTTTGCTGCCTTAGTCATTGTTTAGGTCAGGGTCACTCTCTGCCTGGAAGAATCCACTCCTACTTGGGACTAATCCAAAAGACCTTAATACAGTTTATATGCAGCTTTTATTTATTTTTTGTTACTTTGGGTAATATTTAAAGCTGGTTAGGAATTTCACAATATGGATCTTTTGGAATGAGAAGATTGCATTGCTGAAACTATGCTTTTTCAGCAACCACAAACTGCAGTTCCTCTTGCAAGTGACAGACAGATTTGACTGTATACACAGAATTAATCAAGTGCTAAGGTGCTCACTTTGGATGCGGGAGATCCTGTCAGAGCCCTAGTTTGAATTAATTAGAACAGGACGTTGTACATTAGTCTTCTCTTGGGCATGTGAACACAGAACTATTTATTATTCTTACAGGAAGATGAAGAAGGGGTATGCGGAATAAATATTTTCTTTCTTCCCACCCCTTCCCCCCTAATTTAATGGATATTTTTGAAAAGTCTTTTTCCTCACCTTAAATAGATGCAATCTTTGGTTGGATTTTAAACGGGCTAAGACTTTGCATTTAATTCCATCTTTTCACCAGTTTCCCACACATACCTATCATGCCCTACTGCTCTCTAGAACTAGTATTTATGTTCTTGCAGTTTCCTCCTGTTGTTGTCTAAGTCCTGCTTATAACTGTATGCCACTGAAGAAGGTGTATAAGTAATTAGTCATAATTATGTGGGCAAATTTTAGCCCATCAGACAGATCTTCCGTTGTTCTGATTTTTGAATGGCTTTTGAATAAAACAGAAGAACACCGTTTTCTTAAGTAAGAAAGACAGAGTTGAATGTGTCTTAACTGTGTTGAAAGTATCTTATCAGAGTGAGACAAAAACAAAGATGCTCTCAGAGGGTGTTGATAAAATGTAGACAGCCAGCTAATGTAAGCTGGCAAAATCCTTTTCCTTTAAATGGAGCTCAGCCAGTTTATGCCAGCTGAACTTCTGGTGTAAACATATTTTTTTCTGTTTATGCAGTTCTCCTGATCATAAAAGGAATTGGAATAACGAAGCATGAATTTTTGATGCTACATAAGAGGACCTGCACAGTTTTTCTCAGCGGATATATGCTTTCCCTGTGCTCCTTACTTCCCAGTGCTGATTGCAGAAATACCATCTTTACAAGGGAAAATACAGTTTTGACCTTCTGCATCCATTTAATTTCTTCCCTCTGCAATGGGATTTCCAGCAGGGCTGCCAGGTATGAGTTAGATTTTCTTTCATTATCAAGAATAAAGCAAACATCGTTACATCAGTTTTAGATCTTCAAACATCTACCAGGTAGAAGATACATTGGGTTTTTATTATCTTCTGTCCCTGCACTCTGGTGACCCAAAAGCAAAATGGTTTGTTGTGCTATAAAGCCACTCAGCGTCTCCTCTTTGCTTTTCAGCTCTGGTGAATGAAATCATGGACCACATTTAAAGCTCATCCCTACTGACCAGATCATTGTCTCCGGGCAGCTGTTATTTGTAAAACTGCAGTGCGATAAATGGGTCCTCAGCGTTGAAGCTGCAGCCTGGGGGTGCTGTGTGAGGGGGAGGTCTCCTCGTGGCCTGTGCCGCTGCTTGGGCGAGGAGGCTGGCGGGAGCATGTTTTGGGGGGGGAATTGCCCTGGTCCCTTGGCCTGGCTACCAAGGTGCCTC
Organism: Streptopelia decaocto; assembly: GCF_964273445.1. Lineage (NCBI taxonomy): Eukaryota > Metazoa > Chordata > Aves > Columbiformes > Columbidae > Streptopelia > Streptopelia decaocto. The sequence continues at coordinate 38,387,595 of NC_138655.1, read as the reverse complement.
AAATGAGGAGGGAGGCTTCCTTAATTATTCTCCCTGAGAAAGGAAGGGCTTCAAAAAATGTTTGTGTGGCAGAATGGTTGTTGGAGAGGCAGGAAAGCAACGAGGCGTGGGAGTGGGCCCAGAGCTGCGAAGTCAGGGATGTCTCTCCACTGGATCTCTTGAATCATGTACAAGTCATGGGAGCAGTGGAGCTTTTGATTAAGTCATCCCTGTGGAATTGCTTTCGAGTTAAGTTTAAGGCATGTGCCTGAGCACAGCTAATACCTTTTTCAATTTCTTCTGGTAGCTTAGCACCTGAAGGAGATCAGAGAAAAATGTAGCTTCTTGCCCCATCGGTTTTCATTGACATCCCTGACCTATAGAGACACGATATATTGCCCTCCTCTAGCCTCTGACCCTAGTGTAAACCTTTACTGTTTCCCTTCTCTTTTCTGCTGTATCTCTCTGATTTCTGTTGGGACTAAATAGATGCTGCTTCAAATGTCAGGTACCCACTGAAATACCGTGAATGAAGAGGCTTTGTTGGTGATAATTCCTTTACTTACAGTGGGCTTTGAAAAGACGCATACTATTTCTCTTATACTAATTTGTCCTTTCTTCACTGCTTTATATGTGCCTTCTTATGGCTTGACTTATCTACCCTTCACTCTTCCTGGTTTCTTTAGTACTTTGCAGAATTTGTTCCTCCTTCTCCTTCTTGTCCTCACCCACAGGCTCCTCTAATGGAGCCCTGTGATCACGAAAGTTTTAGAAAGAGTAAAGGAAGTTATTTGCCCTTTTTACATTTAGTTTTCTCCTTTTTAACTTATTTCCTCATTTGTGGGATTAGAATTAGTTGTTTTTCACTGTAATTTTACTTTATTCACTGAACTTATTCATTTGAAAACAGAATTTAGAAAAGCAGATATTGGCAATTTTTGCAAGAGTCAGTTGGCTGTGTTGTACTTAGTCACATGATAGGTTTGGCTTGGGAAATCCTGACTTGAGGCTGGAGATATCCTGTCATTAAGAGCAGGTGATAGCAGGATTGGATGCTTCTGTTCCTGCATCTGCTCTAGAAGTTGTTTACAATGCTACAGAAATAGGGGTTAAAGAGAAACCTTTATAGAAGAAACATTTGTTTACTTCTGGCTGTTAGGGTTTCAAAAATGAATATATTCCACTTTCTTTTAGCCTTTTTGAACTGAGCATCCTCTTTTTTCCTTAGTCTGCCCAGCCACTTTGCTAGTTTTAGAGAGACCTTTAAGCTATCTACATATTGAAGATTGTTTCCTTTGTTCTTGACACTGCCTCTGAAATTTTGTTTGCTTCATAGGTATCCTCTTATTTTATGTCTTGTTCATCTCTGTTCTGAAATACTAGAAAGGTGTTGAGTTTGTCCTCTCTGCACCTAGAAGACATTGAGAGGAGATTTTTTTTTCCCTTTATTGATCTCTTAAATAACACTTTCCAATCCGTGCAGTTTAGCTGATCAATGGTGTGGCACAACAGCTATAAAATGTGAGTTTGTCAGAAAACCACATGCTAGAAATGGTTTGTCTAGCCTATTTGCCAGACTATTATGTATAACCTCTTCCCAAGTAATCCACAAAACACCAACATAGTATTAATGGGAGAAAATCCAATTGACTCCATTTCTTCTGCATCATTAACAGACTAAGCATGCACAGATATTTATTGAGATCACACAGCAGGTTTTGTAAGAAAGCAAAGCAGTGATGTCCTCTAAATAGCAATGACAACAGTGCTGCACAACATATAGATTCCCCCCATGGTATGCAAGGTGGAATTCAAATAAGTCACCGTGCTCTCATCCTCAGTATCATGAAGGATTTGCTTTCAAAGTGTATTTTCAGTGCAGTGCTAAGGTACACATTGTCAATATAGCCCTGTAGGCTGAATCCCTTCTTTAAATTTTGAAAATACAGCTTTCATTTAACAATGTATTGATTATCAGCTTTTGAAAAAATGATGCGGTAAGACAAACCCTTTTAAGGAAAATATCATCCCCAAAAATCACCTCTCATAGTTTTATGTACCAGGTGAGAGCCTTCCAAAAAATTCAGTCAAATTAATTAAGTCGATCTGTGTAGCACTGCTCTCATTCACTGAACTGACAGCTGAAGTGAAAGGCACACTCAGACCCCATAGCACTGTTACGTTATTCTGCACTTCTGGAGGAGTCTTAAGAGTCAAAACCAAAGAATATCTCTGCTGTCAAAGGAAAAAATGGGCAGAACTTGCTGCTTTCTGAAAGTTCCTAATGTCATTTTGCACTTTGACCCATAAAATGAGGGTTATTGGCAAGTTTTAAAGGCATACAGGCTTAGCTATATTCTGCTGCAGATTTATTGTTTATTATAATAACATTATTGCTGCCCTGATGGAGCTAATAAGCAACATTGTGGGAATTAGGACACTGTTGCAGCCAGAATCTTGCTAAGTGACTTCTAAAAGATGCTTCTGTCAGCTTAAATGAATTGCTGCTGCCTACCCATGGCAGTTTAATTGGTGCAGGCTGCCTTCAGAGCTGGCCCAGCGCTGACTGCATGGGAAGAAATTTCACCTGCAAATACTACGCAGTTGGTGCCCCTGCTGATACCAAGTTGGAGGTTGAAATGCTTTCTCAGTCACAGCTCTGAATGTGGTTTGGAACAGGCAAGGACTGAAGCAGAAGGTACCGGAAGTTCCTAGAAGAATGAGGGTGATGTGGTGGTGGTGTGGGTTTTAGGAGATGTCATTACAGTGATAGAAAGATATTTAAACTTCTTAAACTGTATGGGAAAAAAATTCCTTTGAGATTGAAAGGAAATAGTTAAGAGTGAAGGATTCAGAACTTCAATAGTTCATGTTTTGTAGAAAACGGGCATCAATTGCAAATGAATTTGCCTATTTAAGGCTCTAAATAAATATATTTAGATACATAGAGATATTAGAGGTGTATCACTCTGCATGGATATATATAGAGAACATAAAAGTTATAATTTCAGAATTGCTTCATTTCAGGCACCTTAAGCCCAACCTAGACTAGAAAAGCCTTTCCAGGATCCTGCATTGTGTTCCTCTTGATGATGGTCACACCTGTTAACCCCTGGAAATATCTGAGCACCACACAACAATATTCGCTATCACAGATTGTGGTTATAGTCCAGGTAATAGAATTGTGGCTTTCTCAAAGGCTCTTGATTCTTAACACAAAGATTAGTGACCTCTGCAAAGAACCGTGAAAAGAAAAAGTTGTGAGGTGTAAGTCACTTAAGGTGCAAACAGCCCTGCAGCGCCAGCAAGAAGGAATGAGATACTGATGCAAAATTACAACTTAAAGAATTGCGTAGAGGCAACTTTTGAAAGATACGCACACATTCTCCACTGTGTTGTGCAAATACCTGAGTACTAATGTATTCAGAATTCGTGTGATATGACTGATCTTGGCTATCACCAAGTCCTTAAGGACAAATAAAGTTTTTCTCTGACATTCGCTTCTGTACTCAGATCCGGCAGAGAATTCATTTTTATAGGCATTTTTCATTTTCTACACTTCCATAAAAAAATGAACTAGAGTAATTCCAGAGTCATGTAACAGACTCATTTGGGAAGGCACTATGTAGTTCTGAGGGAAACCGTTTTGAAGGTCATTATGTGTTTGAAGGTTTTTCAATGATGAAAAAAATACATGAGATTTTTGTCACCTTTTATTTTTTTTAATAAACAAGAACAGAATAGCTCTAGAAGAATCTAATACCCTAAATATTTAAAATTGCTTCATAAAGTACAAAAGCCAAGCAATAGAGACGTGCACTGTAAAGTACAGCAGAGAATGGATCGTGAACAGAGGAATCAAAACACAGAGATGGCACAGGGCCTTTTCCTTTGTCCAGCACAGTTTCTGTGGAGCTGGTGGAGAGAGGCTTTTTTACCAAGGGCCATAGTGACAGGACAAAGTGCAATGATTTTAAACTGAAAGAGGGTAGATTTATACTGGACATAGGGAAGAAATTTTTTATGATGAGGGTGGTGCGCCACTGGAACAGGCTGCCCAGAGAAGTTGTGGATGCCTCATCCCTGGCAGTATTCAAGGCCAGGCTGGATGGGGCTTTGAGCAACATGGTCTAGTGAAAGATGTCCTAGTCTGTGGCAGAGGGGTTGGGCTAGATGACCTTCAAAGGTCTCTTCCACCCCAAACCATTCTGTGATTCTGTGAATACCAGTCCTTGGTTTCAATCAGGGGCACTGAAGGAGCAGAGAGGGAGACCTAGCTAGAGGAAAGGACATGATGCTAGTGCAATATATTGAAAATATTATCCACAGCACCTCAGCACTGAATGTTAGTAATAATAAAAATATTATGGTATGAATCATAGCCACATAGCAGAAGATCTTAACAAGATTTTCCTCCCCCTTTACCTGAACAAAACCATGGAATTATTGGACCACTTGATATGAACTGAGGACTTGACTGTTTTTTTTAAGTCAAAAGGAAGAGAGTGTTAAATAGAAGACTAAAATTAATAGTACCTCTCAAAATTTATTCCAGTTGGACTTGGTTTTGAATAGAACCTAGCAAGCAAACAGTTATGATTTTTTTTTCTATTTTTCTCAAGCATCTTGTCATAATAAAGACTAGGCTGGAAAAACAAAAGAGATTATGCTCTGTGCACATTCATTTGGCCCTCACAAGTTGTTCTGGAACAGGGAGTAGCAGCCCTCTCAATAGAGAGATAATTGCTACATTGCTTTTGGAGTCAGTTAAATAATACATAGGTACCTTACTGGCAAACACCTTAAGCCCCAATTACCAGGAAACCTGTAGAATACCATCAAAAAACAAGCCTAAAATTCATAGACTTAGTGTAAACATTGGTTTTGGCACATGCTATTTTCCCCATGTCCTTCTCCCAGCTGAAGTGTTCGTATGTTGCAGTCAGTAATTACCTCTGTCCTTTCTCCCTGTCCCACAGGGACAAACAAGCTTTTCATCTGTCTCCTTGCTAGATTTGCTCTGCTTCACAGATGCCAGCCATACTCTTCTTGCAATCAGTTATCTAAATGATTAACATAATTAAGTTGAACTCTGTGCAGTTGTTCCCAAATTGTATTTAGCCTGGGGGTTGTTTTGGCTTTTTGTTTTGGCTTGGAAGTGGAGCTGGTATTTTCAACCCCCATTTTTAATAGATGAGAACTCTAGCTCACTATAACTCATTTCATGGACCTGTAAAATTCAAGATCAGAGGTAGTGACTCACTTAAAAGGGCAAAGTCCTTTTCCTCTGAGCAGTGCATGGAGTCATGGATAAGACTGTTAGGAGTTTATAATAACTGATCAGCAGTGTAGCCACTCAGTCAATGCAAACAATTGCTGCTGTGGTCTTTAGAGCTAGCAAGCATGTTTTGTGGGTGAGGTTTTGTATTTCTTTATGGACAGAGAATAGTTTTTAAAATGTCTATGGTTGAATAACGTTATGGCTTCTCCAAGTTAAACCAGTTGCTTAGATCAAGAACAGTAAACAACATGAGTTTTAGAGCAGTCTCATCAGTAATTAACTCCCTTTTTTGTCTCTCCTATTGACACAGATTAACAATGGTCTAGTTGTCCCTATTTTTCATAATTGTTCTTCAAATATGTTTCTTTTCCAGTAGTACCACATCGTCCTGTTGTTTCAAAAGCTGAGCAGAGCTGTACTGAGACAGTCCCCGACCTGATGTTCTGCTGATTTAAGTGGAAACTGCATAAAGCTCTGGTGGTCGTACTAGTGTAACATAAACTGACGTGTAAGCAATTTGTGCAAAACCCTATGTGGAACATTATTTTTGTTAGCTTAGCCATTTCAGTTAGAGGCAGGTGGAAAGAACTGAAATGGCTTCATTTATATATGCTTAAACTGTGTAGGTAGATGACTCTTTGCACCGGTGGAGCAAAGTATGTTAAATTGCGAAATTAATTGGAAGAACACAGTGTTACATTTAATCTCATCCTATAACATTGCTGAGAATGAGCAACCTAAAAGGACAATATGGATGAGAAGGGAAAAATCGGCACTTGGAGAGAAAAGTAGTGGCTATTTGAACTTGCTTTCTACTGGTTAGTCACTACTTCAAAATCTGTTGGTTTTTTTGACATATGAATGATGCTGCTAATTATGCTGGCTGCATGCTCAGTCAGGCTGGGCTTGTCTCCCCAAGTGCTTCTGTTTATTTGGTGTTACTGTGTAGAATTTGCATTCAATTATTTGCAGTAATTTGGGGCACAACTCATCTTCTAGAGAATTCTTTATGCCACAGGGTTTGTAGTGGTTTAGCAAAACAAAACCGAATTCTAATGAGAAAGTTAATGTATTGGAAAATGACTCCAAATGGAATAAAATCACATTTTGCTAACTAATTAAATTTATTTTTCATCCTTTAACATAAAAATATAATCATTTCCAGAACCTGGTATATCTTTGCTTTCAAGGCCTTTGGGGGTTGTATTGGCACTCACTATCTTACTTGCTCTCCATTCAAAAGATTGTTTCAAATGCAGACCCATTTTCTCTGTCTCAAAAATTTCTATAGTTCTCTTTCTATTGCCTGGTTTCTTTGTGTTAAGGATTCTTGCTTTCCTTTGCAATCTGTAGTGCTTTTATGATGTAAATATTTTTTCATTACACCATTAGAACATGTAAACTAAGTTAAATGAGTCAGCTGTTGCACATTTTGTTTGAGTTTTCTCTGATTTGAAGTTCTTATGTTGGTGGGAATCCTGAAGAGTTCAACATATTTGTTGCATTTATTGCAGCTTATCATTAGTTTTGCTTTCATCTTGCAGCTATTTACTTGGGGTAGTGAGAACACTAGATGAGTGAGGGAGTCAGAATAGTCTTTAAGATATGGTTCTATGTCACCTTCTCATCTATGAATGAGTGACTTTTGGCAATGTTATTGCTGGACCAGAAAGTCGATAGAACTCAGGAATGTACCTGGCTTTTCCTTCTTACATTGTAGAGCAGTCACGAGAAAGGGCCTGAAAAGACTGCAATGCTTTCATCAGCTTAACATGCTGAAATTTGAATGTCTCTTTCGTTATTGGCCTGAAAACTTATCTAGGAGTCTTGTAAACACAGGCTTTCTATACCATGTTCCTTGCCCCAACTTTCTTATTCATATCACGATAAACAATACCTTTCATTATACTTCATTTTCCAGTAGCTTTCAAATGTATTCAGAAGTTGGAAGATCATTGACAGGTGGTGTTTTTTTAAATAGTAAGCAATTTTAATAAAGGAAAAAAAAAAGAGACATAGTTCAGTGGTGTTTTAAACACAAGCTGCTGTCTGGGTTCATGACCTCATCTGTTGTTGAATGCTGGTGACTGATGTTACAGAGATGTCTGAGTTGAAGAGATCTTTGAATCTTTTACCCAGTCTTTCAGTCCTCCAGTCTTGCTTTTTCCCCTTTTGTGCTCTGGCATTGTGAAGTTAGAGAGTGCAAACAACTGTGAGTCACACGTGATAGCAGTTCTGGGCCTCCAGGCTGGTCCCACTGATTTCATGGGACATGTAAGAGGAGATGGGTTCCCAAAGTTTAGGACCTGGCTGAGCGGATGACTTTCAGTTCCCATTATGAAAAACTACAGAAGGACTTGGCTCCAGCTGCAGTTCCAAGACCTCAGGACGGTCTGTCCTTGCACAGACTTGTGTCAGGGGGACCTCTGAGAAACCACTGCTCAGATGTTGGGCTTCAACCTCTCGGCTCCATTCAGGAAGACCCAGAAGTCATGAGAACCCCCAGGATAAACAGGGTTACCAGTGAAAGCTTATTGATATGGAAATTCCATAAAGCACTTAGATTTTGGTTAAAGATAATTTTAATAAAACACATTTTTATAAGGATATTTCCAACTGACTCTTACGTTAGATAGGTGCAATTTTAGTTTTCAATTTAGCAAACAAGGAACAAGTCCAAGGCTTTAGTATACTTTTCAGAGTAAATAGTATACTACGGAAGGTTTAAATGAAAATATTATTGGATTTGGATGTACTACAAAACCCTGGCATTTTTCTCTTCTATCTTTTGTGTACACTGGCATTGAAAGATTGAGAATGCTGTTCCTTGAGGATATATTTGGTAATCTCAGCTCCATTCAGGGGTATCCAGAATTTAGATTATTCAAAAAGAATAAGGAAAATGAAAAGAGATGTGTAGTATCTTTGACTCTATTCACTTGACTCAACTGTTTTTGAGAAAAACTAATGGTACAAAAGAAATCACCATGGGTATATTCAGACATAATTCACCATGTAAAGTAGAAACTCTATTGTATTATATATTAAAACAACACAGCATCTACAAAGTGCTGAGAACTGACTTTTGTATTAAGAGGTATCCATCCTAAATGAGGTTTTATAACTGACTTTGTAAAAAACCCATTGAGACTTTGTCAAGGTTTAAGGCAAGGCGGCAATAAACCGTGGCAGGTGCTCCCTGTTACCCCCTTTACCTCCTGCCACCCCTTTCCTTTAGATTGGAAAGATGATAGGAAAGATAAGGAGAAAAGGAAGAGAGACTTAGACTTCAAGTTGGAAGGTTCTAAAGGCTTTTACTAATGCTACTAATAAATAGAGAATATATACAATATATACAAAACCAATCTCGAGTGTTCGATGTGGAGTTGGCATCACTCCAGCAGCAGAGCTGGGTGTGCGGAGCTGGCGGCTCCAGCAGGTGCAGCTCAGGCCCCTGGAAGTCATGGGCGGGACTTCACAGCAAACCTGAACCTGGTTGCAGGGATGCAGGGCCTGAGGCCTGTAGATCACAGGCAGACAGGCAGGGTCCTCTCCAGATAATGGCCATGGTCGAAGAGAGAGTGACCCTCGTGATCACCCTCTTATATAAAGGGTATAAAGATGATGGGATGGAATACTTCAGTTGGTCAGTTTTAGTCACCTGTTCTATCCACCCCTCCTCAAACACGCCCCTCTTACAATGGAATGTGGGAAAACTTACCAGTATTTCTTGGCTACCATAGTAATAAATCTAAACATGAGCTTCTTCAGCATTCTGTTGGTCTCTTATCAGCAGCGAGTACAGCATCCTAGGAAAAATATGCAGGCAAAAACTCAGAAAAGTACAGCCACCTAGAAGAACTTAGCTGAAAGAAAAATCACTAAAAGAGAACTGGTCTTGTTTTTAACAAAACCAGGACAGACTTGCTCTGGCTTTGCCTTTGAGTAGCACAAATTTATGAGTGTTTCTTGGAAATGTAGCTTTTTTGAGTTACTTGCCATGATGTTTTGAGGGGTTTCGACTCAAATGAAGCGTTGTGCTCTACAAAACATCAGTGATTGAATTCTTCCAGAACTTTCAGCCCTTACAGATCATTTCTGCAATGTTTCTCTGCTTGCTTTTCTAATGTCGGCTGCTATAGGTATTTGCAATATGGAATTGGAAGTTGCTGAAATATTCAGGTAACATTGCTGATGTGCCCTTCTCTTCTGTCTGGCCTCTGTTGTCCCACCAGGGACCCTTCCTTGGGGGTTTGGAGATGCTCCGCTCCCCACCTTGTTGCTTTAGCTCAGGAATGGGCCAGAGAGGGTTTATTCAGAGGAATCAGCACAAGACCTTCCTGTACCTTCTTCTGAACTGTCAATCACCTACACATCCCCAGCCCTTCATGAGGTTCAGCCAGAGCACTTTTGGTGTGAAAAGCTACTACAAGCCTTCAGGTTGCTCTGCCGGTTAAAATTGTTGCTATCGTTGCTATTTCCAATAAGGTTATCAAAATGCCTGACACTTATCTGACCTTTATTCCATTCAATTCTTGGGGTATTCAAGTTTAGAGAGTCTGACAGGGGGAAAAGAAGAGGACGCTATGTAGGAATTTCACCCCTCTTTTGTGAATATAACAGTGTAATAAATGTAGCTATGCATGACTTGCTGTTTTAATTAGTGACCTGTTACAATACATGTGATTAGCCTAGATGGAAAGAGTCCTAACGTAGCTATTACCCTGTACAGTGGGCTAAACATTTATCTGAAATCAGCTTAAGATTTTGGCCTTTTTAATTTAAAAAAATTAATAATGAATTGGAGGAGTGGTTAATTAAAGTGGAATGGTGGTGTTAGTAGTAGTTTTTCTAATAATCTAACAAGAGACCTATGCTTTGGTTACGTTCCCTGGTATTTAGAAGAGAACTTCCAAACTTTCTTCATTAACTGTTGTTTTTATTATTTATAGTTTTCTACCAGAAAACAAACCAGGAAAAGATGTTAGCAGATGCAAAATGCCTCTGTTCCTTTCCACAGTTGTAGGTACCACAGACGTGTCTGAAGCTTCAAGCCAACTCTCTTTAACAGGATGAAACACCATCTTTATTGCCATTTAGAGCTTTTTCTGACACCAGTGGGAATGTGTGAAAGAGCAATGTCTGATAAGCAGTGCTGTATCAAGGATGATTGCCAACTTATTAGCACCAGCCTGACCACGTCTTCACTGGTAACACGTGTGAGTAGTCACTTGTGTTCAAAAAGTAAAACCAGGGCAGCTGTCATGAGAACAGCGGGGTTTCATTTTGTGGTTCAGTAGAATCACAGGTGTTATTTTGTTGATTCCTAATATCCAGTTCTTCCATTAAGAACAGGGTGACCGAGAGAAGGGTATTTATAATTTTAAAATTGATTTTAGCTGTGCCACCTTACTAAAAGTCCCAGTAAAAATTTAGAATATGTTCTTCTTAAGCATCCAAATTGTGCTAGACCCTGGATAAAGTATGCCAACAAGCTTTGAATCTTAGTCACTAATTTCTAGTGAACTTTATGCGGGTGCATTTTTACATCTGACCAGAGACATCAGACTTAGTTTCTACCTCTGTGTTTTGAACAGAATTAAGGTAAAAACATGGCGGGGGAGGAAAAGGGGGGGAAGAGCAAAGAGGGTACACAGCAGAAAAAATTGAGCAGAAATGTCTGAAAAAATGTGTGGTAGATGGATTTCAGTAGCAGCAGTTGTGACTGTTGGACCTCTTCAAGGAAGATGGTAGCTGTATGTAGATATGATGCCAAAGATCTCTTGTATTGTCTCTTGATTAATCATGAGATTAATCAAGTCACCAATAATACACAAGCACTAGACAGTAATTACTATCTGTGCAGTAGTCATGTTCTTTTTTATGGCTTTGGCGTTTGGAACTGCTGAGTTGCTTTCTAGTCACACTGGCTTGCTCAACATTTGAGACCCCTTCCAGCTTGTTGGGAAAATACAGAGATTAAATACTAAGAGTGTAACACTGTACTCTTTGCATAACTCCCAGTTGGACCTTTAAAGGTCTCTTCCAACCCCAAGCATTCTATACTGTATAAGTAAAAATGTCTATATTTAGACCAGCTGTAGTGTTTGGCACTCTCTGAGCAATGTTTTGAACAGTTAAAGAATACACACTTAGATACTGGGGAATAAGCATAGAAGTGACATGCCCAGGCAGATCATGTCAGTCAGTGGAAGAGCCACAGATAGAATTGCTGTCCTTGCTTTCCATCCTGTCTTAGAACACTGCCCATAGTTTTCAGGAAAAAAAAGAAAAGCCACCAAAGAAAAGTTGAACATGGCTGTCAGTCCTGGTAGAAGTCTGTGAGGGGAGCAGGGAAAGGAGAAAGGACAATCCTTTACTTAAGCCCTGGGGTTGATAGTGTGAAATAATATTTAAAGGCTGAAATCTGTAGGTTGTTTTAGTTATGATGACATTAGGCAGGTATCAGTTAGAGAAAATTCCCACAATATAATTAAGAGATAACACTTTGCTGTACTCATTTTTTTCCTTTCTCTTGAAAATTCTCCACTGATTTTAATTAAGCTTGTCTTGGACTCATGACCATAATCAATGGGATTTTTTTCCTCATTTAACAGCTAACATTGCTCATCAAGGAACTTTTCCCAGGTGTAACATGCTCTAGTTATGAAGCTTCATTCTGTGCTGTTCAACTACTTGTTTCTAGAATGACTTAAAAATGCCTTCAGAATGTAGAGCTAGAGCAAACATAAGTAGAATTTTCCTAAATTAGTGCATATTCTCAATTCACTGTTAATGCTTTATCATTCCACAAAAAAATAGATACTTTAAATATTACATCCTCATTGGAAAACACCTGAATTTTTTTTTTTTTTTTTGTATGCCATCTTATTAAAAGGAAGGGAAAAGGGGCACTTGCTAATCTCTTGCTTGTGAATTTGAATAATCATTGCAATTTTTGTCACAGCAATTTGAGCAATCTGCTTACTGTTTCTGGAATCGACGTAAGTACTTTTAATCTACCACAGTATATACAATAATCCTGCCAGAGGAACTATTCTGGATTGTTAGTTAAACCAAATTCTGTATGCCTGAATACTGGGGAAAAATGTTTACCTCGTAAGGGATTTTTGTGTTCCTGCGAATGTTTTTGCTAAAACTGAGAACCTGATGCCGATTTCTGCAGTGTCTTGTTGTCCATATAGCAGGAAGTCACATTGCCTGCCACCGACTTTCAATAGCTTTCTTCACTTTGTTGCTCAGGGAATTTCAGGCAGTGAGCCGTAGGATGGGCTCATGTCCTTCATGTCTGATTAAATTTAGCCAAGAGACAAAGGATCCAGCAGATAGTCAACAACTCGGTAATGGAGGGCAGCATGCTAATAAAGCCCTTACACAAGTCTTACTCAGTTCTTTTGAATATGTGGTTATTAATTTCCTCATTGAAATACTCAAGAGCACTTATCTACATAATCAGTGCCTCACAAATATTAACTAATTTATTCTCACAAAACTTTAGTAGGAGTTATCCCTCAAGTAACTCCTTTTTCTACTTTTTTTTTTTTTTTTTCCCTGGTAGATATTTCCTTCCACTGAAAATTTCTCATTGTTTAAAAAAAAATGGTTCCTGGGAGTCTCTCACCTGAGTACCAAATGTGGAAAGTATAAGAATAAATGATGACCTTGAAAAATTTAGAAGTTGCTTCCAAGAATATCCTTTAGTTCAGATACTTTTAAACTTTTGAATATTAATATTTGCTGCAACATTATTTTATAACACATAGTGATTAGAGATTCCTTATGTTCATGGACTGAGTATTTGAATAATTTTGAATATATATAGTTAATATCATTGTGAAATCAAGAAGTACAGTTGCTTCCATTTCACAGACTGCAAAGTATCTGACTCTCAGCTAATGGATTTCTATTGCTCTGGGATCTGAGCTCCCAGCTCTGCTTGGTGCTCTGCTGAGCCACATCCTAAATTTCATCCTAGCTGAAGTGCTTGAGCAAAAAAAGCCTAATCCTACCCTTCGCTTACTGGATAATTAGAGACCTCTAGATAGTACAATATATTACATTTAAGGTGTGAGGTGCCTAAATGCAAATTAAATGTGATATAATGTACTTATTGCCATTGATGAAGGAGGGAGACTATAGTCTTCCCTTAGGTTTAGGTAAGCTTAGTACCTGGATTGCCTCAGCAAATAATCTAAAACCAGCAAGGAAGACTGTGAGGAGCACAGATTGACAGCCAGTCATGGGCTTGAGCTATTAGTGTGAGACCTTTGCCCTTGTCTTCTAATACAGCTTTTGTATGGTGTAAATATAAGGAGTCTGTATACCGGCATTGCAAAGCAGATCTGTCTAAATAAACGAGGAAGAAAATAAGTCCCTGCGACCCTGACATACTTCTACAGGCCCCAGAGGCTCTTTGATTAAGTAAAACTGTCACGTACCAGTGTTATCTTTTCACTTTCGTTTTGCTCGTTAATCTTGGGTGCTGCTAACAATCGGACATATTTAATGGATACCTTAAGTCACTTGTAGCCCTTTATCTGTAGATTGCTGGCTCCTTTCCAGCTGCTGTAACAGTGATTAAAACATTATCATCTCATGGCTGATCAGTAGCTGAGACAGTCCAAGTACTCTCCTGGTGTATGAATGCCTTCATCAGCTGAGCTCAAAGGAGTCTTCATCATCAGCAGGGCTCAAAGGAGTCTTCATCCAGTTCCTACTGAATTTAGAGTCTGGCTCTGACATATGTGCTAATAAGTTAGTGATACTGCATCAACTCCCACCCCCATTTCTGTCCTGTATCCATTCTGTGGCTGAGAGGAGCTCTTGGGTCTTCAAGGCAACCAGTCAAGGAACTTCTGTGGACAGAAGGATGCCTAGTAATAATTTTTTTTCAAATTAGAAGTTTATTACCTTTTAATAATTATGGCTATATCTCAGAATGTTAAATTTCACTTTGGTCCTGCAGGTCTGGAGGTTTTGTTCACTGTCCAGGATCCCAAGCGTTGCCTCCTGGAGCTGCCACCAGCATGTGTTCAGTGTGCTGCTGTGAGATCAGAGATTTGAAGCTTCCAAGGGAAGGCTGGGTATTCATGCATCAGATGGATCTTGACTCCTGGCTTTTAGGAAATTTCTGATTGAATCAAAGCTTCACAACAGGGAGGCTAGAGGCACATAGAAGCTCAACCTAAATTGACATTTTTAGTATTTCCAAATTGCCTACCATGAATTCAAGAGCATGGAAGCCTAGAGAGCTTTCAAAGAGGCTTGGTCACCTTACCAAAGAAGAAGGGCTTGATCATGTAGATGAGTTAAAATTTCTGATTTGTAGTTTTCATGATGAGAACTGAGGATCTGGATCTTTTTTCTGGTAGAGGAAAAATTGAAATTTCCCCTTTAAGCTTAACAAGAATGAAATATTCTTTGAAATGTCAGAATTTCCTGTGAGAAGAGAATTTTAACTTTTGAGCAGCTTTACTGTAATTTCCTATTCATCAGCTTCTGAACTAGTTGTAAAATGGCCAAGGAATGGTCTTTTTTGTCACAGTTTTGATGTTAAAATCCAGTTGGCTTCATTTTACTCTGCCTTGGCTCTTATAAGTGCAGTAATAGTTCAGTTTCTCCTTCGAGTTTTTAAATTTTTCTCTAACTTTCAGCTAAGAGAGGATGTGCAGAGGAATCATAGTAGTTCAGGTAGAAGATAAATGTGTATGAGCTGTCTGAATACAGAAAGCATTAGTTAAGAATGTGCATTATAAATACACTTTTTTCTTGAAGCACACAAAATTGGTCGGCTGAAACAAATGTTTTTTTCTTCTTTGCAATGGAAGTTATGAAGCAGTGTAGATTTTAGCACTCATAGTACTGTAGGATTAATTATAGTCTTAAAACCATCAGAGTTTCAGGAAATGGAGCCTGATCCTTGAATGGAATGAATGGCTCCTGAAAAGCGAGAGTGTGATTTGAATGTGCTGGTAGGAGCTTGAAAAAGGGTGGCTTCATCTTCTCTTAAAAAAAGACCGTCTCACAGGATTAGGCTTCCTATTCTTATTAAGGATATGCATCTTGAAGAATGAATGTGAATTGAGATATGATGTGGTCTAAGGCACGTAATATATTCATAGTTCTGTTGAAAGTCATAAAGCTTAGTTTAAAAATAATTTAGATAAAATGTTATTAATAAAGAAAAAGTGCACAATTTTTATAACATTTACAGAAACCCTTTGCTATATTAAGTTCAATAAGTTATTTTGCTTACTGAACCTCTTGATTATGCAAAGAAAAGCACCAGTGTATTGTATTCATTGAACCATTAAATAGGAGTCCAGCAAGTGATTAAAATTAATAGGTCAGCATGAAACTTGGGTGGATGCAGAGGAAAAAGCCCAGGGTGACCAGCTGTCAAAATGTTGCATCTGTTTGTCAAGGTGAATGGTGTGGCCCAATTTGGGCTTTGGGCTTTATTAGAATCATGTGCACTTGTCATCTTTAAAGGTGTGTTAGTTTAGAATTAGATGGGAGATGTATAACTATTCTTTGTAACAATATACTGTGGAATATATTGTTAGTTAACTTCCAAAAAAACCTGATTTCCTATTCACTGGTGGTAGTTTCTTGAACTAAATGGTAAGGTGTAATAGCTAAGTTATGTTTGCATTACAAACCTGCACAGATGTTTGCCGTAGGTTTGCTGTCTTGAAAGCTGTAGCAGAGATTGCAGAGCCAAAGGAAACATACAGAAGAAGCCAAGGAAGCAGCTGGATGTGGGCTGCACTCAGTTGAAATGAAGAAAATGAAATAGTGTGATCGCAGTTCCCAACGCTATCTGAATAGGCTGATGCGTTGACACATGAGAAATATGTAACGTCAGGCAGGAAGATGTGGTGAGTTGCTGCTTGCTTCATTTATATATTTTTTTCTGAGGATGGTGGAGCTCCTGGGTATGAGGGGTTTTTAACCCATTTGCTGCTGAATAAATGACAGGTAGATCTATTAGATTGCACCACATTGCGCTACCGAATCCTAGTGGTCACCATTTTCAGTGAAACACTAATGGAACATCTGCAGCACAGCAGGGAGCAGGCTGGGCCCACACTGAAACAATTATACTTTGCTGCAGGTTCTAATCCTTATTAGTAAGTATTTTGGAGTTGTAGCTCATTTATTATACCTTTCTCATTTATGACAGTAGGCAGCTTTCCTATTTCTCTTATACCTTGTTGTGGCTAAGCTTTACATACGCGATGTCAGTAATTCTCTGTATCTCTTCTGCATTCCAGGGACTTCAATTAAACTTTTGGTGTGAAGAATACATATATTTTGAATTAAAATGAAAGAGCACTGTGTAGACACTGAATATTTTTACATCATGTTCCAAGTCGGCAATCTGAAAGTGGCACTGAATTGTAAAAAGCCTGACATAGTTTAATCCTTCAGTAACAAAAAAAGGTGCACAGCTCCATGTCCGACTTTAACTGAATTAAAATGACAAGGCTGGATTCTCATCATGGTTAAGCAAGTATGAGTCTGAAATAACATTTCTCACAATGCTATTGTGGATTTACACTAGTATAATGGAGAACTGAATATGGATTTTGAACTTAAATCTTTTCACTTCTTGCTTAAATTTAAAAGTAATTTACCTGAGCCTTTTGCTATACCGATTCTTAAGTCTGGACAGCTCACGCTAAGTGCATGATCTATCTGAGTGACATGAGAAATACTATCTGGAAACTAAGTGAGGATGCCAGGCAAGTTTACAGATGTGGTTAGTGCTAATCTCACTCTTGGTGAAGCCTTCTCTGAGCATACCTGCAGTACACCTTGACTCCTTTTGAGTCACCACAATATTCCTTCCTAGTGCAGTGAGCTGCCTTCGTTTTAAATCATGTGTATTGCCTAAAATAACTAACCACAGACTATTGGTGTTAGCAGTGTAGATGGTGATGCATTGATTATTGGTTTGACCTAATTAACTCCATGATGTTAAACAACAGTCAGTGGTAGATATAGTTCACAAGTCTGTCTTTATTAAAGAAAGTAATTGGATTCAGATCATGTAAAATGGTATTTTGCTGCTGCTGTGCATTTTCCACGATAATTCTTAGGAATTCTTTCAAATTCATCTTTGGACGTGAGATGCCACCTTGCAGTGCTGGTAGGAGGTTGAGAGGCATCTCTTGAGGCACAAGTCCTAAAGTCTTCCCTTTGCCCTAGAGGGATTTTGTAACTGCAGAAATGGTCTCCTAGCACGCAAGAGGAAAGACTGTGTGATGCTTTGGGGTGCAGAGCTGTACCTGGCCTTGCCTTTTGGATGGCATGATGTGCATCTTCATGGAGGCCCATTGCAAAACCCTGCAGCCGTGCAGGAGAAAGAAGACCGAGTTTCTTTCAGGAAATTCACCCCTTTTGTTGGTTGGAGTATTTAACTTCTGAGGAAACAAAAAGGTCTCAATGTGGCTGTGGAGCTGCCTTAGCTCAGGTAATCTTCATGGGATGATTTTGTAGGCAAAACAATAAACCCAGTTTTGTTAAAGCACTCGGCATTGACATTAATAATGAAGAATGTAGCCCTTTATCAATATTTAATCTTCACTATTCAGCTGCTTCATGTGTGCATATATATGAGTATATATGTTTATGTACATACAGTCCTTATGTTAAGGATGCTTATGTTAATATTCCTTAACAAATGTTAAGGAGCTCAGAAAAGGCTTACCCACAGCTTACCTGCAACCTGTCCCAATGGTTCTGCTGCTTATTTTTGGATATGTTTTCACTTATCTCTAATTTCTGCTTTCTTCCCCACCTTTGTAAATCCTGTCTTTATAAATCATCTAGGAAGGTGCAATACTATCACTTTATCCATTTAGCTCAGCTGAAATCCAACATACTATACATGGGGACAAAAAGCTATTAGAGCTGGTTGTTTCAGGTATGTGTTACCCCCTGAACAGACTTAATGAAGTAAGGGTTCATTAGGAAGAGGTAAGGTAATTAGGAAGAGAATTATCTGTGACATGCAAAGGAAATTTCCAAGCTTCCTCATTTTCTTTTTACAGATTCAAAATTGCTAAAGAAATAAAACAATTTTCTGATTGGGAACATTATACTTCTCTGAAAAATAATAAACATGTGGGTTATATTGCTATACAATCTGTGCTTTATTAAGTGTGAAAATAATACTGTGTAATTGTGTAGTTCATTTTGAATAGAAACCATAAAATTATTTGCAAAAGTGACTGTGTTTTGCAAAATGGAAAATTAAGGGCAGAGAGGTTAAGGACCTGAATTTCAGAGGTGTGGAACGTTTAGGGTTTGACTTGAAGTCATGGTGAGTTGTAACTGCTCAGCACCTCTGAAACTCAAACTTGTCCAAGTAGTCGGCCAACTCAGAGCAGAATTGAGATCTCTTCACCCTCTTGTCTGTCCTTAATCCCTTAGACAGTGTGTGTGTTCCAATATATATTTAATTACTAAAATAATAATTACAAATCCTTATGGTGATTTGTTTTAGTTTTCTTTTATGCGGATTGAGCAGAATTATGGGTAGGTGCTATGTGTCTTGGGAGATCATGGACTGTCTAATGGGGGTGTCGCCATGGCAACACTGATGGGTAGAGAATTTCCAAGCCATGGGTTTACAAAGGAAAGGGAAAAAGAGGACTCTTATGCATTATGCCACCTGTCAATATCTGTTCAAACACAGGCAATACAGATGGAATGCTTCTTAATAAAGTTATTTTTGTATTGTCTCAGCATAATAATGATAAACAAGTATTGATTTGCAGCTGAAAGCTAGAATTAAAGTCAAAGAAGTGGGTATGCAACTCTGCCATATCTTGACTTTCTTTGTATTTGCTATTCTGTCTGTCCTGTGGCTGCTGCAGTGTGGCTGTGCAGCTAAAGAAGCTCATATTGGAAAAGTGTTATGTTTGTGGTTTCATTTGTATTTGGATACTGAGCAAGTGTCCAAGTATTGAAGTGACCACTTACTTCCCACTGTGAAGGTCAACCACGTTTAGAGATGGGCAGAAACTTTTTGACAAAGTCTTGGTCTTCAAAGGCATTGTTTATTGAAGCCCAAATATTTACATGCTTTTATAAACTTTCAGCAAAAAACAAGCCTAAGAACCTTCTGAGTTTTCTAATTTTCCGTGAAGATGTGCTGTACTAGATGCATTGCCTCTGAGTCAGTGATTTCAAGACTTCCAGCCTGCTTCTCGTGAGCTGGGAGATGGAGATCTGGTAGAGCCTGAGCTCCAGGGAAGGCTCTTGTAGATCCAGATTTGGTTTTGGAGCAGAAAGCTTCAAATTTCCCCCCTCACAGGGGTCTCAGGGCTCCCAGGTTACTGATGATGCAACTCTGGAGCTGGAGGACTTGAGAAGCATCAGGAATCCTGCCTGTGGTCACAGTTCCCAGACCTGCTGGGGTCCTGCTCATTGGTCCAAGGTGCTGCAAAATCTGGCAGTCTTCCTTGTTATTTCGATACTATAGTTTGATTAGAATAGATGGTATTTTTTCTCCTCCCCTGAGGAGTGTCAGAAAGTCTAGTTTCTGTTTTGTGTCAGAATAAATTGTGTCACAGTTCTGCATGCAGATGTCCCATTTTCCTCTAAGCAAGGTTTCTTTGTTCTGCCTTCTGCACTATCTGACTGGGTAGAAAGGGAGAGGGGGAAGAAAGCGAGGAGAACAATAGTTTCATCTTTGTAAGTGCGGAACTCCCATATCACAGTGAAATGCAGCTCTAAAAAGAAATAAAACGAGGAAATGGGCAAGTAGGGTAGACCTTCCCATCTGCTTGCTTCAGATTTGAAGTTTCCTGGCGCTTAAGAACAAGTTCAAGCCCCCCCATAAAGTGTAAGGAAGAACTGTCACTGCAGAACATGTGCTGACCTTTCCCTTTCTGTAATTTATTTATTCTTCAAGGCTACACTTGTCAATCTGCAATGTGTAACTTTTGTTACTGTAAATCTAAATGGTGACCATAATATTTTCTTTGTTGTTCTGCTTCTGTTGCTTTAGATTTCACTCTTTTGTAGTGAGCTCTCTTTATGTCTCCAGAGCCCAGCCAAGAATTGTTTATCTGAGATCCCCTATTATAAAGATAATGTGCTGTATTAAAGTGCACTGTATTTACAGATACTTGGACCAGTGATTATCTACACATTAAAGTCATAAAAGAAGAAAATTAAGAGATAAACACTGCAGGAGGTGTATAAATGGATACTTAAAGGCTTTAAAATGGCCCTTCTTGCTTTTGTATTCATATTTCTTAGCACTTTATAACTTACAGCTGGCAAAATGGTCGTGACAGAATGTTTTGCCAAGAGTTAAATCCACCTAACCTTCTGACCAAGCCTCCCAAACTAGTAAACATTAAGTCCTTAGAAAGCATATTTGGCAGGGCAAAGACTTTATTGTTTCTTTTTACTTCTGTGCACGAAGCTGTCACTTCTCTATTTGCCTTTCTATCTGTTGTACGTTCTCTGAAATTTAACTGGTGTAAAGCTAATGGTACAGGATTTTTTGATCAGTAAAACCTTGGAGTCTCAATATAATCAAATACTTTAATCCTGGATGTAATGTGTGTCCTCCTGTGAACCGGGGTGTGTGTGTTGTGGAGATAATGTCACCGTTACTGTCATCTGCTTTGTGGGAAAGCAAATTGTCAGTCTTTGAAATGGCTGATACAGATACTTGTGTTCTGAAAAGAACCCCACATGAGTTTGCGTAATCATAAATAGGACAAGCAGGGATTGCAAGGTCTCATCCACTGTGTCTCTTGGGTATGATACAGGACCAAATAGGCTCCCTGTGTTCTTGATAGATACTTGCCTAGTGTGCTCTGGAAACATCCAAGGGTGGTAATTCTACAATGCTTTCATGCAGTCTGCCTTGTTGCCTGGCTGAACTTGCTAGTGGAAAGTTGTATTTTCCCCTCAAGTCTTTTCTGCTTGTCCCCTGCTGCTTTTTAAGCTGTTACTTCTCCTTCCATTTTCAGACTGCATAGGGAGATTGAAACCTTACATTTCTTTTTACAACTGCCCTTTATATATTGGAAGACTGTTATCCTGCCTGCCCTCAGTCCAAACTGAGTCCTGATTTTTCTCCGTCTTTTGATCAAGTTTTCTAGATCCCATCATTCATGCTGTTTGCTTATTAATACCTTTTGGTAGGTCCACATCCCTCCTGAATTACCAGGAACACTCTGCAATACTGTAGAGTGGATTTTACCCATGCACAGGTGAGCAGGATATGGTTAACTTTGTGTATGTCACAAATGCTATTTCTTGTTTATACATTTCAGGTGGTGTGAAACTGTTGGGAGCAGGAGAAGGGAAAGAGGAGTTCTTAAAGGCCAAATGTCTTTCACCCTTCTTAAATGAATGGTCCATCAGACAGCATTGGGCTAATCGCATGAGTAAGATATGGAGGATTCTGACTTCAAGAAATGCTATCGTTTTGTGTCATCTCAACATTTTAAAATACATCGAGGGAGTTTTAATGCATTTTTCTATCTGATTTTAATTTAATATAGTTTCACATCTGGTTAAGTAGAGATAAGTATGCTGGTTATTTCAAAGTTTACAAAGTTGCTAGGTCAGTATTTTGCAGCCAGAGTTTCATAATAGTCATCATAACACCAGAGCTCTAACAAAGTGGAATATGCAACTGTAATCCATGGAGAATCGTATTAGCATTTCTGTATTGCTAATTCTGACAATGGTAACATACTTCAATTTGATAAGAATTTCATTAATGCAGCATGGGCCTGTGTCCTAGTTTCACATTGCTTTAATATTAATGACAACATGCCTGGGACTAGATCACATTTAAATGTCAGTAGAATTGGTGGGTGGACCAAGATGAGAATAAATTATTCACATACAAACAAGTGCATTAATGATTTTCTGTAAGACTTTTAACTTCTGGGAATGGCACTTGTATACCTGACAAGAAGCACTAAATATGCCTAGCAGGAGAAAACTGCAATATGACTGAGTTTATTGCCAATCTACAGGAGTAACAGATGTCTATTTAGCTTTCTTATATAAAGGAATAGTTTAAATATAAGCCCAGACTGTAAATATCAGAGATATTTTAAACAAAACAGGCTTTTTTTGTCAATTCAAGGAAAGGTCATCTATAAATATTTCATTAGCCAAATTCATTAATTTCCATTACACATAGATTGAATCTGATCCAATCACCCTTCATCTCAGCTACAATTAAAATATAAAATGGGCTGAATGCACTCTGGGATAGTTGAAAACAACACTTAATAAAGTGGTATTTCAAATGAATTTTACTGTGCTGTTTATATGAAATACATTGAAATTAATGACAGGTCAGTTTGATTCTTATTCAACCTTACTAGTCTTGTGAAGATATGTTTGGCCTGAATATGAAATTTGGCCCATTTTTTTTTCCCAGGTCCCTTTGATGTAATGGTACACAGTATGCAAAGAGAAAAGCAAAAGAGCAATACAAAGATTTTCTGTGCTACAAAATCTAACAGAGAAGATGAAATACTGAAGACCTGTGAATGAAATACATGACAGGCTTCTTTCTTGTTCTCCTCCCACCCTCCTCTAACGGTGTTTTTTGTCTGAATGAATTACTAGTTTCTGCCTGAGTTCCCTTCATCTGAGTGACACACTGCATGTGTAAGATAGCAGGAATGTTATGCAAAAGGTAGAATTAGCCTCTTGAAATTATGCATCTGTGTTCAGGTTTTTCCCCATGTTCAGATTTCATGTTTAGGTTTTCTCAGCCTGACTATCACGTGTAGCTGTCACTGAACTGTCATGTACCAATGCCTGGATAGGTGTTTTAATTAACTCTCTGTGCTCAAGAACGTGGAAATTTCATATATTACAGTTTTGAGAGGGCCAGCTCTGCACTAGAGGTGGAGACTGTGCTAGAAGTCATCTGAACTATTTTAAAAACCAAAGAGCTTATTAATTTTCAAGGATATTAAATGTAATACATATTTTCTTCATGTATTGCTCAAAACCGTAGTGTACAGTAAGTGGGATTATGAAAAGCGTGATGGAAAGTGCACTGAAGTTGATGGGAGTCTCTCTGTTGTTTTAAGATCAGATCTTTAATAAGAACACTGTTCTGTCATGGAGGAAACTTTGGCCTCAGTTTCTGAAATGCCAGTTATGGTGAGACTGTTGCTCTGTGATCCAGTCCTCAAGTGAATGGAGCTGATGTGCTGCTGTGTCACAAACTCAGAATCTCTTTGCTTCATGAGTATGTCGTGGCACTGATTCCTGAGAGGAATAAGACATAAATAATTACTTATGCCCTGTGTGTGAACAGCATCAGGCTTCTGCTTCCAAGGTGACATTAGTGCTAAGTTCTGCTTAACGTGCAGATGTACTGTTGAGAGAAGATGCACCTCAGTTTTCTGTGCCAACACTGGATATGATGAAATGAGCACCAGCAGTGTGGTAATGGGCTTCTGGTCTCTCTGGGAATCATCACGATACTTCGGACAGCACTAATGGGGACTGGAAATGAAGTGGGTGAGAGGGGGTCGCAATGGGCTCTGCACTCAGCCAGCTGGACAGGAACCATCTGGAATTTATACTTCTCATAGAGTTGTTAGGGAGATCTTCTGTTACTCTTATTCTCACTTTTATTCTGACATTTCTCTGCGTTTTTTTTGTTTGTTTTTTTTTTTTTTTTTTTTTTTTTAAAAAAAAGAAGCTTTCGTTGTCTTTTCAGCAATCAGCTTTGATAGAAGTGTTGAAGTTTGCCAGCAACATGGTTTGTAAAGACCTTTTGGGTAGGACTTCCTTTATTCCTGAGGTCTGAGTTGGAAATGTCTTCCTGTACTCAAGGACTCATCTTGTTGCATTCAGAAATGTCTGATGAGAGTGAAACCAGTTCCAGGGGTCTCTTCTAGCTTAATGTATTCATTAGTTATGCAGACATAACTGTAGCAAGATAGTTGCAAATGTGCATGTTGATTGTGACAATAATTTCTCATTAGAATGTTGATTTTTTAGTCTTTCTGAATTAGAAAAAGGGCCAAGGGTGATGCAAAGAAGAAAAAAAATCATGACAGTCAGTTCAGACACATGAATACCTTCACAACTCTGTACTAGCATTCCACAAATCTTGATTCAGCCAGCAGAGTGTAAAAAGTAAACATGTAGTATGCTACAAAAAGTAAATTAGATTAAATAAAATCAGGTTTAATATTTCAGAATGAGATTAGCACAGGGAAGAAGAGTTTTAAATATGATTATAAGCTAGCTGCTCTGCGTTGTTTACTTGATTTGGGATGTTAAGAAGAGGAGAATGTGATATTAATCTTTAATATAACTCGTATGTTGGGAGGGGGTTCAAATAGTTATGGCACTGCTGATTGTGCTGAAGAGTATAAAAAATATGGCTTTATCCAATATGTAAGTCTAAAACCATGCTTGGCATAGGTTACAACCTCTGCAATTATTTGTATTAAATACTTACATAAAAGGAAGCTGAGTTGAAAGAGACTGTCATTAGCCTAATGCTGTAGTAGCTGATATGCTCGTAACAGTTATTTTACCATGCCTAAAGGTTTTGAGTGTGTATTCTCATCAGTTTATAAAAATCTCTTTCATTTAAATGCTTACTGATATAGTGAAAAGTATGATAAGGTCTTGATTACATGTCTTATATCTAGAAGACTGATATCTACACAGTGCGTTTGTCTACAAACATAAACCAACATAATGTTTGCCTTTAGCCTAGAGACATCAACACTTGAGATAACTAGAACTGTTAACTGTTTCAGTCAGAAGCAGAAATTTAAGACCAATTACTCAAAGCTGAAAGATTATTCCATTGGTGACCATGATAAGAAAATTTGATTTCCTTCATTGTGTTGATGATTGTGTTTCTTGTGGAGTTGAAGACCCCAGCTCCGGAAAAGAAAAACTCAGCCCTACCAAAACACAGGTGACTATTTGTTGATAACCTGACTATGATTCATGAACTGATTGAATCTTACTTCAAAGGCCTGGATCAGACCTGGGCTGTCTCAAATTACAGAACTAAGATCTATACGGTTCATCTGCAGTTGTACCTATAGGCTGAGATGCCACATCCAGATCAGTAGATTTCTGAATCTAAGTAATTACCAAAATCTAATAAATTTAGTTTTTAATCTAGGCTACATCTTCAAGTGAACATAGGAAGTTCTAAGTAGCTTAATGATCCTTTGCTAAAATATCAGCATAATAAATAGATCTGCCTCCTTCTTCCCCAGCTAAAGGGCCTGATGAAGAGTGTCAAGGTGAGAACAGTGAATCCAAGAATAAACACTGACTGTGAGAAGTTGCTGACACTGTCTGGGAGATCCGTGCCTTTTAAGGTGTTAGTCTTTGTTGTAGAGTGCTTAAGCTTATGCAGTAGAAATACTGGTTAACAGAGTAAGTTAGTGATTTCCAAACTACAGTTGCCAGATCAATGTATAAGAGAGTGCAAAACCAACAAATTTTTCTAGTCAGGGCTGCTCGTTTAATTATGTATTGACTTGGGATGGGATGTTCAGCTTGTTCTCAATACTGAATATCACTTTTACATATAAGGGGCTCTTCTTTTTTCGCTGTGGCACAATCTCCAGCCTGCTGATTAGAGTACTCTTGGGGAAGCAGTCTGTTTAAAGCCCTGTGGGCAGAAGGGGGAGTTGAATGTGCTGCTTATAAATTAAACAGCTTCTCCTCTTCTGGATTTTGTGTCAGATCATGTCCGCCTGTATATTTCTGAGAGCAGGACCCAGTGAAGGGTGTGGTAAAGCACTATGTCTATTAAGGAGCCATATTATTTTCAGCAGGACCGTGGTGGGTTTGTCTGTAAGGAAGAACCTTTATGCACAGGTCACTCCAGGCTGTTCAACCCTGACAAAATACTGGGGCACATTTATCCCAGAGCAGACCTTTAGCCACCCGAGGAATTTTACTGGCAAAAACTAAGATAAGTGGGTATTCAGGGTGTCTTACACCTGGATTTCAACACCCGAGTTTTGTAAAAGAACAGAAAAGTTATCTTCATGTTATTTATTCATCAGATTTCTGTTCTTGGTTTTGATCAAGCAGTGTTGGGTGGTGTCCAAAGTAGAAATATGTGTGAGATACAGATCCTAGCAGGCTGAGGAGGTTTCAATCACATTTCAGATGAATAAGCAGTACGGGTCCTCTGGTGTTGTTCAGACAGATGAGAGCCCTTCTGGTCATGGTCTTTTGAAGAGGTACAGGAGGCAGACTGAGAAATACCCTTCTTCTGTTTAAGCTGCATAGCTGTGCAGCAAGTAATGTGCCATGGGATCTGAAATGAATCTGTGACGCATGCGTGGGGGGAGGGAAGTTTGGAGTTGTAGACCCAGAGTATGTGTGTACTGAGGCTGAAAGCAGAAATAGCCTGGAAAGAGGAATGATGTTTTTATAGCCTTAGTGAGCAGTTTGGTCTGCACTACAGAATATTGCTGGCCTAAGGAGCTGCAAGGTTAGATCATTGTTTGTAGAGTCTCATGGTTGATATTCCAGGCTGCTGTTCACGAAAAAGCATTTACATTCTAGAGGCAGTAAAAGGCAGTTCCTTATTCAAAGTCCTGGTTAAGCAAGAATATACTTCATTTCCACTGTTCCACTGTTAGTTAAAATGTTTTGTTGTGTACTTTCTCAATGGGGAAACTAAGCATTTTTCTGTGAGTTCATCTGAGTGGTCAGCACTCTGTGTAACTTTTGCTCATCACCAACACCAGAGCTCTCTTCAGTAGCCAACATGGCTAGTGTTTGTCATATATTTTCTCAGTGTTCTTTTTATGTTCACCTCATGAAGCAAGGGTTCAGCATTATCTTTCAGTCATTTTACTGTTTGTGGTGATTGAAACTTGCTAAAGCTTTTAATTTTTATTAGGTTCCTTAAAAGGTTCACATTGTATATGTGCCAGACAAGGTGATGTCAAAGCAGTATCCTCTGCTCTAGGAAAAGAAAGTATTAACACCTGTGACTTTTCATAACTATTTGGAGAGTTAATGCCCAAATTCCCAGTCACATTCCCACTCTAGATGAGTTTTGTCTCTTCAACCTTCTTTTGTGCCACAGCAGACACTGTCATCAAACACAGTTGACATCTTGCAGTGTTACACGTTCTGAAACTTGAAGGGACAAGGTCTTGTACCTGATTTGAAATTTCATGGAAATCAGTAACAGTCAACAAGAACAGGGCTTGATTAGCTCATAGTAACACATTCTGCAGAGGAGATGTGTTGTATTGATCTTTACTAGTTGGCAATTCCTAAGCACTGAGTGCTGCATGTCCATCTGTGTCCCATGGCCCAGCCAAGATGCAATGAAAGCGTGAGCAACAGGACTCATGCCAAGAGTCATCTGTGTTACAGTGGCATATCTCGCATTTCTAGGGAAGATGAAAAACATTGTTTGCTGGTATAGGGGAAGTTAGTTTCAGGCAAGAAACCAGGAGTGACTAAATGAAGGGCTAGGTATCCGAAAGGGTGACCAAAAGAGACGTTATTGTGTCTCCTCTTTCTCATGATCACAGCAGTCTCATTTGGAGCAGTCTGAGCAAGGAAATTTTAGAACTTTTCTTTTTCTGCTTTCAGATTCTTTACTCTCTCATTATCACTTCAGAGATGTTCTGTACTTTTATGCCTCTTGTAGAGAAACTGGTACTAAAATGAAGAGCAGTACTCTCCAAGTTATTTTATGTTTCTGAAAGCAGTATCGAAAATACTCCACAGAATTTGAATAAAGCCACTATTGTCTGTGTTAAGGTTGTTACAAAAGAAAAGTAGAAACTCATGGTACTGGTATTGGAAGCCTACTTCTGAAATTATGTTAGTAATTTTTAAATGACCATGTAAATAATGCTTAATTTTTTTATATAAGATTGAATACCTGAAAATAAATCAATATTTCTGATTTTTATATCTATCTGTAAATACATTGGACAGTGTTTGTTGGAGAATATTATATATTATACTTAATATCATTCTCCACTCTTATCAGGAAGAAACTGAATGCAGGTTCCATGAGATTTAGTGTCTGGCGAGCATTACTTTGGGAAAGGGATTCAGACATCATGTTCTGAGCTGACTGCACTAAGTCACTGCATTTTTTTTTCTATCGTATTTAATAAATGGAAGATAAGAATAAAACCAGGTGGTACCACCTACAGCAAGAGCAGCAGTCCCTTAATTATACTTGTATCAGCCCCGGAATTTGTGTTGGAGTGAGTAAGGAAAGTAAATTCTTAGGAATTTGTATATGATAGAAAATAAGCAGCAATATAAAAATCAACAAAACAAAATTCATTTCTTTTACTAGACTGACATTAATTCAGGATAAATATAATTTTCTCTGATGGTGACTAAGGTTGATATTAGGTGATGGTACAAACATGTGCTGACCAGTCTGAGAAAATCAGCAGCAGCAGCACCATCAGCAGTGGTCTCCATGGTGACAGAAAAGACAACAACAAACCAGCTGTTTAAAAGGGAGAATAATGCTTTTTGTTGCTTTTAAAAATAAGGTATGTCTCTATGGCAGTTTGAACAGTTTTGAATCCCTTATTATCCACCTATGGACAACTAAGCAGGTGGCACAACAGTATTCTTCTTTCTTTTCTCTTCTTTCCTACATTCCCTCCTCTTCCGCATTTTATCTCAAGAGCCTGTATGGCAGCCTGCTTGGTGCACTTGTAGAGCACAATTCACTGTTAAGTTTCAGATCATCAGTTAAAAGACTTGCGATGGTTTCTAATTGGGGGAGGAATTTCTCTAGAAAAAAATATTTTAGCTGTAATCATACATTTGTGGAAAAAATGAGAGAACTTAGCCAGAGCTGTCAAGTTTGGGAACCTAGAAAAATCCTACTTAAATCCATCCCTCAGCATGTTAAATATTTGAAAGTATTTATGTTGTGACCTAATACAGCAGACTTTCTGTCTTTCCAAAGGTGTTTTGCTAGAAGCGAGGAAGTGAAAAACCTACGTGCACAGCTATTTATCATGACACCAGTAGTTTCACCTACTGGTATTTGTCTCACTTGCTCTTCTCATTCCAGTTCTGGAGAGGATTAGAGATGTTTTTAGTGAACGTTCCTTAGCCTCACTTAGAAAAACCTCTTGGAAACCATTTGCAAACACCTCAAGGACAAGAAAATGATTGGGAGTAGTCAGCATGGTTAGCCAACGTATTATCCTTCTACAATTGGGTAACTGGCTGGGTGGACCAGTGGAGAGCAGTTGATGTTGTTCACCTTGACTTGAGAAAGGGTTCTGACACTTTCTCCTGTAATATTCTCATAGACAATCTGATGAAATACAGTTTGGAAAAACAGTGATCTACACTGAAAACTGGTTAAACATCTGGGCCCAGAGAGTTGTGATTTGTGCCGTAAAATCCATTTGGAGGCAAGTCACTAGTGGAGACTGGACTATTGACCGTGGTCAATACTGGGGCCAATGCTCTTTACAATCTTCAATAATGACCTGGATGCTGGGACATCATGTACCCTCAGGAAGTTTGCAGATGATGCAAAACTGGGAGGAGTCGCTGATGCAGGACAAGGAATGTCCTACTGTTCAGAGGGACCCAGACAGGCTGGAGAGATGGGCAGAGAAGAATCTGATGAAGTTGAACAAGGAGAAATGCCAACTCCTGCATCTGGGGAGGAGTAACCCTTGGCACTAATATGTGCTGGGGGCTGTCTGGAAAGCAGCTTTGCAAAGAAGGTCCTGGTGGACAACAAGCTGACCAGGAGCCTGCAATGCACCCTTGCAGCAAAAAAAGACCGACAACTTTCTGGGCTGCATGAGGAAGATAATTGCCAGAAGGCTGAGAGAGATGATCCTTCCCCTCTATATAGAACCGGTGAGTCCACATCTCAACTGCTGAGTCCAGCTCTGGGCTCCTCAGTAAAAAAGAGATGTGGATTTACTGGAGCATGTCCTGGCTTTACGAGGATGATGAAGGGATTGGAGCTTCTGCTGTGAGAGGAAAGGCTGACAGACCTGGGACTGTTCAACCTGGAGAAGAAAAGGGTTAGGAGGGATCTCATCAATGTGAAGAAATGTGTGATGTGAAGGAATGAAGATGAGGGAGCAAACCCTTTCTCATTCGATCGCATGACAGGACAATATGTAATGGACACAAATTTAAAAAACAGGAAATTCCGTTTGAACTCAACCAAAAAACTTTTTTTTTTTTTTTTTTTTTTTTATTGTGAAGGTGGTCGAATTCTAGCACAGATTGTGCAGAGAAGTTGTGGAGTCCCCATCTATGCAGACAGGAGTTTTCTATTGCTTTTCTTTCAACCTTCCCTTACTCTGCACACATAAAATGCATTTTGATGGAGCATTTAAGTCTGTGTGAAGTACTTTCAACACTTGTCAGTAGTGAACTGCCCCTGACTTACCTGATAGCATTTCCAGTGTACAAGGTAATACTGGGGTTATTATTTCATTGCAAAGTGCATGACTGGACCTCGTGGTGCTAACAGGACTGCTTAATGATACAGCTTCATCCTGTTCCCACATATATGCACAAATTGCATTTGAGTAGAGCATCACTTCCGGTTGGCGCATTCATAGCCTCTGCCATATGACAGCAGTGCAGTCCTGGAAATCAGATGATAAAGCATAGGCCTGGCTCTAAATAGAGGCAAATTAGGCACAGTTCTTACGGTGTAAAAAAAAAACCTGATAGACCACTTTATCTAATCAGGATCCCTGAAAAGTCAGATTGTCAGCTAGTGCTACCATTGCTTTCAAGTGATGGATGAATGAGAAGTTCTGCTACAGTAGGGAGAGACATCCTCACAGAGGTTGCTTCAGTTATCATTTATATTCCTGCCTCCATTTATATTCCTTACTCTATTCAAGCTAACCTGTCCCCCACCCCAAACCTAATTAAAATTTAAAATTACAAAAATGCCACTTTGTTTGCTGCCTCCTGTGAATCACTTGGCGGACTCTCGCTAGACAGATCATTCCGCAGCTCAAGCTCCTATGATAATCCAGCGCTAATTCACACCAAGTGTCCTCCAGGTGATGCCACAGCCCGAGGTAAATGCCACGGGTTTTACCTAATTACCTCTTCTCTTTTCCCTACAATCGTTTACCTAAAAGGAGCAGCTCTGTCCTTGCCCAGGTCGTGAAGGATCTTCTTTCATGGCAAAGCTCATGCTTTGTATCTTAGAAGCCTTGTGTTTGCTCTTGGTAAAAAGAATGTAGCACTCTTTTGTATCCCAATCTTACTGTCTGTGACAGTGTCACTATTTGTCATATTAAAAGCAAGGACAAATCATTCTAGTCTGTCAGGTAAATGCTTTGTTTATTACTTGAGTTAAGCACTGGTGAAATCATTAGCATGTTCTGTCGATGGTCTACCCAGGAGATGGCTTTACCCAGCCACGCCCAAGAGATATTTTTGTTTCTAGATTGAGGTAGGGGTCAACTGAAGAGAAGAATATGAAAACTTGATATTGCAATTAATTATCACATTCATGAATCATGGGTAGTCTTCAAGAAAGTGTGAATACAAAAAGAAATTCCTAGGAGAAAATGGATATATGCTTATAAATCCATTTGGAAGTAGTCCTCACACACTGAAAGTGATTGATGGGATCAAGATCATGGCTGAGAATTGGATCCAGCTGCACAAGCATCCCAGCAACTTTTTAATTGGATGGAACAGAAAGGAGGGAAGTAAACTGAAAAAATAAATGGCTTTCAAAAGTACATCTTTACGTCTCTATAAAACAGAAAATATCCTTACATTTCTGTTTCAAATCTGACTCTAGTTAAATTTGTTAATAAACTCTTTATAAGATAATTTTATTATTTATTTTTATTTTTTCTCATTTTAAAAAGGTGATTTAAGGTGGCAGGTTATGTAATAGTATTGCATGAAGACTGCAAAATCCTGCAATAGTATCCTACAATAAGCAGGAGACTATTCTACTCTCTATTAACTTGTGTCGTACAAGCTCAGAAATAGTGAGAAGTAATAGTGTTCTCTCTGAAGTTGTGTGGACTGTTCCAGCATCTGGTAAAACAGATTTCTTTCGTAGGAGACAGAAGGACAACATTAGCCAGAGAAGAGCTGTGAAGAATGTAGGAAAATGCCTCAACCCTTGGGATCTCCTGCATATCACTGTTAAGGTGATGTGTTACTAATATGCTGTGGATATCCTCCAGTTTATCATCAGCAAAATTTGCAAGTCCTATCTAGGTGAATGCTAGACTATCCTATTAACTTAGCTGCACCAGCATCAGCTATGGGGAGATCAAGGAAACTGGTCAAACAAAAGCACTGCAAGTGCCTGGGGCTTAATCATAAGAATAATGTGAGTAATATTTGTCAAAGGACAAAAAAGGATGTGGAGAAGTACTTAGCTGGAGTGCTTGCATAAAATGAAGTGCATATGCAAACATTCGTAGTATCAGGATTCTTCTTAGGAATAGAGTTGTCAAAGAGAACAGCAACAGAAACAAGTGCAAGAATGGCCACCGTCTTTTTTGCCACATGTCTCTGAGTTTGAAGGTATTGGCAACACAGCTTGAACCAACTTTATTCCTTTTTGTGGAATAGCTGTGTCCTTCAGATACAGTGTCAACCTGTCAAAGAACGGATAATAAAGGCAATTTAATTTCCCTATTTTGAGTAAGCAGTGCTAGTTTCTGATGTGCCTATAGTCTGTTTCACATTTTAAAGATATCCAAAGTTAAAATTCCATGGATGCGTCTATAGGCTCATATATTTATTTGGTCAGTTTTCCACTTTAAGGACAAACAATGTAGAGAAGTAAAACAGAATGGCAAAACCACCATGACTTTGGTACAAAATGACTAATTTTCTTGGAGCAGTATCATAGTTAAATAAACATTTTAATAACATTGCTTTTTTCCTGTCATCGCTTTATTCTTTTTGATGTACCAGGCATATTAAGAGCAAATGTCTGTACAAAATCTGGTTAACACAAGAGTTCTCACCGTGATGCACACGCTGTAGTGGAGTCTGTGAGTTTGCATTTGCTACCATGCAAGTGACAAGAATCCAATAGCTGACTGTGCAAGTACACATTCTTCTTTCAGGTACATTGAAGATTTTGGAAGGTATCTGATGTCTGTCTGTGTTCATCCTCTCTGTAGTCTTGTATTTGAAAACATTGTGTGTGTTATATTGATTCATTTTTCTCTGTTTTTTATCAGCCATATTATTTTATGTTGTCAAGAAACTTGACACTAGAATCTCATTTTCTGCTAACTGTCCTTGGTGATTACTGTGAAGATTGACAGTGACAGTGACTTAGAGCACTATTTATCTCGTGTTTAGAGATTTTAAAATATATTTGAAACAGCTTTAATAAAAAAAAATTAACTTTTTCTGCAAAATATAACCTTTCCATTTACACTTGACAAGTAATTTGCTTAGATAATACAAGAAACTCCAATATGTTGTGTAGCTGTAGTAACAAATAGAAGCAGATAAATTAAATACTCAATAAAGTACAAATAGCTTTCTTAATGACAAACACCATGTGATGATAGATTTAATTCAACTCTTTGACTGTATCTTGGCTTGACAGGCAATTCATCAAAATTGGCACTTGCAATATAACGCTGTTTGGAGGGAAAATGTATTCTTTCTTGAAAGACTGCAGACATTGTTCTCACAATAAATCAGAGGTACAGTAAGTTCAGAAGCCCATCGAAAAGTGAGCATTTATTGTCTATACATGATGTATCAGGAACTTATGCATTCACAAAGAGTGTACTTCGCCTCTCTGAGAACAAAGTCCAGCTGAGAACTTTCATCTACTTTGGCTTTTCTTCCCAGAAGACGTCTCTCTGCAAGCCTCTACTCAAGCCGGCAGGACTTGAAGAAGAATTTTCAAAGCATATGTCTGACCAAGATTACTTTCCTATATCTCTACAAATATTTTTAATGAACTGCTTCTGTGTCAAAAGAGGATGATGCTATGCCTTTTAATATGGTGACCCAGAAAACTCTGTGATGTTGACGTGACCCAAGGGCTTGTGCATTAAAATTAATCTATGACAGACACTGCATATTAACATGATACGTGATGCCTTGTCATGCTAGCTTTAGACTTTATATTTTTCATGCTGTCTCTGATCCTTTCTGGAGGGCAGAGTTCGTGGCTGGGAACAGCACCCTTAAAGGAAATGCAGGTCTGCAGCAGGCATGTTACAAACCTACACAAAATTGCTTTTATTTCTGTAAAAGCATATACTTACTGTTGCTGGAATTACAGAATGGCTAAATGTAAACTTGGATGAGTGTCAGCTCCAGATTGACTGAGCTGTTCCTGAAGTTTAAAGTGTTTAATGAGACACAGATAACCAGGATTCTGGTTACTTGCAAGTTATCCTTTTAAAAGCATTTATTGCATTGTTCCAAAATGAGACTTTCAAGTATCATCCACTTAAACTGTCGTTCCACTTGACTGACAATTGCTGGTTTTAGTTTCCAGCCTTTGCCCGCCTCAACATCTGCATTTAGGAATAGGTGCCTTTCCACTTATGTACTGTAGATTTACAAGATAGATGAGGTAAACAAAGGTGAACAGAATCTACACATTCCTAGTAGGAGCAACACAGAATTTTACTTCTTAGCCTGTGCATGAGCCAGTCCCTTTTTTTTTTTTTTCCTTATGCTAGAAGTTCTCTCATCCAGTAGTTAGCCAGTTTAGCTCACAGATAAGGTGTAAAATTAACACCATGTAGTGAAAAAACCCTTAGTCTGATGCCATCTTACTGGACTGAATGAACTCACAATATGTCAGACCAGCAACCGCTCGTACACAAGAAAAGGACTTGGTGTGCATTTTATGGAGAGCTGGTAGACCTGATGTCTAAAGTGTCCAAAGTATGTAATGCCCTGGAAGCTTTAGCCACTCGTGTGTCCTGGATAAGGGTAGAGGGATGGTCAGGAGCCAAGTGCTTGTTAAAAGAGAAGGATTTGAGCTGCTTTCCTCCATCCCAGAGTGTCCTGTAGAAGAAGAGAAGGCATTTCAGTAGACACGTTGGTTTTACATTGACCTGTGGTGTCAGCTGGACACAAGGGGAGTTCCAGGCTGGGCACGGGGGTGAAGCATGGAGTGGTTGCAACTCCTCTTGTGCCCATAACCCAGGATCCATATGCACAGCTCAGGTGGGTGAAATAAAATCTTCATCACACCCACCTTGGATGTAAATTTGGTGTGCAGCTGGATGGATGCACGTATGTCGCCATCTCATCGTCTGCACTTTCAGATTTTGTTTCTTAGTGTTCTGTGAACTTGTGAGAGAAGTGGCTCAGGTGCCTTATAGGTGCCTTTTGATTATTATCTTTGTGCAGTAATGATTCATATTCTCTTATATGGCACTATCACTTGTTTCCTTTTTATGCAAGTGAAATATATTTTCATAATTTAACCTTTCATGTCATTGTTTCCATGATCCAGTAACATTGTGAACTGTAAATCTGTAATACATAAAGATGACATTGGTTTTTAAATGAGAAAACCAGCTTATTTTTGGAATGGAGAAGCTAATAACTTAGAGAATTAAGTGAACAAATCAGGCACTGGAAAGCTGAGATGGCAACATCAAACAATTTAATGAACAGAGCAATCATTCTAGGAACAACAGAAAAGCAGATAAGAGTGAAGTTTTTCTTTGCCCTTAGGGAAGTGCTATGAAACAAAATACAGGATTGCCTGTTTTCATTAGTGAGTCAAAAAAAGAAAACACCTTACCAGTTACGGGAAAGAAAATTTGTTTTGCTTTTTTCATTAAATTTCCTGAGACCAGAAAAATATATAATGTATATTAAAGTTAGTACTCAGTGGATTTTTTGTGCACAGTCTTCATTTACTTTTGTTAAAATAGTGAGATTGTAACACTGAACTTTGATCAGTAGATTCTACTTCTGTTTGCTATATCTCCACAGTTGTACATCAGAAGAAACTTTGGGGATGAAAGGCTTTAGTACTGGGTAAATCAGTTAGATGGATTGATGGATTTTATGTTGAAATTGCTAAGAATCTTCAGAATCATGTACAGTTGTGATTTAATGAAAAAAAAATGTATAAAGATGAGATTTTACAAAATTTCACTAGCACCCAGATCTCAGACTTAAATCACATTTTCTTGCATCCAAACCAAGGGAACAGTTTATGCAAACCTCTGCAAAATAAGGTGTATTCATTCACATATTGGTACCTTGCACTTTTGTCTTCCTCATTATTAACAGGTAAGCTGATTTACCTGAGGTCTAGCAAGCTACAGCAAGTATCTCAGTAGTAGACCATGTCTAAACATCATAATTAAATCAGTATTAAACAACCAAGCAGGCTCCTGAAAGTGCTCCTCTGGCTATGTTTCAACAATCATAATTCAGGAGAGTGGTTGTATTTGATCTAATTTACTTTTATTAATTATTATACAAGTAGTACATGAAGAAATGCCGAGTTCTTGCCTCAAGACCTGTTCTGTTCTTATTCAAATTAATGGAAAGGCTACCACTGGTTTTGATTAAATTTATTTTGAATTTCAAGACACTTTTTCTGAGATTATTGGAATGAGGAGGTGGTAAAATGGAGAGCTGGCAGGCTTCTCAGGTTTCTTAAGAGGTGAGAGGATGGGAGTGCCAAGAGCAAACAAATAGTGTGGGTGAGACCATTCTTCAGTGCCAAGTTGGGTGAGGCCTGTCATTTTTAGCTGTAAGTTTCCTGACACTGATCACAGGGCTAATATTGTTTTCCTCCTTGGATTCTGAAACGTGCCCAGACTGATATTAGATAACTTCATCTTTTGTCTTAGTGCAAGATAACAACAATATTCATTCTATGCCTGCACATAATTAGTTGCAAGAAAAGCACATTAAATTCACTAGAATAATTCTTGTGATTCTCCTGCTTTTCAAGTTTTCCATTCCTTTTTTTACTGTAGTTATTACCTGGGGCTGTAAACTCTTTGGTGCTGAGATCCTCTTTTGCTTTATGCATGTAAGTGCTACCATTCCTGTAGACCGAAACAAAGCCCGACTTTCATTTGCACCTGCGGGTGTTGCAATAAGAACATGCTTTCTCAAGTCCTACCTTTATCCAGCAAGAGGTGCAGATGGTAAGTGTATCCAGCACATTATCCATTAATATTTTTAAAAATAGAAACTGAGAAATCCATTTGATGAGTTTCCAAATCTCACACTCAGTCAATGTTCATAAATTTTTGAATGGATGAGAGTAATTTGAATTTATTAAAATATTAATGAACATTGGCTAAATTAACATGAAAGTATGGGGAACCTTTCATAAATGAAGAGACACTCATTTATATATGAATTATAATTTGCATGTCCAGTAATGTGTGTCTGCTGGAACATGTAAGTACAATTACTCATCATGTCAGGAGACACAATACTTTAATGAGTAATACAAAAGCACAAATAGCAAACATGAAGAACTTAGTGAGGAGTAAGATGTAAATGTAATAGTATGATATAAGCATCTGTAATATTTTCACATAAAAGGGATGCTGAACTATTTACTATTTAGGAAATAATTTGTGAACATATATATCCTTTAGAAACAGGAAAAAAACAAACAGCTGAATTTAGCGAATGAATTTTATCTTTTACTAAACTTCTTTACTCTTCAAAAATTTGAAAAATATTGAAGAAAAAAAAAAGTAATGGAGCATTATCAGGATTATGGGGTTAAGTGGATCCAATATGGAAAAAGTTTAGTGAGATATTATTGTTAAAAACCCTCACACTTTTAGAAGTTACTATCTTCATACTAAAAATTACAACTAGTGACAAACGGCTACACAGAATGTTGCTCAATACCATCTGACATGTTTACAGTAGTCCTGGTTCTCCAATTGTTATTCTCCTGTTGCAATGAAACACTCAAATGATATTGTTGCCTCCAGATTTTATACTTGCTTCTGAATACTGTAAATAAAAAAATTAATTTTCACTTTTCACTGACCTTTATGTTCCTCTGTTCATATAAATGCAAAGACCTTTTGCCAACTTCATATGTTCTTTAGTAGAAGTTTTGGTTTGTTGTTGTTGTTGTTGTGTTGTTTTGTTTTGTTTATTGTTGTTGTTATTTTTTCTGCCTTGTGCCTGTTGTATCTTCTTGATTGAATACTTTGTTAGATTTCTAGGCTGTAGAAAAACAACAAGCAGGCTGGGAAACTCCTTCTCTGAAAGATGTGTAAGATCTTAAGCATTCGCAAGACCGAGCTTTTCTTCTTTTGGGAAAACTTATTTATCCTTTTATTGGTTCATTAGAGCATTTTTGTGTACCTCCTTTAGTGGTCACCAACAAGACTAAGAAGATTAATAAATTTAAATTTTACATTTCATGACTTTTTTTAGCTGATTAAAAGTACTTAATATTAACAAACTAACAAAAGCAACCAGCATCCTACCTGCCCCCCAAACCAAGCAGCCAGGCAGAGCAAAGCTGAGCTTTATACTTTTCTGCACATGGAAGAAAATCTAAAAACCTAAAGTGTAGTGACCTCATCTTCATTTCACTTCGTACTGATCCGGGTGGGAGATGACACTGCTGAATACTTCTGACAATTAGACCAATGTTGTTAGTACCAACATTGGAGTTGAATGAAGAGACACCTTTAGTATGTTAACTATTCTCTAAGAAATGAAGCTGCTTTTTTGCTTCCTTTTTTGTTTGTTTGTTTTGTTTTAGTGTTTCTTCTACCTTGCATGTGTCATCACAGCTCTCAAAGAAACAAGCAGTGTAGCTGCAAAAGCATTCACTGGAGATACAGGACCCAAATCCTGTTCAGGAGCAAGTTTGAAGTATGTCCTTCAGTTTCTGTCACACAGAGTTCTCTATTTTTGTATCAATAATTAAAGACTGACTAAAGCAAGAAAACAGGGCAAGGATCTCCAACATCCCCTAGACAGTAGGACCTTGCTTTCTCACTGTCTTTAGCTGGCACATTTTCATTTTACCCTTAAAGCAGGTGAGACAGGCAACATGGTCTAGTGGGCACCACACATAACAGGCATGTGGGGACATCAGGCTCACATTCCCACCCCAGTGAATAGTTCATTAGTTATACAAGGTGAAACAGGTCATCCCACCCACAATGGCCAATAACTTGATGGTAAACACATGACCTTGGGCCTTCAAAACTGGTTGAACAGTTTGTAGCCTGTGTTAGGCAAATTTTCATGTTCAGCGGAAGTAATTTTAGTGTTGGTCATAATGGTTCCATGGGGTAATTTGTCTCTGACTTAAAGTACTACTGTGGACAAGGCTGGAAAAAAACTCTTAAGAAAACTGAGTTCATGTTTTTCTAGAGACTTTAATTTTCATCAGATTGATTCTTTCTGGAAAAATGACTTCCTGAAAGTATTTTAGAAAGCAAGCACTGGATATTTATGGATGTGAAGCCTGCAGGAACTGAAATGGACCTGTGAAGTAAGCTGAGTCTTATACTAGTCTCCCCAGGCAAAGGAGAGTTATCTCTCCAGTGGAGTTTGTGGATGACTTAATAATAATAGATGGATTTTTGACTGACGAGCACTCTGCAAAGGTTTAGCAGGCAGTGAGACAATCCCCAGCCAGTGACACAAACTATAATTGCTTCATGTTCACCTTGCACTGCCCTGCAGGTGTTGGGGAGACCTCCAGCTGTGCTCCCCACATTGCAGAAGCATTGTCATCTCCTTGGAGCAGTGATTACCTTTTCACAATACTTACAGAGTATTTTATACCAAAGGGCTCTAAGCAAGCCCCAATGGTGGCATTTACATGCATCTGCAAAATAAATAATTTAGCCCCATCAGTAAGAAGTATTTTCTGCTGGGATTTTTAGCTGGTGATACAAGAAACCTGGTTACAGAAATGCCGTGGCAGCTGTTCTGTTGTGCTGCTGCTCGTGCATGTTTCCTCTCTCCAGGGTGTTAGGAGCACAGCTCTCATCTCAGATGTGCAGGGTGACTCAGTGACTTGCTGATATTAGTACAATGGGCTAGGGAGAAAATATGAGAAATAAAAAGTGTGTTTCTCTGTTCCCAAGACATTGCCTTTACAATGCATATCTCTCCTCATCACTTTTCTCCTTTTTCTTCCATTAGATACTCTTTCCCTCGTGTGGCTTAGCTTAGCTGACCTTTTTTCTCTCCTATTTCATGGGGATATGGCATCTATTAAAGCTGAAAAGCAGGCACAGAAATATCTGAACTCCTTCTGTTTTGACACCATGTTTCTGGTCATGGGATTTTTAGAAGTGAATAGACTCTTCTTTTTCCGTACAAAAGGTACAGCAATTTCCTACTTTCAAGTGTGACTCCAATTGTAGATTCAGGATAGATTGCTATTTGGAGTGGTTTCTGATTTACTCTTTGCAATTTTCTTTCCCTGCTTCCTTCTTTATGTTTTGCTTTAGGTTTTTCTTCAAACCCTAACTTTATTTTGTTTTTTCTTCAGGTTCCACTGTCACATAAAAATAATAAGAATATTCATCCCTCTGTACCTTAGTTGCTGTTGAGGCTTTCAAGTGGGTTTGGTGAAGAAGTCAACACATTCTGTGTTTGTTTAACATATCTGTAACTGAACAAAATTATCAAAAAAGACAAGCCTACACTTTACAGATATTGTCTTCAGTAAACATGCTCATGACTAAAATCCAACTCTACTCTAAAATTGACTTTGATCAAGGCAGTGACCAAATTCTCTACTGATTTGTTATGTCCTCCTTCCCTCAAAACTGCATCTCAAAACAGGCACAGGATTTCACACTCTCTGATGCTGGGAGGGACAGCTTGTAAGGCTGCATGCAACTGTATTGTGCAAATTTTCACCTAAATGTTAACTTCAGACTTTTAATTAAAAACATTTTTAAGTTCTCTAAGTTTGCTCCTTCTTTTCCAGACTAGCTAAATGTGACTGCTGTCCTCCTAACAGCTGGCTTCAAGATGCTTTGTTCATAGCAAATTGCTATGATAAGTCAAATACATTATTCAATATTTGACCTCAAATTTTCCATGTTTCAGTCTTTGCCATGTGTTACTCACAGTGTTTGTATCACAGAAGCATTTTTCAGTATTCAGTCAGCACAAAAGACAAGGATAAAAAGTGATGTAGTACAGACCTGTATCAAATGATAATCTATTTCTGCAATGATTTGGTATTTTATTTTACGAGCCATGTGCAAAGTCAGATACTGTGGTGACAGTACAGTCAAGATGTCTAACCCTGTACTGTTCTGGGAAACCCATCTACAAGAAGGGCCAGAAGGAGGATCCAGGGAATTGCAGGCCTGTCAGTCTGACCTCAGTGCCAGGGAAGGCCATGGAACAGTTCATCCTGAGCGACATCACGTGGTACATACAAGACAACCATGTCATCAGGCCCAGTCAACATGGGTTCATGAAAGGCAGGTCCTGCTTGACCAGCCTGATCTCCCTCCATGGCAAGGTGACCTGCTTAGTGGATGAGGGAAAGGCTGTGGATGTTTTGTACTTAGACTTTAGTAAAGCTTTTGTCACTTTCCCACAGCATTCTCCTGGAGAAACTGGCTGCTAATGGCTTGGACAGGTGTACTCTTCACTGGGTGAAAAACTATATGGATGGCCGGGCCCAAAGAGTTGTGGTGAATGGATTCAAATCCAGTTGGTGACCGGTTGTGAGTGGTGTTCCCCAGGGCTCAGTATTGGGGCCAGTTCTGTTTAATCTCTTTCTCAATTATATGGATGAGGGGTTCAAGTGCACTGTCAGTAAGTTTGCAGATGACACCAAATTGGGTGGGAGTGTTGATCTGCTCAAGAGTAGAAAGTCTCTATAGAGGAATCTGGACTGGCTGGATCAATGGGCTGAGGCCAAATGTATGAGGTTCAACAAGGCCAAATGCCAAGTCCTGCACTTGGGTCACAACAATCCCAGGCAGCTCTACAGGCTCTGGGAAGAGTGTCTGCAAAGCTGCCTGGTGGAAAAAAGGACCTGGGGATGTTGATTGACAGCCAGCTGAACATGAGCCAGCAGTGTGTCCAGGTGGCCAAGAAGGCCAACAGCATCCTGGCATCCATCAAGAATAGTATGGCCAGCAGAACTAGTCCACCTGTACTCAGTGCTGGAGAGGCTGCACCAGAAATACTGTGTTCAGTTTTGGGCCCTTCACTACAGGAAAGATACTGAGGTGCTGGAGAGAGTTCAGAGAAGGGCAGCAAAGCTGGTGAGGGGTCTGGAGCCCAAGTCTTATGAGGAACAGCTAAGGGAACTGGGGCTGTTTAGCCTGGAGAAAAGGAGGCTGAGGGGGGACCTTATCGCTGTCTACAACTACTTGAAAGGAGGTTGTGGCATGGAGGGTGTTGATCTTTTCTCCCAAGTAGCAGGTGATAGGAAAAATTTATTTACAGAAGGGATTGTCAGGCATTGGAACAGGCTGGCCAGGGAAGTTCTTAGGCACATGGTTTAGTGCCTGTGTTAGGTTAATGGTAGGACTTGATGATCTTGAGGGTCTCTTCCAACCTAAATGATTCTATGATTTTATTACAGGTTTATTTTTGTTCTATCATTTATGAATGACAGATGTAAATTGGATGCAGTTCGATGTTTTGATTCTTCTTTTTACATGAAAAGGAAAATTATTTTTTTAATATAATTTGCACCATGAGTAATAAAGTGACAATGGAAGCAGAGACTAAAGAACTTCCATATGAAAGAAAATTGTATTTAGTCAGGTTAAGAACTAGTTTTGCATCTAGTCAATAATGACAAAATCCTTGAGGACAGGCCAAAAGTTAGAGTAAAAAAGATTTCTTATACACAATAATCTCTTTTAACCAGGAGGCAGCTGGAATAATGCCAAATCATGTATTCATACAATCAAAATGCATGTTTTGCATTTGTTCAAGGTACAATGTGTGTGTTCAAAATCAAAACAGATCTGCTTTAACTCTG
Organism: Streptopelia decaocto; assembly: GCF_964273445.1. NCBI lineage: Eukaryota > Metazoa > Chordata > Aves > Columbiformes > Columbidae > Streptopelia > Streptopelia decaocto. Next base: position 38,344,336 of record NC_138655.1, on the reverse strand, counting down.
TAAGGATTTTGGCATAAATGGGTAAACATGAACAAGGCTGTTGATGCTACAGACTGTGCCACACTGGGAGCGGCTGGAGGTCACGGGTGCATTCTGCCTGTGATGACATGTCACAGAATGGGTATCTATAGGTGTAATGAGGAGATGCACAGGTAGAGCATAACAGATAGTTTTTTGGCTTCATGATCCATTCAGTGTGTCAAGTGAGTAGGGAAGGTAGTGGGGAAAATGATGAATTCCATGTCTCTGTCCCTTTGGCCATCCGAGCCTCCTGTGGTGTTCTCTCTCTCTGGCTCTGCTCTCTTCTGCCTTTTTCCCTTCACTGTCATGAGAATGATGTTGACAAGTGTCTGGCCAAGAGCAGAGGAGAAGAAGGTGACATGTGCGGTAACCTGGACTGTGTCCAGGCACAGGACCAGCCTCCTGCTGCCCCGGCTGTGCCACAGCGCCCGCTTGGCCACAGTGGAGACTTGGTATCTGCTCTGTAGCGCCGAGCACCCACCTTGGCTTTTCACTGTGTAAAGTCTTTGACTGGCCTTGTCTTCTGATAAGTCTATATGTGAATTGTCTGTATGAGCTTATGGGTATTGTGCAGTACACTGTGACCGCAGCAATAGCCTCTGGATGCTGACTTAAGGAGCTCATTATTGTGATGACTGACTCTTTCTTAAATGTCACTGCATGTGTTTGCTCTGTACAAGCACACAAATGAAAACCTTAACCTGAGCTATCAAACTCTAAATGAAGACATAGAGAGGCAGCAAATACTGCAAAGATTGAGGAAGTGTTTGTCTCAGAATTTAATATATGCTGTCCGCTTGCTTCTTTGGGGCACCATGGAAAAAATAGTCTTCAGGAAAGACTGGGATATAAAGAGACCAGTAAATCAGGATGACATGTAAGGTAGAATGAACAAGAGGAACTGACAAAGAAGGAGAAAAACTTGTTCAGACTTATTTCATTGGCAGGGTTTATTAGTGAAGGGAGCTAGAGGATGAAATATGATGGGCTCTGATATTTATCCTGTAATTTAGTGTGTGTATGTGCACTACTGTGTTTTCTTCTTCCTTACATTATACATAATTCAGACATTCCATTTCATGCTGGTAAGGCTTCGGATTTAAAACAGTTTTAATTTCTTATCTACTTCTGGTGCCTACTATGTCTATATATTATATCCATATATTATGCCTATTATGAAAAGCCCGTTCTCTTGAAGCCTGCATATATGCTGTTCATGGTGTGTATGCAGAAAATCTGTTGATATGATTAGGAAATCAAGTTTCCAGCTCCTGACTAAAAACATCTGGAACATTCTCACACTTAATGCTTTAAAGATCAGCACTCAGACTGATTGCAGCAAATGACCTTGAAAGCTTTAAATGACTTGGTAAGTGTTTACTGCAACACCATCAGGTAATGTGTGGAAATTGGTCGAATGGCCTGTTTCAGCATTTGCTAGTATAACTAGCTCTATTTAACACTGGGAGCAAGAGTAAAACAATATTCTACTACTGATATTCAGATCATCAGACATTACTGTACAATTTTGATTCCTCTTCTTTCTGTAGTCCTAATCTTTGGAGCCGTAGGGTCCCATTGTTCTTGTTTATTTGGGCAGTAGGGAGTCTCTCCTATGGCTTTATTGAAAGCACCATCTAAATGGCAGAATGTCCATAAACTTAACAGGGAATCTTGGGAATGCAGTGGGAACTAGGGAAGTTAATGGAAGACCTTTGAATGGGTGGACAATTTTTTAAGTATGTGCATTGCAGCCCTCTCTGAAAGATTACCTTCAAATATTAATAGAAAAATAAATTTCTTCTTGATCTCATGGGATAATGATTAGAATTTGTTCTGTAGTTGGTTTAAAAGGATAAGAAAAGAGGCTTTTTATCATAACCATTGTAAATTAAATGATGTATGTATGAAGTTCAAAAACTCAAATATATCATTACTCTGACAGACTCAGGAATTCTAATGGAATTCAATACAACTGTATGCAATTTAAGGAATTTAAAATATTGAATGTAAACCTACAAAGACATAAAGGAATAATTTGTATAAGCTGTCAGTCAGAGTAGAAATACATGTTCTACTGTTTTTTCCATTTGTCACAACTGAAGGAAAAGAGAAGAGACGTCAAGGCAAACATTTGGAAATGTGCTTTATGTTAAGGGCGGGACAAGTGACTTATGACTCACATGGTTGGTAATGCACAAGCAAATCTTTCAACTCAAAGTGCTTCATTTAAGTCCCAGTCCAGGTTGTTGTAGTTGCTGTCACCTGAAGAATGCTGGACACTTTTTAATCTTGATGATAAAAGGCAGCATGAGGTACTTTAAAGAGGAAGATAAGCAAGTGGGTAGATGTAGAGACTTGGTTGCTTTCTGATGTCCTGCAGTAAGTGAAAATTCTTTGAGTACCACAGTGCTACCTCTCATACATATTCTGTTTGTCCAGCATTCTTTATGTCTAGATTTCTAGATCATAATCTTTATCATAGTCTCTGTGAGACCAGAGGTAATGCATAAATGTGAATTATTACTGCCATGAGGGAGAGTATATATCCAGTACTTACTGCAGGTCATTTAGAGCCAAACACTTTGTTATGCAGACTTGCTGCTTTTTCTTATTCAGCCACGTTTAAAGAAGATTGTCATGAGTAAGAATCATGTTTCTTTTCTGCCATCTATGGTTTGAATTCATGGGCTTGAAGCTTCCCAAAAACTTCAGCTGAATGTAGGCAAACCAAAGCTCTCTTCATTTAATCCGCAACTAAAACTTTGCAAAGAATGTTTCTGTCCTTATGAATTGCTGTTTTAGTGAACTTGCTGTATTCTGATTTCTTTCTGTGGTAGACTGGAAACACTAACAAATGGTGAAAGCATGAAATATTTACAGCATATAAGGCACTACAAACATGAAAATGATCTATTCCACACGCGTGGCATTATGCTGAGCACTTTAGGGCAGCATTTGCAGCTTGTTAGCTGTAGCCAGGATGCAGTTTTGTTATAGTTCACTGAAGTCCATCACGGAAGTACAAATAAACTTTGGAATGTACTTTATAATCCCAGTCTTTCTTTCTCACTTGCTTTTGGGTCATGCATGTTGGGTTCCAGAAGAGAGAATAAGAGATTCACTGAATTGCCTAATGAGTGACTGAAAATGATTGAACTGGAAGTAAACCTTGGAAAGGCTCTAAATCCCTCCACTCATTTGGCTCTTGCTGTTTCTGTATCTTGCTGAGCCATTTGCATGAGCTGAAATATTTTTATTTAACTGAAGAGGAGAGTAAGTCAACCTAAGGGTATAAAACTTCCATTTGGGCCTGAAGGAAACTCGTTAATGTCCACAGCATGTGGTCCTCTCGTGCTAGGACTGCCACCTGTCATTGGCTTAGCCTGAAACCTTTGACTTAAAGAAACATGTGGGAGGATACATACATAAATTACCACATAAAAAGAATATTGCTGTCCCTATGGAAGGAGTGCAGAATATTTGAATCAAAATGTCTTTTAAGCTTCCCCCACCCACTGTCCAGTTAAAACATATTTAGAATTTTGTAGCTTTTTATTTTCCTTTTCTGCGGTCTCTTCCTGTGCTATATCTATGGGCTAAGTTGCCTGGAGTTCAGAAAGCGGAAAAAAGTAGTAGCTAAAAGTGTACGAGAACCTAATAATGAAAAATGAAGAAGATTTAAACAGGACTGTAATAAGCCCCACCAACCCAGGGAAGTCCCCTATTAATAAATCAGAAGAGCAAGGGATTCAGTAAATGAATCAAAATATGTGTCCTGTGTCATTACTAATAACACTCTGCTTGAAGGGAGGCTCTTTGTAAGAGAAAGTATTGTTAATAAAGAAGGCTTTTTGCGACCATTGGGATTTTTTTCTTATTAACAGTGGTGCCAGTTGGCATTGGATTTCCTAGGTAATTTTCTACATTTCTAATGAAGTAATATATTGAAGCTACTGTAGGGACGTGTGCACTCATGTTTTGTTACTGTGGTTTTTTTTAGTTTAGTTGTGGCTTTGTTTTTTTTTTTTTTTTTTCAATTACCCTCTTTGATGCAAAAGGTCAAAGGATAAGTATTTGAACTGGCAGGATATCCTGTGGGCCCACAGTAGAAGTTCCAGCTTGTTTCTTACCAGAAATGGGCCCAGGGCAGTTCCTAGCACAGCTGTAGCTGCCAGATCATCCATCTGGAGGTGCAGCACACGAAGAGGATGTTGTGACTGTCTCACATGGGATGTTGCATGGTTAAGGCTTCTTCCACCCATTTCACAGAGGGTTCGACTACTAGGTCAGGCTCCCAGCTGGTGTAAATCCATATTGCTCCAGTCATACTGTGAAGGTAGAATGACAGGTGCCAGCTGGGTTGTTTACATCCTTAATATCCACACGAATGTCAGCAGAACGCTGACAGACCTACAAGTTCCAGCTGGCATGACTGATTTGTTATTTTTGAGAGCCTGATGGTACTACAGGGGTTCTCATAGATGTCTCAGAGCTTCAGCCTCAGCATTTCTCCACTGTACTGCAAAGTATTTTGCTTCCTTTCAATCCCATAAAGAAACTTCCTCTGTCACTGTTACAGGTGCAACCTGATATGTCCTCATGTTCCTTTAGCACAGGTCCTAACTAGGGCTATCAGAAACTTCACAGAAGCTTTGGTGTAATAGTAGGTTTCTGACCTGCCAAAATTGAGGATGGACTGCATGTTCTGGCTACACTGAGTGATACCTCTCTCAGCAGACTTTCCTACCAACAGTAGTAGAATTTAATGTGAAATTAAATTAAGATAGAAAGTCTTTTATTTCTTGTTAAAATTATTATTTAGTCCTATATGGTGGTGGACAGGGATGGCTGTTCCTAGCATCTTGACCCTTTCTACTGTTAAAGAGCACTCTGTCTTCTGTTTTTGTCACTACCTGAGGAGATACAGACTCATCGAACATGAGAACTGAAAGGAAAGAAACCACAGTCACTACTTTTGTTTCTTAAAAAGCCTATTCTCAGAATTTCTAGTTAACTGGATTTTTTTTTTTTTTTAAAGGTTCAATTTGGATTGAAAATAAATTCTGAACAAAGATAAATGTTTTGTGAAAAAAGCAATTTCATGTTTTAGCCAACTTTGTTCTGAGTAGAGACCTCTCTTTCATGATAAAATCACTTGAATATCATATTTTTTATACATTGCCAAACTGGTAAAAGCCAAACTCTCAGTTGAGTTAATTGACTTCAGTGATATTCCAGAAGGTACAAATCAAAGCATATTGTGTCATTCATTCACTCTACTGAATACTGCAGTTTAAGCAGAAAAGGAGGAGAAAGCAGCTTTTTTCTTCTGTATTCTTTTTATTGAGAGTATGAACTAGATGTTAATTTCTGGCACAGAAACATCTGAATATTTAAAGAGAAGAAAAGGACGCTTAGACACTTTTCAGGTGAAGCATATTTGCTTTTATTCCTCTGTCCTGTTTAATTACATTTTTTTCTTGCAAGGAAATTTTCCTTTGAGATTCTTTCATATGGTGTAGAAGAAGAATGAGCATGACAGTTTATTAACATTACAATATTTCTTGGCCTGGTTTTCAAATACGAAGAGGAGACATTTTTTGATCATGTAATTTGACTGCCATTATCTTTATATTTATCTGAGTATGTGGTACAATATGCCTAGTTATGTGCCTTCATATTTCAACATCATATAATCAAGAGCCCCCTATGTGCTAACTATTTAGGAACAGATTCTTCCCTGTTAGTGGCACTGAGTTGTATGTTACTGAAAAGTATCCCCATGCAGGGGAATAGAAACACAGCCATCTTATGCCAATAGCTTGTTAGGAAGATTTATTTGCCAGTACATCATGACTTATAGTTATTCCTCCTGAAAAAAATAAGAATATTTACTATTACTGTGTTTAGCTCTGAGGCCCCCAACATAAGAAGGACATGGATCTGTTGGAGCAGGTCCAGAGGATGGCCATGAAAATGATCACAGGGCTGGAACACCTCTCATGTGAGGACAGTCTGAGAGAGTTGGGTTTGTTCAGCCTGGAGAAGAGAAGGCTCTGGGGAGACATTATTATGGCCTTTCAGTACCTAAAGGGGACCTACAAGAAAGCTGGAGAGAGATTTTTTTACAAGGGCATGTAGTGACAGGACAAGGCGCAATGATTTTAAACTGAAAGAGGGTTGATCTAGATTAGATATAAGGAAGAAATTCTTCACCAAGAGGATGATGAGGCACTGGAACAGGTTGCTCAGAGAAGCTGTGGATCCCTGCAAGTGTTCAAGGCCAGGCTGGATGTGCCTTAGAACAACCTGGTTTAGTGGAAGGTGTTCCTGCCCATGGCAAGGGGGTTGGAACTAGAGATCCTTTACGCTCCCTTCCACCCCAAACCATTCTATGATTCTATTCATTGAAATAGTCTGGATCCTGCAACACTCAGGACAATCTGCTTATGTCACTAAACCTAAAACATTTATTGAATAATCTTATTCAGATTCATACTTCATAGATCCATTTTTGGCTAAAGATGAAACCTATATATATCCAAAGGCAAAGTGCAAGACTCTCATTTGGCTGAGTTAAGTACTTACATAGGTGTGTTATTTTTCATACAAGGCACATTCTCTTTCTCACTAACAAGTCTTTGCTCCTCATTCTAGCTGTAATTAATACAATAGTTGCAGGAAGTGTTTATCACCAATTCTGCTTTTAACCAAGAAATCATAGTTTATTTACTTAAGGCAAAGACATATTTAAAACCTAGTGGATTACCTTACATTTCAAATTGCTTTGTCTCAGTATTAGCATCAAAATTTGCTCTTTACTACATACCATGTACTAGTATCTTGTTATTTCTGTACATTAGAGAAATGTCCAGACAACACCCAAGCAACTGCAGTATTTTCACTATTGATCATATAGTGATTTTCTGTCCCCTTTGTTTGGGTTATATCTCTATGAGAGCTGCAGAAATAAACAGCATCTATTTAGATCCATTTCACAGTATCACAGTATCACAGTATGTTTGGGATTGGAAGGGACCTCAAAAGATCATCTAGTCCAATCCCGCTGCTGGAGCAGGAACACCTAGGTGAGGTCGCACAGGAACATGTCCAGGCGGGTTTTGAATGTCTCCAGAGAAGGAGACTCCACAACTTCCCTGGGCAGCCTGTTCCAGTGCTCTGTCACCCTCACTGAGAAGAAGTTTCTTCTCAAATTTAAGTGGAACCTCTTGTGTTCCAGCTTGATCCCATTACCCCTTGTCCTATCATTGTTTGCCACCGAGAAGAGCCCGGCTCCATCCTCATGGCACTCACCCTTTATATATTTATAAACATTAATAAGGTCCCCCCTTAGTCTCCTCTTCTCCAAACTAAAGAGACCCAGCTCCCTCAGCCTTTCTTCATAAGGGAGGTGCTCCACTCCCTTAATCATCTTCGTTGCCCTACGCTGGACCCTCTCCAGCAGTTCCCTGTCCTTCTTGAACTGAGGGGCCCAGAACTGGACACAATATTCCAGATGTGGTCTCACCAGGGTAGAGTAGAGGGGAAGGAGGACCTCTCTCGATCTACTAAACACCCCCCTTCTAATACACCCCAGGATGCCATTGGCCTTCCTGGCCACAAGGGCACAGTGCTGGCTCATGGTCATCCTGTTGTCCACCAGGACCCCCAGGTCCCTTTCCCCTACACTGCTCTCTAATATGTAATCTCCCAACCTATACTGGAACCTGGGGTTGTTCCTGCCCAGATGCAGGACTCTACACTTGCCCTTGTTAAATTTCATTAGGTTATTCCCCGCCCAACTCTCCAGCCTGTCCAGGTCCCGCTGGATGGCAGCACAGCCTTCTGGCGTGTCAGCCACTCCTCCCAGCTTGGTGTCATCAGCAAACTTGCTGATAGTACACTCAATTCCCTCGTCCAAGTCGTTAATGAATATATTGAATAATATTGGCCCCAGCACTGACCCCTGGGGCACTCCACTAGATACTGGCCTCCAACTAGACTCCGCACCATTGACTACCACTCTCTGGCTTCTCTCCCTAAGCCAGTTTGCAACCCACCTCACTACTCTATTGTCTAGACCACACCTCCTCAACTTAGCTGTGAGGATGCTGTGGGAGACTGTGTCAAAGGCTTTACTGAAGTCAAGGTAGACCACATCCACCGCTCTGCCATCATCCATCCACCTTGTTACATTCTCATAAAAGGCTATGAGGTTGGTCAAGCATGACCTACCCTTGGTAAAGCCATGCTGACTGCCCCTAATAACCCTCTTATCCTTGATATGCCTTGAGATGGCACCAAGGACAAGCTGTTCCATTACTTTCCCAGGGACAGAGGTGAGGCTGACCGGTCTATAATTACCCGGGTCCTCCTTCTTGCCCTTTTTGAAGACTGGAGTGACATTTGCTTTCCTCCAATCCTCGGGCACCTCTCCCGTTTCCCAAGACTTGACAAAGATGATGGAGAGCGGTCCAGCAATGACTTCAGCCAGCTCCCTCAGCACCCGCGGATGCATCCCATCTGGACCCATGGATTTATGAATGTCCAGACTATTTAATTGCTCCCTAACCCAGTCCTCATCAACTAAAGCAAACTCCTCCATTGACCTGGCTTCATCCAGGGTCTCAGGGGTACAGGGCTCCCCAGGACAGCCTCCGGCAGAGTAGACAGAGACAAAGAAGGCATTCAGTAATTCTGCCTTCTCTGTATCTTCTGCCACCAGGGCACCCACCCCATTCATCAGTGGGCCTACATTGCCTCTGGTATTAGTTTTATCTGCTATGTATTTGAAAAAGTTCTTTTTGCTGTCCTTGACCCCTCTCGCCAGCTGTAATTCTAAGGAGGCCTTGGCTATCCTAGCTGCCTTCCTACATCCTCTAACAGCAGCCTTATATTCCTCCCAAGTGGCTAGCCCCTGCTTCCATGACCTGTAAACTCTCCTCTTCTGCTTGAGCATACCCAACAGCTCCCTATTCAACCACCTAGGCCTCCTGGCTCCCTTCCTTGACTTCCTACGTGTGGGGATGCTCTGATCCTGAGCGTGGAAGAAGCAATCTCTGAATGCCACCCAGCTATCTTGGGCCCCTTTTCCTTCAAGCAGTCTTGCCCATGGGATTTCCCCCAGCAATTGCTTGAAAAGGCCAAAGTTAGCCCTGCTGAAGTCCAGGGTTGCAATTCTACTTGCTATTCTGTTCCTGCCACACGAGATGCTGAACTCCACCATCTCGTGGTCACTGCAACCCAGGCAGCCCTCAACCTTTACTGCCTCCACCAGACCCTCCTTGTTAGTGAGGATGAGATCCAGCAGTGCACCTCTCCTAGTCGGCTCCTCCACCATCTGCATGAGGAAGTTCTCATCAATGCACTGGAGGAACCTCCTGGACTGTGGCTGGCTGGCTGAATGGTCCTTCCAGCAAACATCAGGGAAGTTAAAATCACCCACAACAACCATGGCCTGTGACTGTGAGGCCACTCTTAGCTGCCCATAGAAGGCCTCATCAACTTCCTCAGCCTGATCTGGTGGCCTGTAACAGACGCCCACAACAGTGTCAGCCCTGCCAGCCTGCCCCTTGATCCTGACCCATACACTCTCAACTCGCTCGTCATCCGCTCCTGGGCAGAATTTAGTACATTGTAGTTGCTCTCTCACCACCACCACGCCTGGCTGGCCTGTCTTTCCTGAAAAGGGCATAGCCATCCATGACCACATTCCAGTCATGTGAACTGTCCCACCATGTTTCTGTAATTGCCACCAGATCATAATCTCCCAACCGAACATAGGATTCTAGCTCCTCCTGCTTATTCCCCATGCTGCGCGCATTGGTATACAGGCATTTCAGGGAGCGAGCAGAGCACACCAGTTTCTCCCTAGGGGCATAGGAGGCCACCCGGTCCTCATCAGTTTTAGAATGCAGCCCCACTGGGACAAGCCCAGCTACAACCCCATCCCCCTTCGAGCCTAGTTTAAAGCTCTCCAAATGAGCCCAGCTAATTCCTGCCCCAGCATCCTTTTGCCCCTGCGAGATAAACCTTTCCCACGTGACAGTGTCCGGGCTGGTGTCTTATAAAACCAACCATTATCAAAAAATCCAAAGCCCTGCCTGTAGTTCCAGTCTTGGAGCCAACCATTTAGAGAGTGAATTTTCCTATTCCATCCCACATCATCACTTGAAGATGGAAGGAGTGAAGAGAAGATCACTTGAGCCCCTGAGTCTTTCACCCTCCTTCCCAAGACCTTGCAATCATTCTTCATCCCCCTCAGACTACGGGAAGCAGCTTCCTCCCCATCTGTCTGGAAGACCAGCAGTGGGTAGTAGTCCGTCGGGTGCACCAGTTTGGGGAGCTCTCTAGCAATGTCCTTGATCCGGGCTCCAGGGAGACTACAAACTTCCCTAAGATGAGGGTCAGCTCTGCATATTGGGCCCTCTGTTCCTTTCAGAAGGGAATTTCCTATTACAATCACCCTTCTTTCTTTCTTATCAGAGGCAGTCTTAAGTTGTGAAGTCGACTGCCTCTTCCTACGTGATCTTGTAGGCAGGCTTGGCACCACCTCCTCACCTACCTCTTCTTCAAGATCCAGGGCCTCAAACCTATTACGGGGGAGACAAAGCAGGCAGGGAGGGGGGCTGCCCGCGACGCCGAACCGGAATACGCTTCCAACCTTTGTCGTCTTTTCGGTCCCCTACCTCTGCCCGAGAGCAACAAGGGTGGGTCCATCTCAGGACTTCTGCCTCTGTCCGAGAGGGCAGGAGGTCCATCTCCTTTTGGGGGGTACCTCCCTGGGACCTTTCCGACTGGCACGTCAGGGTGTTACTCCACCAGTCGATCTCCCTTTGGCACTCCCTGATGGTCCTCAGCGTCTCAACCTCCTCCTTAAGTTTGACGACCATGTCGAGCAGATCTTGCACCTGCTCACACCTCACACAGGTGGAGTGCTGGCCTCCCTGCCCCGGCAGCAGCAGGCTCTGGCACTCCCTGCAGCCGGAGACCTGAACAGCCACCGTTCGGGACAGAGCCTCAGTCTGTGTAGCCACAGTCTGTTTGAGGCAAGCTCTCCTTCTGGAGGCGACCATGGTTGTCAGCAGTCTGGGACACTGGCAATAAGTTAGGGGGGCTGACAAGCAACAAGTGCTCCCTGCACCCTGCTGGCAAGTGCAGTTCTAACAAGGTTTAGATAATAGTATATGTGTCTTTGCACTTTAATTTGTCTGTTACAATTAATCTTTACTTTTCTGTCCATTACATGTTGCCAGTGTAAATTCACATTTTCATCTTTTCGGTTCATTGGTGCCATTTTTAGATGTCATTCACTGAATTTAGTTTTCAGACAGAAAAAAGGATAAACAGAAAAGTAAGAGTACTAATGTCAAGGATTTGCTGGATATAGTGTCTGAATGGTGTGCCAGAGTGCAGAGATGTGGATGTCCTGCTGTACACATGGATGTTCCTGTCCTCGTTTCTGATAGTGTCTCCTCATATGATTTTTCATCAGCCATGATCACCTCGTAGAAGTGGACAAAAGCACATTTCATACAGCACCTTGATCTGAGAAAACTGCTTACATAGATATCTTATTGATTTGGGTTTTTTTTTCTGAATTTTTGTCTTGTCTAAATGTTCTTTAAGAGTTTGATGCAGATTCACACTCTGTGAATCGCTTTTCCTCTGTCCAATCCTTAGTGAACCATGGTTTTCTTGGAAAATTGCTTCAATCATCAATATTAGGTTGACAACATGAGGGTCAGCATCTCTATTGATTAGAAGGAAGGCAAGTCTTGATGCAAGAGCTTTGTCACATTTTATATCTTGATATTATGACTAATTTCAACCTTTTAAAAGGGAATCTGAACGTACTAATGGTGATGTTACATTTTTAGTACCTAAAAAAGTTTCTTGAAAAAAGCTCAAAAAATGTAAATTATGGAATATCTTTGTGTGCACGTGTGAAAAGTATCTTTGCAATTTCCCTCTTTCATAATTGCCTGCTGAAAAGGAATGCTCTGATACAACAAACCAAAACTTCCCTTCTTCACATTACTGAATTGTGAAATATGAGAAGGTCCTCTAAATACCTTATTTTCAGGTTTTGGGGTGATTTTTATTTTATTTTATTTTATTTTATTTTATTTTATTTTATTTTATTTTATTTTATTTTATTTTATTTTATTTTATCAAATGCTCACCAAGTCTGTTAGCCCCATCATGTTGTTGCCTACTGAATTCAGAGAAACAGGTCTTTGTATAGTCTTTGTAGGCAAGCAGGATCATGTTAAACACACCAGACCCCCCATTAATGTCTCCTCGAAATTCAATCATTTTACAGAGCTCTGGGGTTTGGCTAGCATCCAAAGGTAAAAATAAAAATCTATGAATACCCTTTGCTATATTCTTTGTTATTTCTCTTCAAAACAGCTAATTGATATTTTGATTTTCTTTTGCTAAACAATGCACTGTAAATAACACACTGGACAAAATTAATCTCTGATGTAATTCCATTAGAATAGCTTGACTATAGTGAAATAATATAAGAGGTGCATTTGGCTGATAAAATTTACATACTCTCACAAGGACCTGATGTTTTTCAAGCTGTGTAATTGGAAACCAAACAATTACTACAATAGGTCAACAACTGCCTATTCCATGAAACGCACATCCTATTGTTAGAGAAATTATAGGTGGTTTTCCATGCCACTGCACAGTGCTTTGTGAGGTTAAGCAAGGTTATGGAATATGATAATCTGGAAAAGCTTGTGATGCTTTCATTATCTCTACAGATTTATTTTCTTCATGAATTTTAGCACTGTGAATTTAAATTTGGGGCTTTTTTTTCATGCTGGCTCTATTTTCAAAGTGTTGGAGAGAATCTCTTCTTGCAAGGTTGGTTGCCACTGAAGAAAAATATATGGCTTAGTGAAAGAAGAATTTTATAAGATAATGCTTTTCAATTTTCTAACTGTACATTTTCAGTCCATCATAGATTAGTAATCTTATCCTACTCCAGACTGTATGAAAAGAGTAAATATGAGAGACTTCTCCTCAACTTAAAGATTCTTCTTCTTTCAATCTGTACCCTCAAGAACTGGACAAGTTCACTCATGATGAAACTCAGTATGTATTAGTAGACTGCCACCAGGGATGAATATATCCACATATTTTCATTCTGAGGGCATTTCCTCAGGATTCACAAGTCTTTCCTTTACGCTTTTGGACACATACTCTTGAAAAATCAGGAAGGAATAATGATAAACTCAAATAGGAAGAATCAGGACATAAATGGCAAGGAAAAAGAGGTGGGTTGGAGTGGCTCATAATATTTATCATACTTTTACACACACACAAAAAAGTACAGGCATGTAAGAAACAAAAGGAAGGATAATGACTTAACTGACTTCTATGTGTCATTATTCGATTGTCATTTCTGGCCACTTGTTTCTGACTGGGGAATAAAGCAACAAATTGAACTCGAGGTTTGAAACTAGAGAAGGAAAATCTGTCTAGAGTGCAGTCCAGATTATAAGAAAGAGCAGTCCAAGAAAATACCATATCAGCTCTTACTTTCTTTTAAAAAATATAAAAAATCTCCTTTACTTTTAATGTTTTCTTGTCCCAGCAAAGTCTGAATTTTGTGCTGAAGAAAAAAGCATAACATGATTTTCAGTGAGCAAGATGAAGTGTACTCGGGAAGGTCTGAAGTTGAAATGGAGCTAACTGTGGTGCACAAAGATCTCAAATTGTGTATTTTGGTCATGCAGGAAGTAAAGAGCACTTTTTTTTTTTTTTTTTTTTGCTTTTAACGTAAAAAGCTGTAGCCTAGAGATCAAAGGATGGCTAATAAGTAAATAAGAAAAATGCTATCAGTGTGAAAGGAAAAGTGTTTAGTAACAAAACCAGTTACTTTGTAACAGCATGTGATGATTTTATTAATAAGTTGCATGTACTGTTTTGTGATAGTCCAAACAAACCAGAGAAGTATTTTTCAGCCCCCCCAATAGATACAAAAATATATTCCTGTCACAGGATTCCTAGTGCAACCTACAGAATATTTCCAAGTTTATTCTTGCCGAATCACTTATTTGCTTGAGAAACTAGATTACACTGATAGAAAGCTGATGGTCTTATTTCCTAGAGACACATACCAAAGAAACTGGTGAACAGGAGATTTATGGTAAATGAGTGTTTCCCAGAAAGATAAGAAACTGCTTTGTATGTTGATCGTGTTGCAAGGACTTGTGATCAAGGACAATTGAGCTAAAATTCATCTGACTCTAATAATTTATATGGATTTTGTATCACAATGAAAAGTAAAGATGATTGGTTTTACACTGCTAAAGCATGTGTTTAAACACTCAACATAGAATTTAAATAATATTTGATACATTACATAGGAACTAGAGTGTAAAGTATTTGCCCAACTAGAGCGTGCTGTTATCAAGCCCATCTGTTCCTGGCAAGAGCTGGTAGATAAGAATCCTCCAGTAATTTAATATACAGATGAATTTACACTTGCCTTTCCTAACCTGTAACCATTTTTAAGTGAGCAGCTAGGAAAAAAAAATTGCTAAACTCTTTCATTTAGAAGAAATTGGAATGGTCCCAGATACTTGTGTGACGAAAATTTTTACATGGATAAAAGTTCTGTTTCTTGTGACCACAGAAAGCATCAGTTTTTACTGGAGTTAGGTTGAACCCCTAGATTTAACATCCCCAATACCTGTTGCCTGAGGTTCTTGGTATGAAAACTGATCATTGTTTTCTGCTTTGTGAGCTCCTCAGTGAGCCACTCTACCAAATATTGAGTGAACAAGTAACATGGACAAAGATTTTCTTAGGACTTATTGCTCTGTAACTGTTTGCATTTGCCACTTGTGCTGTTTTGACCACAGATGTGAGGTGGAGAGGAGAGGCCCAACAGTCACCAGGTTATGCAGAGCCTACTACTACTGTCTTCCCAAGAGTTCTTGACATCTAGAGAGGGTTTGGGGTTGCACAGCAAGTGTTTATGGAAGACCCTAGATCTGACTGGTCCTCTCTTCCTTCTTCCATTGGTTCCTCCTGCATCTGCCTGGCTACTAGCTTCCACTCAAGAACATGAGGTGCTCCTGCCATGTCTCCAGAGCCTCCTGCTCTCTTGCTCTGCAATCTGAAGCCACTTCATCAAGAACTATTGTCAGGCCTGTTAAGGACTGTGGATAATCCTGCCCATGAACATCTCCTGAATCAACTACTCCCTCCTTTCTTGACACTGCCTCAGACTGATACTGCAGCATGTTTTCTAGGATGGCATCCTAGACATACAGTGCCTCCTGTCTGAGGCAGTGTAGGGCTGAGGTACCAGAGGCTGGTGGTAGCAATTGGAAGCACGGCTTTTATGGCTCACCTCCATGGAGGAAAGAAAAGCAAGTCTATGAGTCCAGGACTGTCTGCAAGGTTACAATACAAGTCTACTGCATGCAGCCATCCACCCTACAGCCCTCCCTGATTCTCTAAGGCACAATTTTCTGTGTAGTACTGAGATTTGCCCATTCCTTCTCTAATTTTTGAGGAGGACTGGTGAAGGTGAGCTCTGAGCAGGATACCCTACCTTAAAATTGTTGTTACCTTTATGCCGTGGCCAGCAATGTGTCCTGAGAGTCTGTCGTCTGTCTTCTGTTATCTGCCAGCCTTGGCAGCTCAAAAAGACGGGACAGCTAGAGGTGCTCTCAGGTGCTCAAATGGGAGGAAGGTCTAAGACAGTGAAGAAAAATAGGAAACAGTTTCCATGATTACGTCATGCTTTGTTGTATGAGAATGTGTTACTGCTTCAAATGTCCCGAAAGATGGTGATTGATGCTTTTAAGCTCCCTGATGGCATTCTACCAGTGTTTAATATGAACTTTTTCCACACTAAGACACTTTCCATACAGCTTGGAAAATAAGCTGATGTGTTGCCAAGACTGTAAAAAACACTGTGGCTTCTGTAGTCAGCTACTTGAAATTCTGCCTGATTTGCAGTCTTACCTATCTCTTCATCTTGCCTTGGCTTATGGTGCCAGGGACTTCACAGTGACACATTAGCAAACAGGACGGAGCTTCCTTTTCTGTTTCTCTCCCTTTCTAGAGGCCTGAAGGTTTCTGGAGTACATCTCTTCTGCACACCAGACTGAGGCCAGGTGGCTTTCATGTTTGCCAAAATATAAAGTAGCGGTATGAGAAAAGTGTTACTGATCCCAAGCTCTACCTCAGCTGCCAAACGCCTTCCATGCCAAACAGACAGATCTGCTTCCCAGCTTGTATAATTTCAGTTGGGGGAATTGCTAAATGTGTTCTGCAGCCTGCACTCCTGGGGAAACTGCAGGCCTTTTGGTCTTTGTGGGCCTCTTTGCACGTGCCACATAAAGGGGAAAGCACAAGAAGTGCATCAGGGAGTTGCAGATTGACAGTTTCAGAGCCTTTTACCAGTACGTTGGCGTCACTATTCACTGGAAGACCTTGTCACAGTGGAACCCACTTCTTATGATTCTTGTGATTCTCTACAGTGCATGTGCCAGTCGCATTTGTCCTAAAAGAATCCAGTCCACACGTATAAGAACCCTTCTAAGATAGAATACATAATAAGTGGAAATGATCAAATAAGTGGGAAGGTTCAAATAATTTCACTACTGCTCTGAAATAAAGAACATTAATATAGGTGTACCTATAGATGACACAACTTTTTTCCATGGGAATGTGATGGTGCTTAAGGTTTTTGTTAAGACTTTTAATCATGTAAGTCTTCTTTAATCAAGTCTAGCCATGCTTATATGTCTCTTCTCTGGATCAGTGGTGGAGAGCTATTATTTTTTTTGAGTCCATCAGGTATTTGATCCAACTTCTTTTGCTGTTACCAGATATTTAACTCAAAGGAAGGGCAATACTGGGAGCACAAAAACTAAGGGCAAGAATGGTGGACTGCCCTGGATAAGGAATAATTTGAGTCCGTAACCTGAGAGTGGCAGAAGGGGTAGAATGTCAAGCAAAATCCAATTCCCATAGAGCCAGTATTTCTGGGCAGTGTGGTTTTTAGCTAATAACTGTATTCCGCTTTGCAAATTTATTGGGAAGCTTACTTATTCTTAGATTTTTTATTGTTCTAAGAAGAGAAAGGGAGAATACTGTTCCATTAGCCAAGTGTATCTCTTCTTTTTCATATTTTAAAAGACACAGTGAAAGCCTACTTAAACTAAACAAGAAAAAACGTGGATGTAGAATAACATTGTTGATTACCAAATAGAAGTCTAGATAATATAGTTATTACTTTTATAAAATTTACTTTCAAAAGCAAGAGCAGGATTCACTTCTGAGCTGTGCCAACAGTGCCTGAAATTCTGATCAGTTCGTTGCCATGAGCATTGTATCACAGGATTCACAACACTGTAAAGGTCTTTCCTACTTGTATTCTGCTGTGCTAGATGAATCTTGGATACAAAGACCTTTATATTTTACTTAATCAGGGAATCGATTCAAAACTTGTTCTTTACACATAGCTGATTACCTCAATAGATTGTAAGGTATTAAATGTGTGAAATAGTCTATAAAACAGCTCCAGCCAATTAATCCTAATTTCACAACTCCAAAGCAGAGTTGTGAAAGTACGTGCAAACACTTTGGTAGCGACCTTTCTGATATGTGTACCCTACCTGTCAGTACCCTTTATTGCTACTGCTGTTTAATCTCTCTTTTATTCAAATTAAATACCTTCCAGTCATTCAAAAACTGAATTATGTTGCTGCTTCTTGCAATTGTCATACTAGTTAATTAGCTCTTGGCATGCCTGAGTGTCTGAAGAAATTGGGAAAATGATTTGTAATTGTTCACTGAAGTACAAAGAGGCACTTAAGATAAATAAAACCACATAAACGCAGAGAATAGATGCGTATTTCAACCTAATTTAAGTGCAAGTTTTTATTTTATCAGCAGAAATTAGAAAAACTCATTCATTTTATATGCAAGCTAAGTGTTTACCACCTCTGCCTGTACCTGAGTTTAGCAAGATTATGAAACATAAAGAAAATGGTAAAAAAAAGAAAAAAAATGATATTTTATAGAAGCAAACTGCCAAATAAAATTTTAAGAGTTTCTCCTGTCCAACCTCAGACATTAAATTGATTCTTATTGCTAGTTTACCTTGTAATTTGATAAACTGAAGTTATTTGAGTATTATAAGAGCTGGTACCTTGAGACTGGTGAAACCCTAAGCTCCCAATTCTGGCTCTTAGGACCTGTTAAGGTAACTTTAGGAGTCTTCAGTGCCCCAAAGCACCATTAAAGCCAACACAAGTAACCAGAAGATAATTTCCCTGTAGCCTTCCTTCTGGTAGCCATGGGACTGGCAAAACACAAAGGTAGCAGACAGCACTTTTTCTTTCCTCAGTCTTGTTCCCCATAGTTATGAGTGTGAAGGGAAGAACCAACAAGCTTTCAGTGAATCCCCCTGAGTGATGTTGTCGTAGCTCTTGCACACAGGATGACAAGGCTTTCATTACTACTAAACAGTGTTGTGTTTGCAATGTCCAACATGCATCCAAAGTTAATTTAGGCATTGCTTTGTACATTGATACAGACATGGGTCAGTTCAGCGAGATAATTTTACTTTACAGGAAAACCCAAAGCACCTCAGTTTGGAAAGGTGGTTTATTCCAGCTGCTTGTGAGACAGCTCGTTTTGCCTTCCTCTACAGGATGCACAGCGTGTGTGAGGGAAAGCGTGGTGGGTATACACTGAGAGACAGAGCCTGGGAAGGAGGAGCTTCAGAATTATTGTTGCCTGGTAGCTTGTTTAGCAAATGTTCAGTCTCCCAAGGAGTCACATATCCACAAATGAGGATGCCAAGTGCCTTGCTAATGCAGAATTTAATGTACTGCAACAGTGGTGTCAGATAATTAGCTTGACAGACTCATAGATTTTCCAATAAAACTGGTCTTATAAACCTTTTAAAAAATTATTATTATTATTATTATTTAGATCAGGTTTTAAAGTTATGATTATTTAGACCAGGTATTGTAGCCTTTTGATTAAATTGAAATAAATCCAGAATTAAAGACTCAAGAGTCTGTAGGCATGCTTGTAATTTTGGTTACCTTGTCTAAGAATTATCGCTGGTTCACTTCTCCTCACTGCTTCCCTGCTCACTGTAATTCAGACTTCTTTGAGAAAAATAAGCTGCAAGTGCTACATTAACACTCATCATTTGATCAAGAAAGACAACGCAGTGTGGAAAATGTATTTTCACAAACAGTAGTCATTTCAAATAACTTAGCAGTATTTACAGTTAAAATTTTTCAGGTAACAAACTGTTGTCTTTCCTCACACTCTAATGTCAGTCACTTCTACTCAATTTATGACTCTTTTCTGAACAAAATTACTGTCTAATATAGAGCAAGCATATTTTTTATTCACTCTTTGTCTATGCTTCAAAGCATAAAGCAGTCTAATTGCAGTTGTTGAGGATGCATGGTGCTATAGCTAGACTCAAGTGCTAGTTAAGATGATAGCTGGGAAGCCGTGGCCTCTGGAGAGGGAACTTGTGCCGGACTGGTGTCTGCTGCCTGTTCTTCTGGGGTACATCTGAGGACCAAGCTCTTCTTGGTTACATCACAGAGGCCAGCTAAAATAATTAAAACAACAAACAAACCAACCCACCACCACCCCGCAAACAAACAACCACCACAGAATCATTTAGGTTGGAAAAGACCCTTAAGATCATGGAGTCCAACCGTTAACCTAACACTGCCACGTCCACCACTAAACCATATCCCTAAGCACCACATCTACATGTCTTTTAAATATCTCCAGGGATGGTGACTCAACCACATCCCTGGGCAACATGTTCCAATGTTTGATAACCTTTTCAGTGAAGATTTTTTCCTAAAAAAAATAACCTAAACTGATTATTCATCCTGTAATTGAGTAGAGATACAATAAACAACCATAAGTGATGTTTATTGCCTGTTATCTCATTAGCAGTTTGACTTCATCAACATGGCATAGGAAGAAAGCTATTCAACAGATGAGTGAGTTGCTCTCCTAGAGGCACATTTGTACTGCCTGTGTGGGGACAAGGCTGCTCAGCTATAGTTGCAAGGTAGGTGATGCAAAGTGTGGGTGTGAGTGCAGGTCAGCTGTAGCTACTGTGCCTTAGCAAGCACTTGTGTGACAGTGAGCTGGGGAGCTCAAACCAGTTAGTGTTGTTACTTCTGCATAAAAGAACTGTTGATTTACTAGTTTTAACTTGGTATTTAGACAAACAAAATATTTTCCAGCTTTTCAGCCAGGTAGATTTAAGATAGAAATGGAGTGTGGCAAGGTACTGTGGAAATAAATGTGGGCAAATTACTGTGTGCCCAGTGAAAACAGAGAGGTTTCTTCAGAGCCTCTGTTGGAGCTGCGGGGTGGAGTGAGGGCAGCATGGTAAAATGTCCCCTTCATAGATCTGGCTAAAATAAAAATAAACAGTAGATGCTTTTATTTGAATTATTTCTCCCAAGACAGCTTAACCTCTGTTTTTCTTCCCAGTATTACCTCTGGTGTGAATGAGGTTTTGAAAGCACCTTCGTGGTGAACTGCAGAGTGGTGTGGGAAGGTGGGCAGCTGCCCTGCGGAGATCAGGTGCTTCCTTCCATGGCCAGGCTTTCTCTGCAGGCGATGGAGACCTTGCCTTGCTGGATACAGAGAGACTTTCCTCTCTCAAACTTAGTCCTCTCCTTGCTTTTTGTCCTCATCTTTCTTTTCCCTATCTTTCTGCAAGATTGCTTGTTATGTACATTTTTTCCCTGTTGCAGTCTAACGGTGTCACAGACAGTTAAAAATGGATTGCCGCACCGATACAGAGCAATATGAGAGACAAGGGAGAACACTCTGACAGAAGAATGAAATGGCATATGGTTCTGCTACCAGTGCAGAGACAGCTTTGATTGAAGCGAAGCACAGGCAACGTATAAGAGCAGTCACAGGGAATGATTACAGATCTCCAAGGGCAGAAGGAAAAGGCAGACTAAAAAATGTTTATGCGTATGGTGGTAGCAGCTAGGACACTGAGCACGAGGGATTATGTTCAGCACTCCTGTGAGTCAAAATTCTGGTGTTCCCTGGAGAACTTCAGTGGGAACAATTCCAGAAAGAATTTTCATGGACTGCATGAAAGCTTTAAGATGTTTCTGATGTGAATAAGTTACATGGTAATGTTATTGCTACATTAATTAATTAATTAACTAAGGTTCAACAAGGCCAAGTGCAAGGTCCTGCACCTGGGTCAGAGCAACCCCCAGTATCAATACAGGCTGGAAGATTAAGGGATTGAGAGCAGCCCTGTGGAGAAGGACTTGGGGGTACTGGTGAACATGAGCTGGCAATGTGCCCTTGCAGCCCAGAAAGCCAATCGTATCTTGGACTGCATCAAGCATGACCAGTAGGTCAAGGGAGTTGATTCTGCCCCCACCTGGAGTCCTGTGTCCAGCTCTGGAGCCCTCAGTACAGGAAAGACATGGACCTGTTGGAGAGAATCCAGAGGATGCCACAAAAATGATCAGAGGGCTGGAACATCTCTCCTGTGAGGAGAGGCTGAGAGAGTTGCGGTTGTTCAGCCTGAAGAAGAGAAGACTCCGGGGAGACCTTATTGCAGCCTTTCAGTACTTAAAAGGAGCCTATAAGAAAGATGGGGACAGACTTTTTAGCAGGCTCTGTTGCAATAGCACAAGGCGTAGTGGTTTTAAACTGAAAGAGGGGAGATTTATGCTAGATACAAGGAAGAATTTTTTGTGATGAGGGTGGTGAAACACTGGCACAGGTTGCCCAGAGAGGTGGTAGATGTGCATCCCTGGGACCATTCAAGGTCAGGTTGGACAGGGCTTTGAGCAAACTGATCTAGCTGAAGATGTCCCTGCTTATTGCAGGGAAGTAGGATCTTTTAAGGTCTGTTCCAACCCAGACTATTCTATTATTCTGTAGTAAACGTAGAAGTTTGTTAGCAAGGGTAATAGCAAGGCAAAAACCAACATAAACAGCTTTTCTGCTGGGTACAAGTGGAGAAGTACCATGGTATAACCATGGCAGCTGCTTTTACTAAATATGGCTGCTTCATTAGTTTGCCTCTTATGTAATCCTTAGATATTTCAGTGCCTTTGGCAGGCTGGGGGAACATGAAATCCAAAGTTTACTCCTTTAGGTGAGCCCACAGCTCCTCTGAACGCTCACGTAACTCCATCTATACAATTTACTTCTGTTCAGAGTCTGCTCCATTTACTACAATATATCTGGTGAGCAATTTCTGAAGTGGTTAATATTGCAAGGGACAGTAGTTAGTGACTGCAGCAAGTTCATGAAAAAAGAAAGAAATAAATGTTAAAAGGTCTGAGGCACCAGTGTGTTCGGAAAGAACGCTTGTGGAAGAAATAAAGATGGATGGGAAATCAGGCTTGCTGAATCTTCTGCATATGTTTTCAATAATCCAGAATGAACTGTTATATTTGGCAGAAAGCCATGGAAATCAGAGGGTATAATCTTATAACTAGGAAATTAGGAACCATAAAATGTTTTAAGTACACAAGAGGGAATAAACATATGTAATAAATTACTGTTCAAACAAGGAAAACTAGCAAGACAGCTCCTAGGCAAAGGGTGAGAACAAGGAGGAAAATGGAAACTAACTGAATTTTTGTATATCCTGGAGAATTTTCTGAACCACACTCTCTTGGGTATTTAGAAAGCTTTTGAAAGCATGAAAACATCTGTCAATGGCTTGGATAGCTTTAAAAATACCTCCATTTGAATAATTTCTAACCTACTTACATGATCTCTTGCACTGTAGTCCCTATTGGGCCAATGCAAAGGATTTTAAGAGTTTACAGAGACACATAGATACAGTGTATATTTATCATCTCACCGTATTTAACTGAGTTAACTTCAGTGTTGGTTATCTTTTATGGCAGAGGATGCTGTAGCAAATTCACGTGTGTCATGGGGTTAATTCCACTGAAATCTCCAATTATTTGCAGAGGGCAAAATAAAAGTAGTGTATAAAATGGGAAACACATATTCTGAAGATGTCTGTTAATTCAAGCCCTGGATGAAGTAGGCTGGAGTACAGGCTTTATGTGTTTGCCTTCCATCTTTTCCCCAGACTCTTCAGTTAGCTGTTTCTATCTGTGTGACAGAGGTCAAACAGATAAAAGTCCGCCATTTTTTTAGGAGGAACCCATCAGAATAATTTGACTAAGGCATTGCGAAATCTTGGAAAAAACCCAGAACAATAATTTAGAATGAAAATTGGCAGAATGACCTAGGACAATTACAATATTGTGATTGTCTTTATCTCTTTCTAGTGGGAGGGATTCTTTAGAAGGGTGTTAGCTTTTATATTAAGCCTCAAGTTAGAAGTTAGATTTGGAATGAGATGGTAAAGGTACTGGATGCAAATTTCTCTGAAACAATGCTATTTCCATCTCATCTTGATAGTGAAAGGCAGGAAAAATATTGCCATTGCTTGGTTTTTTTTGTTTGTTTTTTTTGTGTGTGTGTGTGTATGAGAAAAAGAGGTTTACACTGTTTCAACTTATTTCTTTTTACAGTTTCTGATGTAGTGTCTTCTCTTATGCCCCCAGTTCAAGCAGTACTTTCCCTTTCTGTGATGCATGTGAGAGGTGAAAGCAATGTTTTAGAATAAAAACTCTTGTAAGTGCATTGCACTGATTTAAGTGTGTATCTTGGTGAACAGTGTTCCTTGTGAAATGCAGCCTGTGTGATTAAGTGTTATCTATACATAAAGGCAAAGAAGAAGACTTCAGTACATTTGTACTCTTTACATGCTTTCTGTTAGGCATCTGATTAAATGCTTGCCTGAATCAGGGCTAGAGCATCCATGTATGTTGGATATTCTTGTATGTAATACATGTTTATAGCTTAAATAGATATTATTACTAGATACAATTATTTTTTAAGTAGAGGCTAAGTTCTGTAAAAGCATATGATAACCATTATCACAAATATAAATACCTATTTTGATGTTAAACAAGATGCACTTTTTAAATATTGTCCAACTGTGGGAATTTCGGACATGTCTTAATTATGAAATTAATACTTATGCTGCTTTTGAGCTGTCTTAATGTTGCACCTTGCAAACCTGTCCTCTGGTTTTGCTGCCAGCCTCTGTATTACACCCAGCAGCTTCAACTAAGCTTTTTGTAGTGTTTAATTATGTACTTCAAATTATGTATGCAATAGGAGGGAGGAATGAAGACAATAAATCAGTCAGAGATCATTTGTGTCCTACATAAGAGAACTTTACTGTGGGGGCTTTAACAGGGTGGAGTGAGTAGTTAAAGAATGACTTACTGTCTAGAAAAGCAGACTCTGTGGTTTTTTTGACTAATGTCCCATAATCTGCCTTCATAATTTCTTACCAGCTTGGTCATAGTCATGTGTAATTGAGAAATATGTGAATGGTGGTGTTGATACAGACTGCAAACTCACAAAGAACTATTTACTCTGGTGTCATGAGCTGGGATCAGTTTGGTCTTTTCTATTTCTTGTTAGTAATACAGGTTACAAGCTCAAGAACTGATTTTATTTAAATTCAAAATGAAATTGAAAGTGTATTAAAGACCTGAGTTTGGAGCAGAAGATGATTGTAGAACTTTACTGAGGTGCTTACTTTTAAAATAATAATAATAACAATAACAACAATAATAACAACAACAACAACAACAACAGAGCATGGAATCGTATCCTTTGATTTATCTAAATGTATGCATCATTAGAGTATCAAAAACTGCCTAAACACTAATAGTCCCTACTATTTGAACAATTATATATAACATTATATATAACATTTCTTTAAAGCTGGGAAAATAGAACCTAACTTTTTTTTTCTCAATACTTCATATTTTTCTGCATAGATTTCTATCACATTTCATACAACAATTTATACTCTATAACATTTTTTATTTTTCAGATTTTTTACGAGACTAAAAAGAAAATCTATCAAAGTACCCAGTTTAACAGAGCAGCATACTTTGCATTTGCACATGCATCTTTTTGCTATACAACTTCTATACAGGCTTCAAAATGTGTGCTATATGACCTCTCTGATCAATTACAAAATAACTCAGTGCATAGTAACTGGGAAGTATTAGCACATATCTGTTTTGATCTATTTAGATAATAAAAATTGGCATAAACACTAGTTATGTTACACATTTAAAACAATGGAAATCTCCTGGCATATGTGCCTTAGACAAGACAGGTTAAGCTTCTCTAATAATGTAATCACTAAATTATTTGCTCCATCCTGCTCATGACACAAAGTTTCTGATAGAATCTTCTGTTGCATAAAATATGCCCCTTCTTTCTTTATGTTTTATGGCAGTTAGCTTAGATCTCTTGGGAGAAATAAAAATTGATACTTATTTATATTCTGACTTCTAAACAGGCAGAAAGAAGCTGCCTAAACCAGATATGCTTTCTTTGATGGATTGAAATGTAAGTAGAAGTACAGAAAATGCTTCTTTATCTTAGCTCAGTTGGGTGGCTTGTACTGTTGTACTTCAGCAGCAACAACAGGGAAATGAGGTGTCAGAATCCTACTTGAAAGGTTTATGCATAAAAAATGATTTAAAAAACTTGGGACCTCCCCAAAGAGACAAAGAATATCCTGCGGGTACAATTGAGTGTCAGGCAAGAGAAGAAGTTTATTAAAAAAATGCAGAAAATGAAGGATGAAATAGTGAAATTTTGCTCTAAAAGAGGGGAGGCAGAACCTACATACTGGTTAATAATATTCTTGCTAAAGCTCAAACCTCCCCATATGGTCAGAAATATAATCGCTATTGTGTGTCAGAAGAGATTCAGCAAAAGGTGGTCAAAGAAGTGTGAATGCAAAGCAGAGGCATCACATAGCACCAAGAGAGGAAATCGAAATAGATGTTCCTAGTCCCAAGGCATGAACACTGTCTTGAAACTTTTGATTGATTGCATTCTGTGGTGTTCATCACAGCTTGGCCTCAGAAGCAGCCAGACAAACGTGTCTATTCTGAGTGATTTCATGAATTACAGCTGAAAAAGAGAGAAACAGAAGACTTAATAGGGCAGTCGGCAGAACAAAATGTAATATCCTTCATTGCAGTTTTAAACCGGTGCGTAGTCCAAGAAATAATTCTTAACTACCGTACAGTGATAAAATTAAGCAGTAGTTCAAGCAGAAAATACCAGCTCATCTTGATTGCAGGAAGCAGTCACAGAGCGATGGATCAGCCTAATTAGCACCTACAGCCCCTGAAATATATGTTTTATCCTTGGGCATTTATTTAACCCTTACCCCTAGGCAAAAAAGACTTAGAGATCACAGGCTTGCAGCAGCAGTACGAGCTATTCCGTTCACAATGTCTGTATCCTGTAGTAACCTGGCAGCTGCTCCCCTAGTTCTCCAAACCACCCTCCCCCTGGCTTCCCTCTTTATTCCTCCTCATCTCTGGCAGCCAACACAGCTGCTCACGCTGTGCACATCTGGCGTGGAGCATCATCCCTTCCCCTCAGCAGGCTGGCACAGCTGCTGCTCCTAAATGGGAGCTGGCCAGGCAACTGCTCTTAATGATTCCCCTGACAGCTCTTTTCCACTTACTGCTCCAGCTTTCCTGTTCACCACCAGCTTGATTTCCCTTCCCCAGACACCCTATCTCAGTCCTACACTCTGCATCTGCTGCTCCCAGCCTGCACACTAAAGCTGTGCTAATGCTGGTTTCCTACACACCCAGCTCAACAGGTGCTGCTATGATCATCCTTGAATTTAAAATAGCAAACCAATGACTGGAAGATTAGTTCCCTTGCTCCCTGCTTTGCTGTGTTTGGATTCAGATTGTATGTCTGCAGGTTAATACAAGAAATAGGACAAAGCAACACTAAGGTTCTGAGTTACAAAATAAATCTTTGGAAATCAAGGTCTTCAGCCGACTGTTGGTCAGCCGCTATGTCTTATCCTATGAAAATGAAGATCATTCTAGTAGTTGTGCCCAGGTGTTGTGGTGGGGTTTGTCCTGTACTTACAGTCAAATTTCTTATCATTCACTTATGTAGTAATGACCTTGGGCAGCAAAACTGTGAAACACAGAATCAACCACCTTCCCACTTGCTCAGACTTAATACTGATGCAGACTTTGTTTTGGAAATTAATCTTTATTTACTGTCTTACCACAGAGCATGGCTATTCAAGAATTTTATGATAATTGCTTCCCTTTTTGGTAGGAACTGTGTTCCCTTCTGTTTTCCATTTTGAGAGGAAGGATGTTGTATTCCAGAGTTCAGCTTTTTTTCTCAAAACCGGAGAAACCTAAGACCCCAAAAATACCTGAGGCTTGGAAAATTCAACCAGGATATGGGGATGCCCATGTTCAGTGATAAATTCTGAGTCAGACTGGGGAAGTGAACATCAGTATCTCATATTCTGTAAGAAGTCCACCACTCCAACCTAAAAATTTAGGCCTCCCTTTTATTCTTCTTGTTCACTTCAAAGTGTTAAAGAAAATAATTATTGTGTCAGATCAATAATGTGATCAATTTCATCCTTGTTAGGATAATTCCATCTCATGCAGGACAGCAAGATCTAATTCTTGAATATTAATCCAGTCAAATCAAAATAGGTAATCAGCTCCCATATGCCAACCTAACTCCCTGGTTACTAGATGACCACTAGCCCAACATTTGCCACCCCTCTTTTTTTCTGAAATGCTGGGATAAACACAGGTCCGGAAGGATGCGTAGAAGAAGATCTAAGGAACTTTTTTGAAATCTCTAAAGAAAAAAAATTGGAAAAGTATTTCCCTCCTAACACTACTGCATATGTTCTTTCTGCTTGTGCTTTTTGAGAATGTATTGGATAGTCAATAACTTTTCTTATGCACTGGTGGAGTGAAATTATTGCAAATAATTTCTGTATTCAGATTATAACAGACTGTAACTTCAAAGCCTTTTAAACCCTCCTGAGGCAGTGCAGTAAGAACTCCAGCACTGCTGCCAGGGCTAGTCTTTGGTTTAGAAGCCGTTACAGAGGATAAAGTACGGGCATGGGCATTCTGACTAAATAGAAAGAACAGGGAGTACTCTGGAAAAATACAGAGAGCAGGAGGACCAGGATTATTTTCTTCAAGGCAGCCTTTGTTGATACTATCAAACGTAACTCAAATGAGCAGACCTAATTCTAACATCTCCTGCTTTTCAGTTCCACTGACTTCTCGTCATTTTTGTGAAATTAGTTTCTTAGCAGGGAATGTTTCAATTTTCTTTCACTCATTCCCACCAGGCTAATGATTCTTTACCATCTTAATAGATACAATGAATGTGCAGAGAATAATGTAATTTCTGAAAATTCTTATTTCACAATTAAGAAGGCATTGATTCAAGGTCTTTTTCAAATAGAAAAAAAAACCCAGTCATTTCCCTAGGCACATTTACTGCCCTATGAGAAGTGGATATTCTAGTAAGAAAGTTTCTTTGATTTTTTCACATGGTGGTTCATTTGCCTGATACCAGAACCTGGCTGAAATATTCTTTGGCAAATAGCAAAGGGCTGTTTGTATCAGGGTTTTATTCCAACTTCTGAATTCCAACCCAAGAGAAAAAACATAATGCAAGTGATTGTGGTTTTACATAAGTGAAATTTAAATCTAGTACTATCACATTTTTGAAGCAGTAATTATTGGGTCAAAACTTTGTGGTGTACTCTTTGTTCCCTAGCTCCTCCTCTATTTCATTATAATCTAAGAACATCCATTCAACCAAGCATTTCTCTTTTGACAATAAAGGGCATATTTATCCAGTCAAGTGCAGACAGTCACGGCATGGTCAACCAGTGAAACATCAACCATAGGTACTGTTAAATTCATGTAGACACACCAGCATGTGATTTTGTGTTGCTCTGTAAGACCCACCTTTCACGTCTTTCAGGACTTGGTGCTCGGGTAACTCAAGTCAAAGCATGAACGGAGGTGTTTGCATGTCACTGTGAACACACGTTCAAATTGCTTTGCTGAAATTGCAACAAGTGATAGTTCCATGGAAACCAATCAGCATGAACTTGTTTTGCATGAAAATAAATATTTTCATATGTGTGGTATTCAAGCCTAAAGTTTCAGATTCCTTTTTTAGAATCTAATTCATTCTTTCTGGAATGCAGAACCTCTGATTAAGTATGTATTAGACCTTTTTCTTTCTCATTGAAAACAAATTTTGTGGGTACATCTACATTAGGATTAACATTAGTGCTTCTGGAGGGAATATCCTGATTGTCTCCTCTTGACTGCACATTTGCTTTTTGTCATGGAGCACTCTCTCAGTGCATGAACTAGGTTTCCTTCAAATGAAAATATGTCAGGAACATTCATTCCAAGAGAAGTTCAAAGTGAGCCCTGCCATATGCTACACACCGGCTGTTTTCTCAGTAGACCTGCTTCTACTACACATTTTTGCTATATTGCTTCTATCACAAGCAAGCTTATGTGTGCTAGTAATGAGTTTGAATGGAGAAGGTGATTTTTTTTTTTTAAGTATTCCTCTTTACCAAGAAAAGAAATAATTTATTTCCAGTCTCAGCCACTGTTGCTACATGTGATTATTAAACCATTTAATTTATTCAAGTAGCTTTGCTTGTTGTTTTGCTTGTGTCCTTGACAACGGCAGCATATGTTTATTCTTGGAAATATTGCATGGGGTGGAAACTTACAGGGCTGCCTTTACCTTATCTAAAAATGTCATCATTTGTACCCTTTAACATGGTGGTTCATTGTATTCAGGAGCTATAATCACAACAGGCTAAATCCTCTTTTGTAAAATTATATAAAATATAATTCTTTCAAATTCTATACCTTTGTAGAGTCATGGGCTAATTCAGAGCACTTGTTCTCCGAGGTGTGGTGTGCTGACAGCATTCTCCATGAAGGACTATCTTTCCCTCTCACTTCCTACAGCTAGTACTACAGAAGAGGTTAACAGTTTAATTAATCTCTCATTATTTCTTGTCACGGTTGAGACATCTTGAGAGGACAGATAGCATCAGGAAGATAGATAACTGATGATTTATGTGATGAGAAAGACCAACATTTACTAATGTGGGGCATCAGTCACAGCAATAGACTGTTTCACTCTGTTAACAGTTAAGATAAAACCCAGCCATCTGGAATACTCTTGGCCAATCTCCTTTAAACCCATTAGCAAGACAAGGCCAGTGCTGGTGTTTTTTCTCCTTCCCTTTCTGTATGTTTTAGGTTGCTGATATTCAGTGGGTTAGAATACATTGTATACATCTGCACTTGTTTTGTGATTGTGTAAAATAAGTAGGTAACAAGATGTTATTCTGCAATGGTTAGTAGGGATTAAATTTGTTATTTAAGACTTCTAGAGATTTAAATTCATGACTCATTACACATGAAAAACTGGAGCTTTCTTGCCAAAAGCTAACAAGAATAACTGCTTGATCTGAATGTGAGTGAGTCTCAGAAGATTTTTAAGTCCTGAAGAATGGTCTTATAAAAGAAGTAAAAAATATATTCTCTAAATAGGGAAGCATTATTTTAGGTGGCAAATCAGTATAGTTTTGAGAAAAGAATGTCAGTTCTTGAATATGTTTGCAAAGAAACTGGTTGATTAAATAAAGCAAGTTTTATTTTCACACATCAGAAGTTGTTGTGGCTTCTGCTTGTATGTGTTCCGTATTACTAGCTCTTTTTTGTTAGTGCTGCTCTCAGGTTTTAGTGATCTGCCCAAGGCTGTGTCTTTGGGAGTAGGGTCTTTCTGAGTGCCTAAGACAGATCTAGACATTCCTGCTATTAACCTGGTAGTATTACTGTTGGATGGTTAGGAAATTGTTGTGGTCACCATGTAATGTGTCTAGAGTTGAGATACATTGTGGTAAAATTATACACAGAAGGTTATGGAAGGACATAGTCTCAAGAGCTCAGAAAAAAAAAGAAAGGTTTTTTGAGTTCAGGTTTAACATGTCATCAATAGGATGAATACTTTTTTCCTCTTGGCCGGTAGCTCTGGTTTTTGGATTCGTTCTGCTTCCCTTTCTATTTCCTGTTATGTCATTTCTGTCTATAATGCTCTCCTTTTAAAATCCCATCATTTTTTTTCCCTTTGATTTCCTACTGATTTCATCTATGGAGAGAGTGAGAAAAAAAGAAAGGTGTATATCTTCACTCTTTCAACTTGCTATACCCTATCCCAGCCATCCTTGTCACTAAGATTTTGGATCTTTTTACACAGGTATAATTTCAGAAAAAAAAAAGAAAAGACATATGAAATCTGAATTCATGTACACAAAGGTCCTTTAACAGATGTGAAAACTTCTTTTAGCTGCATGGTTTATTCTGCAGTATATCATGTGGCACTGCTTGATGTTCAAACATATGTGTTATCAGCATAGTTTAGTGCTCCAGTGATTTATTATCTGGGGCTCTCTCACAGAAACTCACTTTCTATCAAAATGTTATATTAGACTAAAAGTGTTCAAAATCCTCCTCCTAAATGCCTGTTGCGTTCAGTGACAAAACTGCTTAAATGAGGAAGCAGATACCTTGTCAAGATATCATTGATAAGCTTAATTGTTATAGCTTGTATGTATCTAAATGAGTAGACTCCTAGGAAGTTCCAAGAAAAGCTCAACCCCTGTTAGAGAGCTGCTAGAGCACAGTGTTTTTATGATTTGAGCACTTGTTGTGTGATAGCGAGTTCTCTTATGTCCCACTAAAATGTGAGTTGAATAAATTTGCCACTTAGGTTATTCAAGGGTCCTGTAAAATAGCTCAGACGTTCTGGCTTAGTGGTTTTGTCCCCTTTACACCTCATATTCAAACCTTCCTCTGCCCGCATAGGAAAAGATGTTGATTCTCTGGATGCTGTAAATAAACATTCTGTTCCATAAACTTTGACATTAATGTATTTCCCTCTCTTTACCTGGCTAGGCCTTCGTTCTTATAGTGCAGTATGCTGGTACTTTTGTGATCCAGTTACCTGCTGACCATACAAGAGAAAAGGAACATTTTGATTTCTTTGAGTCTGTCCTTCCTGGCTGTCACAGCAAAGTAGCAGTTTTGCAGTGTTATTCTTGAGTTCAGTATTTTTGAGTGAATCCAGCCTCTGCTTTGAAGGTTAATACAGCAAATCCCATTGTCCTGTTCTAGGACTGAAAAAGGAAAAGTTTCCTGTGTCAGGAGTCATTGTTTTGTGATGTGTTTGTAAGTGCCTCCTGCAAGGCAAGGGCCTTTGATTGGAGTGTCTTGGTTTTTACAATAAATGATAATGTCAGAGATGTAGTCTTGAAAAGCTGTTTGTGTGTCTTTCAACTGATAATATGTGGTGTGAATGTGGTTTATTTGCCCCTTATGTGTGTGAGGAGCTCTTTTATATGGTAACTTTTTTGTTCTTTTATTAGTGAAGTTCACCATTTTCTGTAATGTAGTGAAGACCACTGGGATAAATCACCATGAAACCTTCACTTTGGGATCAGTGTTTGTTGAATCCCCATTCATGAGGAATGTGCTACGAAAGCAAATAGTTCCTTCACTGCTTATTCTCCCACTGAGTGAGCCTAATGCCACTTTACCTCTCAGTACATGGATTTGGTGGGCAATGGGAAATATTGTATCTGCCCTCCTAGTGCTTTACTATTACCATATTTTGCTTCTTTAGTTCACTCCTTTCTTGGGTTCCTGTAGGCTTTCCTGGGGGAGCCACCCAGATTGTGTTACTACTTTTTCCTATTGTCCTTTAAGTGCTTTTTTATCTTTCTATATTTGCTTAACTAGAAACAAACACAAAGGCAGGCTGCTCACAAAAAGATGTGTGTAATAGCCATTCTGCCTCCTGGTTGACTTGAACTATTGTTTATTTTGCTTGTTCTTCTGAACTCTTGGGCAATTCTGAATGTGTACTGATATGTAAGACTCGTAGGCTGAGCCTGTGTAATTTAACTCAGGCATACCAAGGAATGTTCAGCGCTAAAAAATCCAGTGAGCTCTGCTAGCATTTGATATTAACTTTTTTCAAGGAGATGTACACAGGGAGGTGAAAGCTTCATCTCCAGTCCATTCCAAAATTGTAGGTGACCTCACTACCTCACTATGTTGCTCAAAGAAAAAGAACAAAAGAAATGCATTGCACTTTATTGCCTTCCATGAAATGTCCCTGAAATTCCTGGGGTAAAAGAGCCAGGTGGTGTGAGATGACTGGTCAATGCCTATCCCTAATTTAGAGAAGTATGCATGAGATCTCAAGTCCCAAATGTATCTTAAGAATGTAGATCAAAGTTTCAGTGACGAGTTTGCACTCATGCAAAGATGACACATCACATTGCTACACTGATAAGTAAATCCTGGACCAACCTGAATCAGTTGGAGCTCCCTGTTTTCCAAGCTTTATGTTCACAGTATACAAACTTACACAGCTAAGCTGTGGACAAGGACATGACCTTTGGCTATGTTGATAAATATTTATTTGATCTCACTAGGCATAATTGGTCTCTGGTAGAGTTAGTCTAAGTGCTTTCCTTTCTACTACACAGGTATGTAGCACTCCATTTCCTTTTCCTCTTTCCTTATGCTGATACAGGCTTTTGTTTGTTTGTTTGTTTGTTTGTTTATTTGTTTTTGAGGGGGGGATGCACTGAATCCTGTTCCTCTTTTTATGTATATTAATATAATCAGCTTCAGCTGAGTTTTCTATTTCCTACCAATTCCATGAAGTTACATGAAGTCACTTGTTCCACTGAAGTTACATTCTCCCTCAACGGGAAACAACAAAGCTGAAATTGCCTTTATTCTGATTTCTATGAGTGAGGACTTCTGGAAGACATCTCAGGGACAGGACTGTGACTTCTTTGTCCTTCCTGGTGCTAAAGTGCTGCTGCTTTTCCCACAGATGGTCCAAGTGCGTCAGCAGATAAAAAGCCTTTTCTTGGTGAGATCTGTGAGACAGTAGGCATCTGACTTGAGGCAGCCCATTGCAAGTGCCAGCAAGGGAGCAACAAGCCTGTAGAAAAGCCACATGCACAAAAAGGGAAAGGTGGAAGAGAGAGAAAGTGCATTAAGTGACATTTGGAGATGTGCAAGTATTGCAAGAAAGGTTCTTTTAATATTGAAAGCAATTTTTTCATAATTTTGGGGGACTGGTCTTGTTAATAGTATGAATATGAATTGACACTGCAGAGAAGTAGCTGCTTTTTTGTCTTCTGTGGGTGATTTTTTTGTAGATACAGATTATGAACAAAGTTGGACTGGTTGTATTAAAATTTTAGAAAACTCACAGCAGGATCAGGGATGCTTTGACCCCTATTCTCTCTATAAAACAACTTTACTTTTTTCATTCACTTTCTTACAAAGAGCCTGCTCTGTTCTCACCTTCCTGCCCTTGCCATCATTAGGAACTTCTAATAGGGTGCTCCCATGATGCACAGTGATTTTTCCTTCTTTCTCCAAGTGGTACTGCTCGTTCTGAAAACAAACTTTGTTTGGTGTCTTCCATTGGTCTTGAAATAAAGACCTGTCCTCCTTTAAATCTGTCGTCCTTTAAACCTGCCCTTACACATCTCTGTTCTGACCAGTAAGAATGAACCTGTTCCTTTGCCGGATTTACTGAGAGTATAGGTAATATTGACTTCCACACAACATTTTGACTCCACACTTATGAATCTCTTAGGTAGGACTCAGTCAGCTTTTCCCAAACCACCTTTTCTGGCACTAACTGTCTAAATAGCAGAGAAAGCATGGAAGAAAGGCTGCACAGGGCCACTCTCACCTGATTTTTTCTTTAAAAATTAGTCTCAACAGCATGTGAGAAAGGTAAGGGCAAAGGGCTGAAGAGGAGAGGGGAGTAATAAGAGGAAGACAGGAAGGGGAAGACACAGGAAAATATATTCAAGGAAAGAGGGACAATTTAAGGGACACATTTTCAGAAGGGAGGACAGTGATTTCTGAGCAAAAATGTATACTTCAGGTCAGACACATTTGGCGACCACACACTTAGGGCCATCCTCGCACTGGTTTCATTCTACTATTACATTATCCTCATGAGGCTTTGACATTTTCAACCATTGTTTAGAGGCGTCAGACCTTGGCTTCCCGTTGTGGCCAATGGAGGGGGGTAGTCACAACACCTTGGATTAGGCAACCCCTAAAAGAATTTGTATGTGTATGTCTTTTGATCAGCTAATACTTCAGTGGCTGGTTATGTTTGCAATTGCACTTTTCCTACACCATATACTGCTATGGCACCCAATGACACTTTCACCACAGAAGGTGTACTCTTAAAAAAATTAGTCCAGTATTCACAATTGTTAGCTTTCTCACTGCTGATAAACTTAGCAGTTATTCAGGGACTGTTGTGGCAGTACTATTAGGCCACTTCCTCCTCTAAACATATCTCTGTCCTATACCACCACATCATGAAGCTGGTGCTTTACTGAGTTGACATGTACACTCCAATATATCAAGGACATACATCATTCTTCAGAAGCTGTATGTCCTTAACAAAGGCATGTTTTCACCTTTCATTCCAACTTTGGAATCATACAACCTGGGGCAGATGAATTACTATTACATTTTTACCCCAGAATAGACTGTTTAAATAGCATATATATGCAATATATATTACAGCTGTTTCTTGAACTGCCTAACTCAGTATTTCTATTCCACTAACAGCAGAGCTCCTCAGATGTTACTTGTCCTAGGTGCTGCCTGGATACAGTTTAGTATCCTAAATGGATGGACAAAGATATGAGCAAAAGAAATTATACTACCTATATTTTACCTATAGGCAACTGGGAGACAGCGAAGTTGGTGGCCAGGTATTTAGAAGTAGTTGAGGCCCTTAATAACGCCATATAGGAAGTCTGTGACAAATCCAGAAATGAGCCACAGTTTATCTAAGCTGTGTAATAGAACTTCATCCTAGCCTAGGTTTTTAAAACCCACACTCAGTACTTTATCTATTTGCTTTTATGTCTGTTGGTGTCTTTTGGATCTGCTGGCCCTATTTAAAAGAAAGGGGAGACAGATCCAGTCAAGGCTGTTGGGCAGGGAGCTTCCTATCAGACCGGTCACTTTACTAGTCCTGACACAAACTGCACTCACATCCCCTTCATCCCTTTGCTCAGAGAACTGCCTATAGCATTTTGCTTTATTGACTCCATAGGTATTCCAGCCACCAAGAGCCTTTCTGCTGCAGTGCCTGTGTAGGTTACCACAATTTCCACTGGCAGTGTTCCTAACCCACTTTCTGTAGGTTGACCTAGTTATGGAGTTAGCACCTTTACACTGAGCATTTTTGGTTGTTTTTCAGATAGAATGACAATTTCAGAAGAACAATTTCAGGGTAAAAAGTCTCAAATGTAGTTCCAGTTCATCTCATCCAATATTGGCTGCTCTGCTGAGGTCCCAGATCACCGTTGACCTGACTGGGGCTTTTAGTGGCACTGTGCTCTGAGTGTCACCTGTCCCCAGGAGAATGGGCATGCTCGAGGGGGCAGGGAGGGGAGGAAGAAGGGGGAAGGCAGTGTACGCTGACCCATGCCTGGCTTTCTGTCCAGCACGGTCAGATGTCAGCCAGGGCAGGGACTGGGCCTGGGAGCTCAGAAAGGCTCCTGTGTTTAGACATAATTGGTTTAGACATAACTGGCACAAGCTGATGAAAATTTCCCATCCTCTTGATCTCTTTTCTGCAAAGTGGCAGCTCACATATTTTGTGATCGTTCCCCTTTTACCATTTTAAAAGCTCTTGGCATGTTCGTAAAATTTTGCCATATTTTAAATACTAAAGACCTGTAATACAAGGATACTGTCTGATATAAGAAAACTTACATTTATCAGTAAGTCTGATATGTGTCTGTAATGTAATTTGGTGATTTATATTGAATTGCCTTGATATTGAATTGTCTTTGTATTGAATTGACTGTTTTCTGTGCTGTTGTGTAGCACTTTGTGGAATAAGCATAGGATAGAATTTTGTCTTTTGAGGATTTTATAGAAAACATCAAACAGACTAAACAGTACAATTTTATGGTGAAGTCCTGAATGTGGCTGTTAATAACAGCTCTGTCAGCTGTAAATAAAGGGCCTTCCATTTACTAGTAAATATGCATTTAATAAAGAAAAAAAATTGCAAAGGGTGTTTAGAATATGCTAAATGACTCTAAACAAAGCTATTAGTAAGTCAAATGTTGTGCCTTCTATTCCAATATGTTGCTGTTGCCACATTCTCCTTTATTTTAATATGCATATTTCAGTATGCTACTATTCACATCAACACATTATCCTCTAATTATCTTTCAGAAATAATTATTCAGTACCTATTTGGGTTATAATACACAGTATGCATCACTTAGAGGGTTTACAGCTGAATATAATACAGGTATCTTAGTATCTTTTCAGATTCTCCAACTTCCTTTCAGTAAAACTCTGAGCATGTTGAAAGTGGAATTTTAGTCCTCTTATTGACCTGTGCTGTTGACTATCTTCTAGTGAAGCAGAAGCCAATAGAGATATCAAAGCCAGCTCATAAAATATATATATATATCCTCCCAATGTTTTGCACATGATAAGAGTCACTTTTCCCTATTACCAAAGTTAAATGCGTATCTTGAAATCCCCTTATTAGTGCATTGTGATGAACTTTCCCTATTTTATATCCAATCTCTGCTTAATTGATACTAATTTAAAAGGTTAACTGTTAGTTATTTTTTTTTTCTCAACACCTTTCAGCCTATGGGAGGGAGAAAGGTTTTACTTCCACAGGGATACCATAATGTTGTCTATACATTCGATAACTGAGGCATTTACTAATACGTAAAACCTGAAATACATCCATCTCAATTCAAAGAGGTCCAGAGGGTGGAACCCATCTCTCAAAGGGCCTGAGGCTGTCAGCGCTTTAGCTCACAAACCCAGCAGTGATCTTGTTCTGGGCATCCTTCCCTCTGTCCCTGTGTTCGGTGCTGGGTGTCTCAGTTCAGGGACAGAAATATTTTGTGTACAATCAAGAAACAAATTGAACTTTGTAACCACAGCCTCCTGCAAGGTCAGCCAGCTGAGCCGCCTGGCCTTTCTCCACACAGATGCTGAGACACAAGTGGGGGAGTTTTCTCTTTTCTTCAGGCATCGCAAGTGGCTTTATAGTCTCTAGAAGGAGGAGCTGGGTCTGCAGGTTTGACTTTCCAGTTAGTTGACTTTGGTGTAGGCTTTGATGTAATCTCTTCCTGGTGTTTTACCAAACGGGACTCTTTGTTTTAGCCTTTTTCTGCCTAAGATGTCTCTTTCACCTTGCTGTTTTCTTGAAATAAGTAGTACTGTCTTTGAGAACTCTGCTGCTGTGTCGTGATTTGTGTTTCAACATTCAGTTTAAATAGGCCACGTAAGAAAAGGGGGAGAAGGAATAGGGGACAGACACAGAAACTTGCTCATGCGTAGGGCGGTTACACAATCCTCATTTCCTTAGTAAATCATGCTAAAAATTAGATACTGAAGTATATAGTGTAGGATTTATTTGTTCTTACAACAATGTTTGTCCATGGTATCTTCTGGTCTAGATGCAGAGTTCATTTTTTAAGATTTTAAAATACTTTCAGTTTTATTTGGAATAGCTTTTGTTTAGGAAGGGATTGTGCACTGGTTGACCAATGTGCATTTGTATACATTGGTTTTACCTGTGTTCTTGAAGTAGACTTGAATGTGACATATACCTTTGTTTGCATGCAAGGGAGACATTCTTGGCAAGACAAAAGAGGTCATGTGAATAGCAGGAATGGCTGCTGGTCTGCTCCATCAGAATGATTTCTAATCATTTTCTGCCTGTATGTGTGCACAATGTTTATGCCAGTAGAATAGTAATAGTAATTCTTAACACAGAGTACCTTATTCAAGTGTTTAAGCTAGTTTCAGAAATAATTTTCTTGTCAGACTCATCACTGTAAACCTCTCTGATATGTCTGTACTGCCATATGTTGATTTATATAAAGCATGTCCCATTGATGTTGAAAATAACCCAGATGGAGAGGCCTTAGCAATAAGCCTCACTTAAAAGGCTAAAGCAGAGCTTAAGTGCCATGAGGGTGCTCCTACAATTTGTCTGCATGGAAATGCATTTCAGCTACAATTGAAATAGTAATAAGGATCTCTCTCTGCTGCAGTTTCTTAGGCAAATACCTGGGATATATGCCTACTCTGTACCTGGTCCCATCTGATTACACTGACATTTTGACATCTGCAATTTTTCAGCATGTATCTTTGAAAAGCAAAACCATTTTTTAAAGACTGTTCTATCATGACTGTGAAAAGTGCTTGTTTCACAGGACACATACAATATATGGTGATGACTTTCATCAGGTTAGCATTTCTTTCTAATCATGCTATAAAAGAAAAAGAAAACGTGTCAATGCCATAAAAATGAAAGGAGCAGAGGAAGAAAAAGCAAGCACACTTTTTTAGTCAGTCAGAATTATGGATTTTACAATATTCTTTGATATTTTTTCTTGTGATGTTAAGGATTCATTCTCTATTTTTCAATTGCTATTAAAAAGTTGAATCTAAGTAGAAATTGATTTAGATAGAGTACCTGTCTCCTTCAGCCTGAAAAAAAACCAGTCTATTAGTTTTGTATTTTGAATGGAATGATTTAACACGTTTTCTTGTAGCTCATCAGTAGAATTAGTCAAAGTATAGTTTTGCAGCAGACTTTAGCTAAAATGTTAGTTAGTAGCATTTATACTAATTATTTGTTGCATATACATGGAAGATGCATTTTGTATTAAACTTTAAACTGCAAATGTTGCAGGAAAAGATAGTTCATTACAGTTGCAAAAGTCTTTAAAAAACACACAGCATAAAGGCAGAGATTT
The DNA here is from genome assembly GCF_964273445.1 of Streptopelia decaocto. Taxonomy (NCBI): domain Eukaryota; kingdom Metazoa; phylum Chordata; class Aves; order Columbiformes; family Columbidae; genus Streptopelia; species Streptopelia decaocto. Next base: position 38,304,429 of record NC_138655.1, on the reverse strand, counting down.
CTTGTATAAAATTATTAAAAAGAGGAAAAATCTGTTAAACAGCACTGTCTAGAAACCTTTGCTAAGAATAATATTTCCATTGGTCAATGAGTTATAGTTATACAGATACACAGCAGAAGATAATCATAGTAGAATTAAATTCACTCATCTGAAGAAGGTTAACACAAAGCTTAAATGTCTCTTCAGGACTTACTCAAGCCTTATTTTGAAGGGTTAAATTGGAATTTAATGATGAAGAAACTGCTCCCTCTGGCTCTTTTCAGAGGAATGGATTTCAACTCCCTCAGGAATATCTCAGAACCACCATAGCTGATTATTTCATCTGGGGAAGGGCACAGACCACAAATGAAGGATGATGAAATATTCTCTAAATATGATAAGTAAGTGATATATTGAATGAGACTCCAACAAGTGAATCCACAAAAACTGTATGAATTGAAAATAGCTGAAACCAAACATTATGTATTGATAAAGCACGATTTAGAACACAAAGGTGAAAACTTCTGATTATATTCTAAAATCTAGTCCCAGGCAGAATAAATGATTTAAGTTGTTAAATCTGGGACTAGTTCCTTGACTTCACTCATTGACATCATTGAGCCTTCACAATGTCATTGGTGATAGAGATGTCCTTGGGTCCTAATCTTATTATTGTAAATGAGAAATTTCATCTAAAACAAGGAATCTCATCTAAAACAAGGCTTTTCTAGTCTGTTGTCTGGTGAGCAAGAACTCAAGTTTCAGAATTGCCTGTAGAAATTTATAGTTAGTGTGCTAAGGCACTTGAGGGATGCTTGAATGCATCCCCAGGCATTAAATCATTATGGACCACCTCTGAAACAGCAATTATTTATTTTTATGATCATCATCAGGCTTCAGCTATCCAGCTCGAGGGAGCAGTGTCATGACAAGTGTTCAGAATTTTCGTATAGGTGTGTCTGTGGTCATACCTCACTTCTCAGAGTTTACAAGAAAAATTTAACTTTGCTGTCTAGCCAAGGTTCATGATCTAGCACACAGCAAATGTGATTTTTTTTTGAGATCATAGAGTACTTCTGCTCTTCAGATTCCTTCAGTATATAACTATTGCCCAATGGCTTTCATGGGAGACAACCCAATCAATCATTTACTTGTATAACAGACAGTGCTCTCACATGAATTATTTGCTTTGCAGGGGTTTTGTTGGTCTTAGATTGAAACAAACATTTTGAACATCCCCCTGGCTTGAAACAGTTATTTATTCTTTACAATGTAGATGTTTACGACATTATTCAGTTAGAATTTCCTTGACACGGGGCTTAGCGTTCAAGACAGCCTACAAGATAACAGCCCTCAGAAACTGGAGGGAGAGCGAATTTGGTTTGAATCCTAATGAGCTGCAATGGTGAGTCTCTCAGCAGAGCCTGTGCTGAGGAGTTTCCACTGTCAAAACAATTTTCAACTAATGCCCATAGAATATAAGGAAATCAGACATGCTGATATTAAAACAAATGCAGAATGAACAAAAATAGGTGGTTTTAGCTTAGGCGTGGTTCATGCAAGATTCATTGTGAGCGTCAGAAGAGGGAAAGGATGATTCTCTGACAGACTAGGAACCTGTGTAGGCAGTCTAATTTCACTCAATAGGTTAAACTTAAGGAAGCAGCCTTAGTAATGAAGTTTTGTATGTTTCAAAGAATGATACTGAGGTAATTTCTCAGATGGTCTCCTGACAGGAGGAAATTACAAAAATACACTTGATCTCGGAACAAATGAGGAATATAGTTTGAGGTATGGGGAACAGGAGAAAGAATGCTGAAGAAAGACGATTTCTGAGTCTTCCTTCCCCCCCTAACCCTTTTGCCTTCCACATACTTTCCTTTAGAGCTTCTAATGTCTTAAATTAAACCTAATGAAAAGAACACACTATTTTAGAAGTGTCTTTAGTGGCGATTGCTCACAAAGCACAACATATATAAGATCCTATTTATTTATATTTTTTGTGGAAAAATAGAAACATATGAGCAATTCCTCAGTCATAGTGTGTTATCATAATACAACTGATTTAACAGAGCTGTGATATTTATACCAGGCACGGAAGTGTCTCCTGGGATTGTATTCTTCTCTCATTTACATTGTTTTAAGCATGCCTAACTACTTAGCATTTCAAGGGCTGACTACTGATTTGCCACAGCGCTAGACTAAAATCAGAGTGACCTTTTCCTTGCTACAGTAGAAGGGTATTTGTTTCCTAATACCACTTCTGAATAACCATAGGATGGGGAAGACTCTTCAGCTTCTCTAAGATTAGAAGTACAGGCTGTCTTGAGAGTAAGACATGAGCAGTATGTGACATTTTGGTGGGAGACAAATAAGCTTGCTTGATACCTCTGTGTTCACTTTGAACACCTTGTAAGGCTGGCCCTACATGCATCCCGGTCCACCTGTACTCATTTATTTTACCTTGATTCCAATTTTGCTTACAACCCTTTCTGTCTAAAATTATGTGGTTTGCTAAACTGTACACTTACCTCACAGTATATATTCTTCAGTAATTTATATGAAATACATTCTTGTCTTTTCTAGGTCTAGTTTAATTTACATGCCATTATGTTTGTGCAAAGTCTGGACGTTTCACTTTTCATATCATTGGGCTACAGAAACAGGCCTGCGCTTTAATCAGAGAAAATAGTCTGGTTATGCTTATATTTTGCTGCTCTTTTATGAACATTTGAAAATAAGAAAGTGAGAATTTAAAGGACAATACCACAGGATAGATTAAAAAAAGAAAAAGTCTCATCTAAATAGTTTCCAAAGAAAAAGGTACATTAGATATATAAAAAAAAGTCTTCATATGAACTTTATGGCCCCTCTTTGCCAAAATCTTCAGCTATTGATCTATTATCTCTGTGCATACACACCCTCCTACCTTCAGTTTTTCACATATCACACACATTTTAAAGAGCAATATTAACACATTCCAACTACAGATTTTGGTTGAGCCACCTATTCTAAAGCAGGTGTCATTAAAGTTTAGGTTTTCAAAGGCTGATTGGAAATTTTCTGATGTTGTGAAAACAAAACCAAAAAAGAATCATAGAGCATGTGTCATTGTGGAGAGATCCTCACTGAACTCCAGGTGATTTCCCTTAACAACATGAAATAGCTGCTGCCCACTTACATCTGTGCCCACCTGCTCACCCAGATTCTTTTCTGGTGTTTCAGTGTGTTAGTTGGGGAGGAATCTGGGATCCAGAAAAGCTTCCATCCTGGAAAGAACGGGAATATTTTGGTGTTCCAAAATGAGAAAAAAAAAATAACAACTGGAAGTTGTTCTTCAGAAATGCAATTTGACTTTCTGTTTTGGTCCACATCCATCCCCATGTCTGTAAAATGAAAACTTCGTCCATTCCTTCCCTTCCTAATTTCCCAGAACAGTCAGACGTGCACATCTCCTTTTATCTCCCACCGACACTCCAGAAACAGCACTGCTTCTTCAGCTGATGTTTTAGTTTAAAGGAGAGGGCCCTCTGTTTTCACCAACAAAGCCATAGAATATCTCTGAGAGCACCTAAGGAGACAATGACACAGGAAAGCTCATTTGGTTTCAGCCCTGACCGCTCATGCACGTCAGTATTACCTTGGATAAATTGCATTTTTTAAGCACAAGCTTGAGCAAACAATGGTATGTAAATTGCATCAACCTACAAATAGCTCTGGGAGGCATTGTGACTCCTACCACAATTCAGAATAATTGCTTACTGGGTTCCTCTTGCTCTTGGAGGATAATAATCAGCTGCTTACCGCTGTCTGCAGTAAAGCTACTAAACACCAGCACAGAAAACCTAACATAAAAGTGCACTTGCTCATTTGCTTTGTTTAGCAGTTAAAGCTTTCATATCACTCACTCCTTATTTGATGCACGGCATGCAAGTCCTCACTTGCTTTCTATGTATTTGGACTCTTTATCTCCCATAGCCATACAAAGATTTACTTTTTATCTCCTTCCACACATATGAAGTTTAAGCAAAACTACAGCCAATAATTGTCTGTGGGTTTGTTATTTTTTTTTACCCCCCATTTGTGGAATGGAGATAGTAAAGCTTATTCACACTTCTAAAACACTTAAGAAGCACCAGTTCTAAATTATAGATCATACATAGAATGCATTTACATGGTGTTTATGTTATAATGCTGTAATGGTGTCAAACGTGCTCTCCCATATATGAGAATCATTCTCTATATGAATAACACTCAGTGATTTTTCCATGTGAAAGGGATAGAACCCCATAGTGGGCTATGGGAAGATAAAATGCTAAGAACTTGATGTAGTTAATAGTTCATGTCACTCTGTACCACAAAATTGGATATATTAACCCTGAATCATTACAGGAAGATCTAAACCCCATTGTAATTTCAAACAGAAACATACTTACTGGATTAGTAACTTGTTTTGAAATTTCCAGTGCCAGTAAAGAGGCATTTCCTTTTTGGAGATGTATATCCCCATTTGCCCCAATTTTGAGTTATTGCTTGACTGAAAGAGTAATTCGGTGACAATACTGGCAAAATAGGGATTACTATAATTTCTTGAAAGTACATTACTCAATAGGAGTCATTTGAGAGCAAGGTTAGAAGATAAAACACAATCAGCTTTCAACTTGAGGGGTTCTTTTGGATTTACCTTCCAAAGTTCTGGTTAATCCCTGCAACCCAAGGTAATTGCACCAGTGTAAAATCCCCTTGTAACACATGGCATTTCCATGGCTTGCCAAAATAGGCCTTGAGGATTTTCAAGTTGTTTTGCTTTCCTTTTACAGGCTTTCAACATAACAGCTGTGATATTTATACTCTTTTATTCTAAAGAGCATTTTCTCCATTCTGGAGGAAGCTGAGACTGCCCCACGCTTGCTCCCAATACATCTTGACATTTTGAAAATGAACACAGGTCCCCAGAGAACACACCATGTGCTTGATGGAACAACTGTTCCATTTAGCAACATATATACAGTCAAATTAAAACATATTAATTGCATGTCAGGATTAAAGCAGACCTAAAGTTCTCTGAAATCAGAGCCCACAAAATACCAACCCTTTACCCTGTCGCCTCCACCATCGCTGGTGCCATTACAGGAAACAGATGAAGAACCCCAAACTCATTTCTTCAACCAGCAGCTTTGTTATTCTACAAGTTTAAAACCAGGGTTAGCTGTAATTGAGAGTGGTGTGCTGAGCACTATGCCACCAATATAGAAAGTTAATAATGTAAAAATTATTGATCAAACTATTCTATTGTGGGAATTATGGACATGCCAAAGTTAGCATGAACAACTATGGAGGGCACAAAAGGGTTTTCAACAAGCCACAACATCTTGGTAGTGGCAACTGCTACAAAACGTATCTCACTCTCCAAATGGATCCTGGGCAGTGACTGGTTTCCCTTTTCTTTGTCATCTTCATCATCTCATCATCGCTCCATATACTTATAAGAACACATGAGAAATACTGCCAAGAATAATTTTGGCTTACTCTTGTGAAGTGGGGAGTGGACTTAACTAATTTTGCTTGATATTGCCATCTCGCCATGGGTTTTTTCTGAGGTGTGATCGTGTCTGCGCACTTCGTCCAAATTTTTCTGACAAAACTTTCTTATTTGCTTCATAGGACATTGTGAAAGAGAGGTTTCGTCTGTTTATCTTAAACCATAATTACCCAGTTTGAAATCCAGTGGACTCAGATCTGAAGTTAGTGGCTGAAAGAGTAATATAGTTCCTTATTGCTGATGGAGTTTGTGCTTTTCAACAAAAGCAAGTATTCTGCTACCTTAAATACATTCTGTCTTAACCTTCGAATAAACTGAGTTTTGCTGTCTTCTGATGGAAAATTAGCTGGGATCAGATGCAGATCATCTTTCAATAGGCTTTGTCTCTGGATTAGGTGTTTTAATTCGATTTCATCACTAGCTCTGATTTCTTTGATACTGACAGGACCAACTTATTTACAATGGTATTTTTACAGATACTAGACCAAATGCATGGTCCTCTAATTTTTGGTAATTCATTTCAGGTGAAGAATAATACCTCTGAAATGCATGCCTTTCATTGTATTGTGTTTCTTTCAATTCATCTGTTGTCCTGTTGCTAAACTGTGAGCATCTGGATTCAGATACTTGCTTAGTAAATTTTGTCTGGCATCTTCCTACATTTCCATGGAAATAGCAACAAATAAGTGGAGTAGTGAAATTTAAAAATGTGGCTCTGAAACCTATAGGTGTACATCTCATAATGTTAAATATGATTTTTTAACAGCAGCTATTTATTACTCACCCTGTTTGCCCTTTTCTACATACATGTACTCATACTCAGTAGAGATTTTGTAGTAGTTGTAGTTCCCCTAGGGCTGTATCATGAGGGTCACAGTAAAGTACAGAACAAGAATTATTGGTAGCATAAAGTAGTTCATATCAATTGAAAGGCTGGTTCACAACTGATTATTGATTGGTATCCTGATGTAGCCATTCTATTAATAAGGAAATAAAATAAAATGCCTGAAAAGGAAAGAGGAAGCAATAGCTATTATATATATAAGGGAAGCTATTTCCCCAATACATTTTCTCTACATTTTGCTTAGTTCAAGAGATGAAGCAGGATGATAATGAGGAAAGATCAAAGCATGGTAGCTTGGTAATGTTCTACTAGATTGCTCTTGGGGCTATTTTGTAAAATCATAGAACAAAATAGTTTTAAAGAATTCTGTGAGTCTTTGTCATTTCTTTTAAAAGGTCTAGAGAACTAGATTTATTCTATGCTACAAGAACAAGACCCTGTACCTAAAAATGACAAAAAAATTTCAATTTCACTTTTTTAAATAAGTGTACAATATATAAAAGAAGTGTAGCTATATAGTGCTCAAATTATACTGGGATTTGGCTAAACCACAAAATGTACATCTTGGGCCTTGGGAAAGAATTTGTCTTCCCTTTCATTTCCCTTAAAACTTAAGAAACTAATATTAGTTGCAAGAAACAACCCACTTCACTTAGCTTTAGGTTAACACGGAAAATATTAAATTTAATGTAGCCAATGTTAGCATTTAAATGTACATACTAGAAAGGAAAATGAAAGTACATGAGGACAAGATTGATATATGTTCCAGGATGTAGTGGTATACGTTTGAAGGTAGAGTTGTCAGAAAATTGTTAAAATCATCAAAAGACCACAAAAGAGAAAACTGTGGAAGTGGAAATAGGGCATGGAAATAAGTATTAATGTGTTTGGAGAACAAAGGATGTTAACAATGATGTGGGTCTCTTGAGCAGTGACAAAATAGTCAAATTGCTTAAAATGGTAGAAATGACAGAAGTGATCACTCTGTATTTCTTCTCCATCTTTGGTAAAAAAATCCAAATAAGTAAATGATAAAGGTGTTCGATCCTGTGGTAATTTGAGAGGATGTCTAGCAGTAAATATTAAAATGATACACATTTTGAAAAGAGCATGTTCCTCTATTTTGCATTTAGAGTTTTTGAAAGAATTAAGCAAGGAGTTCTCTGAGGATTTACTCTTGGTTTTCGCCATATTTTGGAACACTAAAGACGTTCCAGAAAAGAGTTAATGTTATGTAATAATTTAGAAGGGGTCATAAGTAAATGATTTACTACTATAATCAGTGCTTAATAATGTGCTTGGTTGGACACTTCATGAAATGTCTATCAAGAATTAAAATGTTATGAAAACTATACAGCATACCTCATACTAGAATTAAAAATACATTAGTTCTCAAAATATAACCATTTCCTCAGGGATTTCTGCCCCAAAATATTATGTTTAAAGGCTATACTCCTAGTGATTGTATAGGTGCTTTGGGTCCTATGCTGCCACACATTTCAATAATGACCAACAGAAAACACAAAATCATAATTTCTAGGATTTGCAGGGATGCAAAAGTACCAAAATGGTAAATAATGAAGACAAATATTGCCATTCTAGTGTTCTTATCTCCAAAAACCCCTCAAATTATTTAGAACCCTATAAACTATCAGGATTGTTCTGTTATTTTGGAGGTTTTTTTTTAATAACAGCCTGAATCTGAGCTGACACTTTTTCTTGTCTACTTAGAAAACAAAACCTTTGTTGCAGTAGCTTTTAAAATAGGTTATCATGTATCTTGGGAAAAGAACTCTAACCTATTACGTCTGGAATGCTTTTGTCCAAGATGGACTTCATCTTGTAATACGAGGCTAATTGCAGTGCTTTTGGTCAGTCAAACAAAACACCTTTGGGGAAAAGTTTATGTGGTCCTTTTGAGTAATTGCCATGTGTCATTGTGTCTGAAGAAACAGACCTTCCCATTTAAGTAAATATTTCCCCACATTAAAATAGATAGTTAAGGTCTTAGAAAATACTCTGTTAACAATTATTTTTGTTTCCCAAGTAGTCAACATTGCACTCTACTTTAATCACTGAAAAATAATAGTTTCCTTTAGAAGAAAGTATATAAAACTTGTTGTTTTCAAACAACAAACATTATTTATTTCAAATAAAAGAGTTTAATTCTTAGACGAAATTAGACTTTACCAAATATGAGCCAATAACCAATATTAAAATGTTTCTGAAAGCAGGTAGACATGAAATGGAACCAAATGCACAAGAAGAAAATACACCGAAGGAATAAAATTATCAGATATTTAGAGAGTTGTATTTGATGTAATAACTCAGTCTTTGCAATAACCATGTCGTACAGGGCCAAAACCCCATCCTGGCGGAGCTGTCTTCAGGTGTAGGAAATTGCATGTAGTTGCACATAGCTTTGAACAGAAAGGGCTGCCAAACATCTGGTCCCCACCCCCTGCCCAGACCTGCTCTATGGATTTGCAGTCTTTGAGACACCAGCTGCACTAGGTTAGTTTATCCCACTGCTTGGTTTGGAGACAAGAAGCCACCAGCCAGTTCTCCCTCAGGAATAAGGACCTCACAACCGATGACTCAATTCGGTGCAGGTGTGGGGACAGTGTGGATTAGTCTGGGTGATCCTGCAGGCACTGGTGCAACTGGGAGGACATCAGACATAACCCTGCCCTCCTCACATATGCACATGCTCTGCTGAACCTAGTAGTTTTCCTGGGGGAAGAGCTTTTGGGTTAAATTAACTTCCTATTGTTACAGTATTACGATTTTCTTATTCATACAATTTGCAGGGTTTCCATTGCTCAGAAAAGGGAACTATTTTGAATCTAGATGGACTGCATGTGTGATTGGGCCAGACTTTCAGAATGACTTCTGTACAATTGCTTATGTATCTGAAGAGTTAGAGACACTGAATTAATTACATATGTGTTTATATGCGTTTTTTGTAGATATATGTTATGAAATAGTTCCCTGCATGTTTGGATATTTACATGGACGTACATGACTTCCCTTTGTGTCTGATGTCCGGCCTTCTCAACCAGACCGTGCACAGATTTATGGGGAGAAGTGCAGGATCCTGTTGTGTCTTCTTTGTTTTAACCACAAAACTATTCCTTAATCCGAAAGAGGTTTGGATGCTTTGGGATCTATCATAAGGGAACCATTAGAAATAGAGGTCAAAGAACTGTATCCCGCTTTCAGCACTGCCAAAGACTTGATTGAATGAATTCAGTGAAACATTTTCTGACAAATAATATATTCCTATTTCACTGCCTTCTACTCTCTGTAACACCTCTTACAAATTTTTAATGGGGAACTGAAAATGCTAAGTTCTGATACCAAGGGAAGATGGAAATGAATACTGAAGGTGGCTAAAAGTGTAATACAACAACATAATCTAGTTACATAAAATCTGCAAACAGTAAAAAAATCATGCTCATCATTTGTTGTTCGCAGCAGATATACTCAGCATTTTTCATTAACTTTTGATTGAAATATTTGCCTTGTGGTGTAATCCTGTGTTTTTGTAATGAGAATAAGTCCTCAGTAAAAGCAAACTGGAAGAGCTTGATTTCTAGACAGATGTTTAAAATAAGACAGGAACATGGTATATGAAAAGAAGATAGAGAGGTGATGGTTCCTTGTGTGTTCCTGAAGCCATCTAGCATCTCCAGGCTTCCAATACAAAGTGACAGCTTTAATTTACAGTTGAGCTTGGAGAAATTTTTATAGCTCTGAATTGAATTATTTTATGTGGGTAATACAAAGAGCTTATCAGAACAAGCACATTTTTTAAACCACAAGGCACTTTAGGGTATATACTTTGAATTCAGAAGTAGGATCTTGAATTTACGTTTAGAGAAAATATAGAATAAGTTGGATCATTAGAGAGTCAAAACTGAGATAAGATTAAAGTTGTACCTGAGGACATACATATCTTCTATATTATCCCTGTCCTATTATTCCTACCCGTTCTTCACTTTAAGAAATGAATTTGCCTTGGCTGTGAAGAAAAACAGAAAGAAGACGTGTTTCTTACCTGGTTAAACAGGTGTTCATTGCAGAATAGGCAATATAGCAAATAGACATCTTAATCTATAGTATGTATATTAAGTTAGAATTAAAACCCAGGAAGCCTAGTAAAAGGCCCTACAAGTGCCAATGGAAATAAAATACAGGGTACATCCTTACAAGCAAATGGAGAAGGGAAAGAAGCCCTACAGGTTCCTCTGGGCTCTCTGTGGTGCAGAGACAGAACTGCCCTTATGTGAGGTTTTCTTCTCTTCCAAGAGTCTGAGGTAAGTGTGAAATAAAAGCTGAAATCAGTCTTGCAGCTCGTCAGAGCTGTGTTTTTACAACATGAAAAAGATGTTATATACATATATTTGCTGTCTCGCAGTGGTAGGGGAAAGATGGAGGTGGGGTACATAGGGTACGAGAGTATGTGGAAGTGCGTGAAAGTGGAAAGTCTCCTGAGGACACTCTTGGGCATGGTATCTTTAAGAGAGGGTCTGGAAGTCAAACACCATGAGCAAGTAATCCATGAGGAAGTTGAGTTACATTTGAGAAAGTGAATCTGGATTTTGTCCTTAATCTATTAGTGTAGGGAAAGTTACCTATTTTATGGATAAATATTTTGCATGCTTCCAGGTCTTAATCTGAATACAAAAGGGTTTTCAATCGGAGCAACAGTTTTCAGATTTTTGTAAAAGAATACATTACAATAACAAAAATATGAGGAGTTTACGGTAGAGAATGAAGGTAGTGATGACAACCTCTTACTGTGTTTTGTAAATAGTAATAAGACAGAGATAAAGGTTGGTATTTTATTCATCTCACTGAGTTGGGATAGCCTTGACAGTAGTAATAGATTGCAATAAATTACTCCCAGGAATTCAAGAACATTCAAGAACATAAGAATGGACATACTGGATTAGTGCAACTGCTTAGGTAATCCACTTTCTTGTCTGTAAGAGTGCTCAGATTATTAGGGAAAGAGTGTGAGAAACATACAGGGACTTTAAGGGGATTTTGACAGAGACTTTATGAAAAGGCAGTGTTAATACATTTACAGTAAAAAAGGATTATTGTTTAACTAATTTTACCAAAGAATTACAGTAAGAAATATTTTATCCCTTCCTAGCACACTGCTTCTTGTTCCCCTTGTTCCTCTTGTAGGAAGTAAGTAACAGAGGGGTGGCAGAGTGCAAAAGGCCCCAAAACCAATATAAACTTAATCTTTCCTGGGTCCTGTGGTTTACTTTGGTTCTTCAGTGAAAGTAGAGGCAAGTCATTAAAATTCATCATTGCTGTTTGTCTCCAAAGCAGCCCTAGAGCAGAACAGAGAGACACCAACCCATAATTAAGGGCAGGAATAAAAGGTCTGTAAGGTATAAATTTAACGATGAAAGTGTCCATGTTGCAGCATATTTCTTAATAGTCTGTTTTGCAACTTTTTGAACTTTCAATAGCAAAACCTAAACTTATATGATTTATTTGCCATTCATTTTTGGAATCCAAACTTGTCAGCAAACATAAAGCCATCTGCAGCTCAAAGTCTACATAGTTCACCTCAAACTCTGGGAATCCATAGAAATACCTAGTACACCAGATGGTGGGATATACCCCAGGTGACACAGAAATGCAAAAATCATTGTTATTAAGAGGTTACAGAAGAGTGTGTTGGAGGCATACAGGAGATACAGTGGTCCTAAAGAAGTTAAAGGAAGAGCTGTGGATTTAGTGAGCAGTGTGTCCCGGAGACATGTGAGTGTGCAAAGGAGGCAATGTAAGAGACATGACAGTTCAGGTAGAAGTAGGAATAAAGGTGTTTGCAGCCTCTTCAACTCTGAAGTTACAAAGGAAATGAGACAACAGAGATATAAGCTGGGGAATGACCTATTAGAGAGCAGTGTAGGGGAAGGGGGGACCTGGGGGTCCTGGTGGACAGCAGGATGACCATGAGCCAGCACTGTGCCTTTGTGGCCAGGAAGGCCAATGGCATCCTGAGGTGTATTAGAAGGGGGGTGGTTAGTAGGTCGAGAGAGGTTCTCCTCCACCTTTACTCTGCCCTGGTGAGACCACATCTGGAATATTGTGTCCAGTTCTGGGTTCCTCAGTTCAAGAAGGGCAGGGAACTGCTGGAGAGAGTCCAGCACAGAGCTGCAAAGATGATTAAGGGAGTGGAGCATCTCCCTTTTGAGGAAAGTCTGAAGGAGCTGGGGCTTTTTAGTTTGGAGAAGAGGAGACTGAGGGGTGCCCTTATTAATGTTTACAAATATATAAAGGGTGAGTGTCACGAGGATGAAGCCCAGGATCTTCTCGGTGACAACCAATGATAGGACAAGAGGCAGTGGGTATAAACTGGGACACAGGAGGTTCCACTTAAGTATGAGAAGAAACTTCTTCACGGTGAGGGTGGAGGAGCACTGGAACAGGCTGCCCAGGGAGGTTGTGGAGTCTCCTTCTCTGGAGACATTCAAAACCCGCCTGGATACCTTCCTGTGTAACCTCATCTAGGTGTTCCTGCTCTGGTAGAGGGATTGGACTAGATGATCTTTTGAGGTCCCTTCCAATCCCTAACATTCTGTGATTCTGTGATATAGGGGACATGCCTCACATGGAGAAATACAGTAGTATTTCATTGTGTCAGCTTCCTCCATATTACTCCCATCTGCTGAATCACTGGATTAAGGAGGCTTCTCTTCTGACAGTGGATTTTCAGGAGCTCCTGCAAGATAATGAATGTTTATCATTTCCTGCCACAGCATCAGATAAGGCAGTCTTGCCTTGTCTTTATGCCTTTTCCAGTGATGATAAGAACAGAGATTACAGCACACCTTCCCTAGGGTCTGAAAACTCCCTGTCACTGACTGATTGCTTAGCCCTGCTGAAAACAGGTGTCTCTCGCCAGGGAGATGAAGCTGGAATAAATAAACCTATGGTGACTGAAACCTATGGGATATATAAATGTGACCACCTAGTGTGTCTCCTGGCATTCACTACGATACCCAGCATTATGTTTTCTCTCCACAGTCCTCTCTTTCTGAACTTGCACAGTAAATTTAAATGAGGCAGAAGGTCTGCAGCATTTTTTTTTCCTGGGTTTAAAGGCTTCCCTTCAAATTTTGTACTAATCCAGCTATTTTTGGTAGATAAAAGGTAAGAAAGGAAGGCAGGTAACATACTTAACCTTTCAGTCCTTTGAAAGATTCTTTTCACTAACTTTCAAGAACAACTTTCACAGCACTAAGACCTTCAGATAAACAGTATACTAAGGGTGAAACATACTTACTTGATAGTCATAACTCATCATGTTTTCTTATTGTTGGTAGTATTTGTGCTCAAATAAGAGTTTGGCATTTTCTGATTAATTTACTTTTTTTTTTTTTTCCTCCTGAATCATGAAATCAAGTCATAATACTGAAGACCACAACCCTTCTTCTACTAGGAAATAGTTTATTGTGCCACAGTGGCAAAAATCTGCCATTATATAAGAGGTATAACTTCTTGAAACTCTTGAAGTACATAGAATTTATTAGTCCAGTTTGGCAGAGATCTACTCTTCAGTGTACACTCATTGGGCAGTTGAGGATATTTTATTTTCTGGCATTGTAAATTACATATAATTTGTGTCTTTTGCAGAAAACTAGGCAAAGTAAATGTTCTAAGGCTTGCTTAACTCCCTGGTGATAGAGGAGACAAAAGGCTTCACAGTGTTTCAACTGCATGTAATGTCATTAGTAAGAACTTGGACAGTTGCATAATAAATATCTCTAGATGATATCATGCAAAGGTTGCACTGCGGCCTTTAGTCCAAATAGTTCTGGTATAGTGAATGCTAGAAATTTCTGGCTGCAACTGCTTTTCACAAGTGTAATTTTTTTCAACTATGAACCCAAGAATACTGTCTTCCTGTACCTGCTTGAGATATATTTGCTTCTCAATCCTTATGTTTAATTCATTGATCAATTGATTGGTTGATCTTCCACTTTTCTTCACTGCAAATATCTCTAATCAGATTCTGATTAATCCAGCATTCATTCTGCTTAAGTTAACATCATGATTTTTACAGGGGAAATTGCATAGTGCTGTGATGCTTCAGTCATGTTATAAAGATCTTCCTTTATCTCATAGAGCCAAGTGTGAGTTTTGGAAATTCTGCCCTTTGGCAGACTTCATTTATGTGGTACTGTAGCTTGTACATTCCTGAACAACCCCATTAACTTTATTGGGATTACTGCTGAAAGTGCAGGCTTCATGTTCTGATGCTAGTATGACTGCCCTCAGTTTTTCCAGGGTCTTTGCTCTAAATTTGTCTTAGCTTCTTGTTTGTTACAGTCTCTTTTCGTCCCCCTTATGAAAAAATAAAGTGCTCAAGTTTATAAATTTGATCCAGATTTAGTCCAATCAGGTCTGCCACAGCAATAAGAATAGAATGTTTGGAAGAAGGAAAGATGCTTTGTATTTGCACAAAGTTACCCCTTTTCCACAGATCCTGTCATAGCACGTCTGCTGAATTCACCAGAAATCATATACTGCAAGGCACTGATGGAGGAAACACTTTTACTGTGAAGGTGACCGAGCACTGGCACAGGTTGCCCAGAGAGGTTGTGGAATCTCTGTCCTTGGAGATATTCAAAATCTGTCTGGACACTGGCCTGGACAACCAGCTCTGGGTAGCCCTGCTTGAGCCAGGGGGTTGGAACAGGTGCTCTTCAAAGGTGCTTTCCTGCCTCAACCATTCTGTGAAAAGTTTTTACCCTACTGGCACTCAGGTGGGATCTGTGCATTAACTTTAACATTGGTCTTCAGTGAAACCATCCAATATCTTCATGTTTTCTGTGGGGCAGTTTGTACAGTTTCAGATGATAACCAGGAGGTATTTGCACAGCATTTGTTATGCTAAGGATCACATCAGATTGTGAGGTCTCTTTTACACAACACACTAGCTCTCATATTTTTGTTATTTATAAACAGCCTATGCAATGCAAGTGATCTAGAAGATACAGTATTGTGCTCCTGCTCAGAAAAGAGTAACACAAAAGTGTTATATTTTAAGTGTAATTAAGGCTGTTTCATTCTTCCTTTTGTAGTGTAGGAACATAGCATATATAACATTAACACAGTCACCTCCTCCTGGGATTGCACTGACAAATGTTTGGGGAATTTTGCAAAACTTTGGGATCAGTACCATGAAATCCAAAGGAGAAATCTTGTACCATGAGAATCTATTTTATTGCATGACTTCAGACATCTCTCTCTTCCCATTTGCCTGTGTAGTCTTGGTGAGTATCGCTAGATGATTAGGGATAATTACCTTTAGCCTTAGAATAGCACTGGTATATTTCATGTCATTCTGGTAGACCCCCATGCTTTCCTCAACTTTTTTGTTCTGTTCCAAGACTTGTGAGAGACAATTGACAAGTTTGGGTATGTCTGTTTGCTGGTTGAGCTTAGGAATGGACGAGAGATGCTGGAGAAGGTTTGACTGACGGGATAAATAGAGAGAACACTGCTGAGATAAATGAAGAGCTCCACTGAATGCCACTAGCTATCTTCTTTTTATGATGTATATGGAAATATCAGCAGTGGAACTAGTGGAGAGCAGCAGGAGTTGTGAAGGTAAAGGGAGATAATCGCTGCATCTGTTGTTTGCAGTGACAAAGCTAGGTGAACTTTTTAGAAACAGCACAGACCAACTACTAAATCAGTGTTATTTGTCAATGTGAGGTCATTCAAGGAGAAAAAGCAAAAGCTGGAAGATTAAATGGAAATAACAAGACAAATAGAAGTAAGTCACCGAGAGATGAATTAAGATCTGTTAAAATCAGACTAGAAATATTGAGATTAAATAATTTGAACACTCACTTTATGAAAGAGTTCCAAATATATCACATATGAAGAACCATTGCACTTTTTTATGTAGACCTTTGTATTTCAGAATAGCTCAGAAAGGCATCACCCCTACTTCTAAATGCTTACTTTTGATTCAGATCATAATTCATCCCTCTCTCTCCTATGAACTATAGATTACCAGTTAGTGCCAAGCAAAATGATACCACATGAAAATAGGTGTTTCCAAAGGAAAAGGCATAAATGAGTGTTCATCTGCACAGCTAGGAGAATTCTGGCCAAGCATGTTCAGGAAAGATTAATTTAAGGTGAAGCAGGTGCACTGTATTGTTATTCAAAAGATGTTTTCGAGTGGCATTCCAAAAAGGGCAGCAGGATCAAGCCAGTTTATATGCAACCGAAACAATTCTTACAAGTAGTAATAGAGTGGAGTTGCTTTTGGTATCAAAGAATTGGCTTAAATGACCCAAAAGGCATCTTTTAGTGCCTGTAGCTCTATCATAATGAACCTTGCAGCCTTTTCCAGAGTCATCCATCAGTGGCCTTGCGAAAAGTCCTGCACTCAGCACAAAATACCATCCTCATAGGAGAGCACTTTCATGTTTAGGACCTCGGTCTGCACAGTGTTCCCTGCTTCTTTTGACAACTCTTTAGTAAACTGTGCATGAGTGCTTTGAGAATTTCATTCTCCATTCAATGTGATGCTGCTACAAAATCACATAAATAAATGAGAATTTGGAGGTTTATTTCTACAAAAGCATGTCCAGATCTTACAATACATGTACAAGAGGAGGATTTAAAGCAGAATATTGCTATTTTGTGACCCACTTCTACTTATAGTTATGTTCTTCCATGTTTGAGAATAACCTCAGATCTCCCATTATTTTTAATCAAAAAGTTCTTATATGTCATAAATGCCCTTTTAGCCTGCCTATCTGTATGCCATATGCATGTCACTCCTTATTTTGGGGAATCAAGGTCTGTTCATAGATGACTAAGAGTTCTTCCGTGCCCTCTGAATGTGTTGAAATGGCACACCGAGTACACATTTACAGCCGGATTGCCTTGAACCCTGCTTTTTACATTCACTTTAAGTGCTCTGTACCATTCTTATTTCTAAAGTAGCAAAGTAATAGGATTAACATGTCAGCCACTGACACTAATTTGGGCATTAACACAGTACCTTTTTCTTCCCAGTTCTCCAATAAACCTATAATTCATTTTTCAATGAATTTAGTACTCACTTTCCTCTGTCTCTTTCTCTTTTCACAGAAGCAGCAAAAGCTTTGAGAGACAACGCAGAAAGCTTTGTAACCTATAGCCCCCTATTGGAAGTTATTCATACAGTCAACTTTGTTTATGAATTACTTTAGATAATATGAGGTCAAAATAATTGTCATGCTGCTATGCAGTCCTGTCCTTTTCTTCCCCTTAGTGGGAGAGGTTAGAAAAAGAAAAAAAAACAGTTATCCTACTTTTTGTTGATAGCAGCTGGCAAGAGGATGCTCATGGGATGCTGCATGTGTATCCAGGCTGCATGATAAGACATTTGATATTAAAGTGTGGTACTTGAAAGGGAAAAGAAAAAGATTTAGTGCAAAGATCATTCCACACAGAACTGACAGGTGGCTGACATCCAGACAGTTACCTGGACCTGTAGGAACTAGGAGATGCAGGCTGGTATATGCCAGTCCACATCCTGCATGATGTTTTGGAAGTTTGCAGGATTTCAGGATACAGCAGGCAAAACTGCTGGAAGCATTAGATATTCATGATTATGCAGAAGAATGAACAAAGAGCAGCTTTTTATTTTTTATTTTTTCAACAATGGTTTTGGACATCTGCTCTGAATGTTACTGCCTTTGGTTCAGTTGGTTCAGTTACTTTGGTTTACCTTCCCAACGACAGTGTAAATTGACTTGTTCAATTATAGTGTCATGAACAGTCTTGCTTGACTTGCCTGAAAAGGATGGGGTGGGCTGTTTGTGGGGTTGAGAGAGAACTCTGAAGGGAGACAAAAAAGACAAAAGTAAATAAGACTATTTAAGAGACTCAGGTCAATTTGATACTCACTAAATATATTTTCTTCTCATCGAAGAAAAAAAAAACAACAGCCTTTTCAGCACATGGAAGTGACAAGGGCATCTTCTGTCCTCATCAAAACCCTGCTTCTTGGCCAAAAAACTCATGAGGTTGAAGGAGAATGTTGCCATGCTGTAAACAGGGAAGGGCTTCTATCTGGTTTGTGTGGCAACATTAAATGTTCCAGTATCAGAGAGTTTTCTTGTCAAACCCATACACAATGAAGAAGTCAAAGAGTCCATGATTGTTGCTAATATGCTTGAACTTGGCATTTGATAGCAAATGAATGAACTGCAATGCAGGGATTGATTTAAACACATTGCCAGACTTCTGAGCCTGTGCTCTTGTGCATCTGGTGAATCTAAGCAGATGCAGACTCTCTCGCGTCTGTTTTTGCATAGCTGGGACTCAAGTGAGGCACTAGAGAGAAGTTTTCTAGGGAAAGAAAGGAAAAGTTATTCAGGCAGACATCTGCATCCCTCCCTGTTGTGAAAAGAAGCTCTATGCTGTGGCTCAAATTAGGGATAACAGGCAGCACATAATTTTTATTACTTTGCTGCCTTGGCTTAATGCTTTGTTTTGCCTGGTGTTTTAAGATATGCTGCCTCTTTGGAACCACTAGCTAAACCCTAACAGAAGATGCACCATCCTGTGGGAAACCTTATGCTTCACAAGATCTGGCATGAGTCAGTTTGTGCCATTCAGTGTTTTATGCCAAAGCTCATATCAAACAATTTGACTCAGTTAAACTTGGACCTTGAACAAACTGTCCAACTCGCCCAGCTCCTTCTGAGCTCTGAACATGTGTCTTCCTTAGTCTTGGAAGGAGAGCTCCATCTTCAATTTCTGTCTTCTTTGGAGCCTACATTAAAAGCCTGGGGTTCATAGGGCAATAAAGAGTCCTTGATGTATTTCATAAGAGTAGGGGGTTGTTCTTTGGCCAGAAGTAACGTGCCATTCATCTACTAGAGTCTCTAAATGCTGTTTTGCCTTTTTACCTTACAGGGATTTCAATTCATCTCATGCCTCGCAGTTTGGGTGCCCATCTCAGCCCTTCTCCCTTTATATGCCCACAGTCTGGCTGTTTGTGCTGGGGATGGACTGGGCACAGCTTCTGCAGCAAGTGTTCCCAGCTTTTTCTTTTTCTCTCTTTTTTCTCTATTTTTTTTGGCTGGATGCCCTAAACATCAGAATCTAGGAGGGATCTAGGACTGTTATCAAGTGCCATCATCACCAGTTATCTCCTTGCCTTACCTACTATGCCTTGGGAATTCAAAGAAGTAGTAAACATTTTCATTTCTCACTATTGTTAGTTACTCAGTAAGTGCTTTACTCCACCATTTTTCTGCAGTGATTGAAGAATCGCAGAATCACAGAATGTTAGGGATTGGAAGGGACCTCGAAAGATCATCTAGTCCAATCCCCCTGCCGGAGCAGGAACACTTAGATGAGGTTACACAGGAAGGTGTCCAGATGGGTTTTGAATGTCTCCAGAGAAGGAGACTCCACAACCCCCCTGGGCAGCCTGTTCCAGTGTTCTGTCACCCTCACTGAGAAGAAGTTTCTTCTCAAATTTAAGTGGAACCTCTTGTGTTCCAGTTTGAACCCATTACCCCTTGTCCTATCATTGGTTGTCACCAAGAAGAGCCTGGCTCCATCCTTGTGACCCTCACCCTTTATATATTTATAAACATTAATAAGGTCACCCCTCAGTCTTCTCTTCTCCAAGCTAAAGAGACCCAGCTCCCTCAGCCTTTCCTCATAAGGGAGATGCTCCCCTCCCTTAATCATCTTTGTTGCTCTGTGCTGGACTCTCTCCAGCAGTTCTCTGTCCTTCTGGAGCTGAGGGGCCCAGAACTGGACACAGTATTCCAGTTGTGGGCAGAGTAGAGGTGAAGGAGAACCTCTCTCGACCTACTAACCACCCCACTTCTAATACACCCCAGGATGCCAGCAGGAAGAAGCCTGCAAAGGTACACAGGTTTACTGAATGTTTTGAAATGTGAAAGTAAATGAAAAAAGAAAACACCTTACAGTTATCAGAAGTTAGGATTTGAAGGTGTGAAAGGATATAATGGCGTGGCAAATAAAAGTTTTATTTTGGATTAAAGCCACCTCATATGTAACTTGATATAATTATAAAGAAGACAATTTAATTTGATTTTACAATTCCTCTAGTATCTTTTGACAAGGGCTTTATCATTCATATAAGGTAGAAGTCTTTAAAGATCTTTAACCTGTAACCATCTCTTACATTGTCTTTTGCTGGATGTGTGCTGGCATTTAAATGAAACAACTAAGGGAGTTTTAAATGCCATTATAAGCACATACATACAGCTGTTTGCAGGATTCTATAGGTCAACCAGTCAAGGCGCTTGACTTCAGTGTTTCGGGAACAGTTACAGCTTCATTGGAGGGTTGAAATTCAATCTTAAATCACTGTACTGTAACGATTTGGCACTATGGAGTTTTATTACAATAGTTGGCTTCTCCCCTGCCCTGTTCAGTACAGATGTAGCAGTCAGCCTCAGGTATATCACACTGGCACTCATGGCATTCTGGGAAGCGAGACAATTTGATGCCACCTTTTATATCAGTGCGGTCAGGTGACCCTGCAGAATAAATATGAACAGACCGTTCCATGCTGATGAGATTCCTAAATAATTTACTGTTGTCTTTCTTGAGCCAGGTCCTGCAGCCTTGCTGCAGTCACAGTGTGTTTTGATTTCTGCAGGAGTTTTGTCTGAGTCAAAACTAGAGGCTCATGCTCAGTTTGGTGAAAGTGCACAACATCCTCATATCAAACCCATCAGTCATAAGCTTCTTGCACATCAGGGGTGTAGCTGCAAGCCTTTTCCAGTATACAAAAACATTTTTCCTTTAAAAGTTACCTTTGTTTTGTGCCTGTCTGATAGTTTAAATAGTGATATTAAAAATATATATATTTTTTAAGATGTGAAGAAAATGAGCTAAGGAAGAGAACCCTTTCAGCATCTTATGATTACATCTATAGATTTCTAAGATATGGCATATAGTAGCTCTCCTTCTTATGCTATGGACCAAATTCTCAGATGACATCAACTGCTTTGCCAGTCATTTAGTGGTGGCTGGCTCTGAAACTTTCAAAAGTAATTGAACATACACTGCTCACTACTTACCTGTCTTTTTCCTTCAGCAATTATCAAAGAACTGCTCGTAAAGTATTGAGGAGTGACACATTTCTAGCTCTAAATATTTTCCATGTGATTTGACTAGTGAGTAAGAATAACAATAACTGGTGAAAGGCAACATAGACTCTTATAAAGAAGGACTTTGGGTTTGGTTTTGGGTTTTTATTGGTGTTTGGTTTGGGTATTTTTTACCTGCCTTTCTTTTCCTTGTTTCTATGCCTTGGCTTTCACTCACCTTGGCTTCTGCTCTTTTATTGAGCTCTTTCAGCATATATATTTCTTTTGCATTATATTCTATCCAGTGTTACAGCTGCTCAAGTGACAGCCAATTACCCATCTGTCTGACTAACACTGCAAAAGCACTTTTGATATTAGATCAGTGGAGTTTTTTTGCTTCTTTGACAATTACTTGTCAGAAAGCTAGCAGTTTCTCTTTTGCTTCATGAAACTGAACTTACTTTAAACATTAGTGATATACTCAAAGCCTTCCTTGAAATTTAATGACCTTTATGCCACATAATCTTATAAATGTGTTTAGTGAGCTATTATAAGGGATTACTCTCTTAAAATCACCCAAAAGCTAGTATTTCACCTAGAGAAGTGAATTCAGATCATTAAAAATCTAACAGGAATCTCCTTTGTGGTCAGATTGCTTTAACTGCCGCTGAGGGTATAAAGAAGTGATTTAAGTCAAATTATAACATTCATCGTGACACAGACTACCCTCAGCTTTGATCATGAAGCCTCTATTGAAAGGTAGTAAGTCACAGGTAAGGAGGCTGTAACCTTTAGCTGAGGGACAGAAACTTCCTAAATCATCTTCTTCGATCAAGAGTGATCATCTGACACCACCCTTCCACTTCAAATTTAAATGTTCTCCCCTCTGTTACAAACCAGGCATTTCTCTCGTGTTAAATCTGATGTTCCTTCTTACTGAAGTCAAGCTTGTCAGTAAAATTCTGAAGTTACAATAAGAGTATAAAATGTGTATAAAAGTGTTTTTTGCTTTACCAATCAGTCTTTGATGCTTTTTTAAAATTATTATTTTTAATGACCTTCTTGCTTCAGCTGTTAGATTTTAGCATTTGGTAGATCAATATTTTTATCTCAAATTCTGGTGTTTTGTCCAGATTATTTCAGTAGCTATTTGATGTATTTTTTTCCCCTTAAATTAGAAAGTACCTGTTCTCAAAAAAAAAAAAAAAAAAAGTAAAAGAACAATATGAATATGGTGCATTTGCCCCAAGGTTGTGGAAAAATGTTTTCTCAGTGGAACATCTGTCAAGAGAAAGAAAATACACTTCTAAGAGTGCTGGAATGTGAACACAAGGTTTAAGTCAAATGTGGCTAGTTCTAAATATGATCTTGATCCAAGGTCTTCTGTATTCCAACTGACTACCAGGCTACAAGGTGGTGTAAGTGGCTCCCACTGCTCCTCTCCATTCCTGCCTTGGCATTGCCCTCTTCTCTGTGCTGGTGTACAGCTTTTTGGGGGTGCATAGTGGTCTGGGCAAAAAAGAAAAAGGGAAGGAAAGAGGGAAGAAGGGAGAAGGGATGGGATGGGATGGGATGGGATGGGATGGGATGGGATGGGATGGGATGGGATGGGATGGAAAGGTGAGGGCACTGTTGGACTCAACAAAGGTGTCCTGGGGCTTCAGAAGAGAGGGTACTTATAGCTTCAGGTGGAGTTCCCTGGAGGAGGCTTGGGAACCAGTTCAATTTTTAACAGGTGCATCCATCAATCTGGAACAAACTGTGTGTGGCATGTTGAATGTGGAAACTATTGGTAATGGTAGAAGGAACAACAGTCCTCAGAGATTTCTCATGTCCAGGAAACTTTCTCTTTCTGAAGCTGCAGGTAAAAATTATGGCAATATGATGAAGCAGGGAGTCTTGGAGAAGACATCTTTATCCGTAGGAACAGTAGTTAGTATGGATGATAAGCTGTACCCTGGCAGTTCTCCTGTGATAATTATTAGCAGCATCAGCCAACTCTGAGTCTTCCATACATAATTCAAATATATCAGATAATTCCAAACTTGAACTTAGAATGTGAATGCTCTGCACTGTAATTTCTGGATTCACCATTTTTTGTATATTATTTACATTTCTGAAAGCTGGGTAAACAGTGTCCATTTGGGAAGACCTAATAATTTGTATCTGCTTTTTCCTAGTTTTAAAAACATTTTTATTCCAAAAAAGGTTTCAAAACTATATAGTTATGCAGTTACTAGGTATTTAATTTTCTGACTGCTGTCAGATTTCCTGAATACAAGTTGGTTAGATATAGAATGGATGCTTTCTTGTTGTTGTAATTTCTAGAGATTGTCTTACATGACAAATTGAAGCAGCTTTTTAATATCCAATGTAGAGTTAGATTATACTTTCCCGATACTGTAAACTCAGTAATTCATAGGGTATCAAATTTGCATATATTTCTACATATCATTAACCTTATTTTTTTTTTTATCAAACAAGTTTATATTCTTATGTTTATATCAAGTCACTTTTAGGTCTTTTCTTGTTTAAAATGATCCGTTATATATGAAACCTCTTTTTCTTGATCCAGTGACTCTTTCTGTTATGGCTGTAGATCTATTTATTCATCTCAAACTAACATGTCATTTATAAAAGCTTTTCCATTAAAATATAAAACTGACTGTTATCCAAGAGGTTTCTGACAGAAGAGAAAATTGAGTTTTTACACTCATTTTGAAAAGTTGACTTTGTAAGTCTGCTGTGGTGTCTCATCACTCAGACAGCTTCTGATACGTCTTTTGAAGTATAATAGGACACGAGCATTTAGAGGAGGGGTTTAGTCCATAGGGGGCATTTGTTGAAGTCTGCTCTCAAAAATGTTTTTTTGATTTCTCCATTGACTAAGGATGTCTCAGTAATCTCTTTCTGTAGATCCTATACATCCTATTGCTGTCTCACCCTTTATTTTGTTATGCCTTCACCATAACCAGCGTATGGGGCATTGAGGCTACAGCTGCCCTAATTTTTCAGGATGTTCCAAATGTGCTGCACATCTGGTTGATCCATCTAGGTGGAGAAGCTAGAAATTCAAACAGATGAGCTCAGCTAGACTTTTTACTGCTCTTAACACAAAAGGGCTTGGGCATGGCCAGAAGAGAAAGTTCAGCCCGTGTGACTAATGCAGCCCAGTGTTGCAGTTAAGAACGAGATAAATGTGGTACATCTTCATTAAGTGATGTGATACAATCCCATTGGAGCATTTTACTGCTTGTGCTAGTCTCCCAAGTTGTGCACTTTACATTACAAGCTTGTCAGTGCTGATGATGACTAAATAACAAAGTACTCCCTTGGCAGCAGTAATAAGAAATATTATGCCTCCTTTTCCAAGTGCTGTTATGATAAGAAAATGTTGTTTCCTATAAAATTTGATAAATTTTCATAAGTTCTTGGGATTTTTTTTTTTCCACACAACTGGACACAGATTTCACTAAAAACAGATCCCCAATTTTTAATAATTTCCCAAAACTGAAACCTTCCTGTTTTACTACAGGGAAGCCTTAGGTTTTCTTTCCACTTTTATGTTAATTGTTAAATAACAGTATCAAACAACAGTTTATGATGGACACTCCCAGACTTTGTTGTCTTAGTTATCACGAGTAGTGGAGGTGCCAGGCTCTCCCAAAATATGCTTGTTAGGAAAGTGATATGACAGTGAATCCCCAGAGGACCTCAGTCCCATTGAGCATACCCCATTTCTCCAGCCTTGAGATCCTCTGCCCTACTAAATTGACATCTGCCTTCTAGCAGTGGGAGAAGTTGAGGCAGGTAATTTTGGCAACATCTGTCTTGCCTTCAGGGTTCAGGTTTTTTGGCTGCTTTCTGAAGAACCTGAAATTCTCTTGGGAAATTTTTTGGCTGAGGAAAATGGCATCTTTATCATAAAATGTTTTCGGTGAAAGATTTCAAAGCACTCACATACATGTAACTCCAAGTGAAACTATTTTGTCATAGTCTCTGCTCCTTTCCAACTGCACCACATGGCACAGCTCAGTTTGGTGGCCACTTGTGACCGCTGAGATTTTGGATCTGTGCAAAAAAAGATAGTACTGGTTCTGCATGTCTGTGTAAAAACAGCCTATAATTGTGTACAGCTATCTATTTCCCTCCCTTTATTCTGAGATTTCTGTGCAGTGAATTACCTGAATCGCAGACTGGGTTAGGGACTGGTTTTATTCATTTGTAGAGAGCTAAAAAGTCTGTCATCTTGACCTCTGCTTGGGGACTCTTGGGTGAAATACTAGACATAGGAACAGCAGCATTTACATGCTTTCTTTATTTAGTGCATATTGCTCATGGTATAAAGAAAATACAACTTAATATGTTTCCTCTGCCATTATCATGAATTATTAGTTTTTTAACTTCTATCTGTGCTGTCTACAAGAAGGTTTCATAATGTAAAGAAAGTAGCCATTTCAGTATGATAGACATGCCTCCTACCTCTTTCTTTTCTTTAGATTTTTTTCCTGAACTAATGTATTCTGTGGGCTTTAGGGATGAGACAAATTACTCTGTGTTGGCGACAAGAGCAAAATTAATGAGACTCAGCTGCACAGAAAAGTCTCACTGCAGAGCCTGATGGTGAAAGCACTTGTTAGGGGGGAAGGAAAGGTGCTGTATGTTTGGCGTCCTGCTCCCAGGACTCGTTTGGCATTTTACTTTCTGTCACTGTATATAAAAATAAAGAGCGAGCCCTGCAGGCAAAAAATGCAAGCAACTCTCCCAATTGTGGATAAATGCCACAAGCAGTAGGCTGTAGACTCATGTTTCTCCTTGTGCTCTCGTTTTGACTCAGTGAGTATAAATTTTTAATTTTTGGTCAGTGACACAGCTGCAAGGATAAGCTCTCCTCTTTGGTATCCTAATGGATAGGAGGTGGGAGGAGAGGAATAGACACCTCGGTGGGCATCAGGAGAGGAAATTGAACCTTTTTTCTCTGTGGTGGGTGCCTTTACCATCATAGCCGATAAAAAGACTAATAATTTTTATACATCTACCTACTGTGCATATACACATTTGTACAACTGTCTTTGGGAAGATGCTTGTGGTTGCTTTGGAATTCTGTGGGATCCCAGTCCTGCCAGGTGTTCTCTTAGCTTGTTTGGCAGATAGCAATGAGGTGTAATGAAGGTAGAATTTGTATTTGATCCAGTTTAGGCATGACCGGAGTCCCAGGCCCGTTGGCATGGGTCTGCTGGCAAAGTACAGTGGCTCTGTTCATTGACATCTCAGTCCTGTCTTTTGGGCGTTTAAGGTGCTGATATACATGGCTCTGAAAGGCTGCTCCTAAGGACCAATTCAAGAAGGGACATATACTAAAGAGCTTCATTCATATCTATGCTGCAGGCTTTTGTCTTTCAAGACTACATAAAATGTCTGCGAGAGTAGGGCAGCCGTCTCTTACAGCAAACCATCTGTGTGAATGAATTTCTTCAATACTCTGACCAAGCCCTATGCTCTCGATAACAGCAAATTCACATATGCCTGAGGAAGAAGCCAGGAAATAGCATGTCATTGTGGGTGATAGCGAGCTGTTAGAGTCCTCCACCAAGTTAACCAGGCTCACTGTGACTAGTGGTCTTCCCAGACAGTTCATCCCCACCCAGGGACCATTTTGATTAGGTAGGTATGTAATTTGTGCACAGCTGCCCTGTTTCAGAGCCAAGGACATTTTACTGGAGGAAATTCTAAGCCAGTTGCCTTCAGTGCTGGGAGTATTATAGGACACACTCAGTTTATTGATGCAGGTGAACACATAGGCTACGTGAGAGTTTCAATGAATGTCAAGGCAGAGGTGGCTCATGAGGAGATTCTAGTCTGATTTGGCATCTCCATCATCTGCTCACTTGGTAATATTGGGGCTCCCAGCAGAAGGTACGTTGTGTGAAAAATGGTGATCTGTAGATTATTTAGGTGCCTTGCTGGTCCTGCAAGATCTCCACTCATAGTGATGGGAATGAAACAGGCTCTGGCTCTGTTCATGGATTTCATAAATGTATTCCTATGTGATGCAGGACAGAAGTCTTGGTATGTTGTTGCTAATACCATAAACTATGAGTTTTGCCTGTGCCAAAGAGTTTTTGAAACTGTCTGCCTTCTCACACATGGGATTTGGGGCACCCTTGTACTGTGCTGTGTGATGTGTTCTGTGTTTTAGGGAAGCTACAGGCAGGGGTATTCCCAAATCTGAGATCACTTGAATTGCACATTAGAGAGCGGCTGAAAAAGGAAGTGATTCTGAGGTGTCCCTAGTGAAGTCCCAACTAAGCCATTATTGTGATGCTTATGAGTCTCCCACAAGTTGAAGGCGTTACAAGAATGGCATCAGGGTCACTGTTGTCATGTACGAGTTAGGACACCCACATACTTTCAGGAGGGTGACACCACTGGCCATTGAAATTCCATCTGACGTCCATGTAAATATATAATTTTTTTAATTTGGTCATTAGCTTCTGTAGTTCTTTTCCATGTTGAGGGAAGAAAACTAATTATTGGTCCAGATGTTGTAGGACAATGAGCTGAAAGAAGGGAGTGCAGTGTGAAGAAAGCAAGGTAGATAGCTAATGCTACCTGAGCCAACAGCTTCACTTAATGGGACTAGTGTTCCCTCTGAAATTCTCTCTTACCTACAGCATGAAGGAATATAGTTTCTGTTAAGATAGCAACATTTTACATGTCCAAGAGAATAATATCATTTTAACATTGTCAGGTGTGTGATAATTTTTCAATCATATGTACTGGGCCAGATGTCTAGGTAACAAAAGTCCATGCAACTTCAGTGATTGTAGGGGAGCTGCACCAAGTTGATGATTCAGCCTTTGTTGAATTATCGTATTTATTAACCTCAGCATAGATAATGTGGTTTTCATGACTGGTATGAGGGATTATTTTTGTCCAGAAAATAAGGATTCTGCTCTCAGTGACACCTAGCCCTGTCTTTTAGGTGAGGGCTGAACCTGGCCATTGTGTGTAAAATGAAATATTTTATGTGAAATACAACATATGATAATACTTTGGTTGGTATTCATAGGGCCATGCTTACTCCATCTGTCTCAGTTATAAATATTTTACATGCTTATTTCAGTAAATTTTAGGGTTTTTAACAGTGTAGTAAAATCAAGTGGATGTGTAATAAATTCTGGCAAACACAGAAACTCGGTTGTTTCTCAGTAGGGTTCTATTTAGCTGCTCAAAAATCTCTTGCTATAGTTGGAGAAATATTGAACTAAGTTTAAACTTTAACAAATGTGCTGCTGAGAAAGTTGATTTTAGTATCTTTAGAAGAGTAGGCTGAATTGTCAAAAATGAGTAGCGAATGGGTTTGCAGAAGAATTTTAATTTGGCTTTTTAAAAAAATTTTTGCCTAACATTCAGAAACGCAGAATCACCTAAGAACCACATGCTGCTGCAAAGATGAAGGTTGATGTCTCTTAGCTTCCTTCATTTCCATATTCGACTAAATCCACCTCCAACAGTGTGCAAGGAGGCCATTAGGCTACCACCATGTCTTTCTGATTTGCACTTGCCCGAAGTAACTACCAGCTTTTGGCAGAGTGCAGATAACTCATTTGGCTGTTGGTTTTGAATCAGCTTACTCCAAGGTGTTCCAACTTGTTCTACAGCCTTTCACTCCCTGAGCCTACCTCTGTGCCTCAGGTAGCGAGGAGGTCCCAGCAGTCTTCCTTTATTCCCACATTAGAGGACTCTTGGGAATGTAGCCAATAGCCACATCTAGGTCTCCTCTGAACCTTATCTACCCCTTTTTGCCCAAATCTCTCTGCTTTAGGAATAGATTAAGGAACTTGCAGACAAGTCTAGTTGAGACTAAATCTAAGAGAACTAAGACACGGGCAAGGGAGGGAGCATGATGATACTTCAGTAACAATAGCAAGGTTCTCATGGCTTTGCCCAGTTTAGATGAGCTTCTGTTGAAGAAAAATTTTGTATTTAAATAAATATTGTCAAGCCTTAGAGTTTCCAGCATGCAATAATAAAATAAAACTTGTCTCCATTTGGTTTGTGGTGGTATTTTTGTATTTTGTGAGGGCTTTACAAATATTTTCTTAAATTGAAGTTTTTTCCAAGTGCTTTTTCATCATAGAAAATCCATATATTGACTAGTAGCTATCTTCAGACACCAGTGTACTAATAATACTGGCAAGGGTTACACACAGGAACCATAGCCTCAGAATTTTGCCATACTTTTCTCTGGTGAAGCCTGATGCAAGTAAAAAACTATGTCAAGTGTTTTGTCTCACTCATAATTAAAAAGTGGATGTTCTGTTTATGTGTTTTTTTACAGCTGGCAGCATTAGAGAGACAAATCTTTGACTTCCTTGGTTTCCAATGGGCTCCTATCCTTGGCAATTTCCTACAAATAATAGTTGTCATTTTGGGTTTGTTTGGAACCATCCAGTTTAGGCCTCGATATATAGTCGTGGTAAGTTCCATTTATTATCTATTATTTTTTTTTGCATTTGGTTTTAAAACCTGTCAAATTACATAGCAGAATTTTCTTGGTTTCAAAACAGCAGATGGTATTTTTGTAGAAACTTTAGAGGTCTCCATGTCTTTTTGCAAATTTAGGCCTACTGAGTGGCATTTCTGAGATTTTGGAAGCTATAATGAATGGGTAACCTAGAGGCAGCGCTGCCAAAAATATGACTGTGATACAAGTTCTTAGTAAGATTCTTTAAAGAATGAAATACCTAGATGGGTCATGGGAACATCTACAATAACACTATGCATAAATGAAGGAAAGAAATACAAATTGTTGTTCTCTTTGCAATAGACAAGCAGAATCAATGGTCCTTTTAAGAAATTGTAATGGTGAAGTTATACTTATCTATATCTTCCTCTTAAACAGGGAGAAGCAAGGATTCTAGAAATTCCTTTGGTCTTATGACCCATGGGTTCCAAATAAATCTCCTCCTCACATATAACTTTGCCAAACCTTTATTTATGGCCTTGACTCTAAATGGTTGTAAGTTGTCTCTGATGCTTGTAACTTGAAGCCTTGCAGATTTTTTTCACCTGTTCTCAACATAATCAGGAATGAAAAAACTGTAAAGGAAACTGCCAACAAAACATATCCCTTTTCCTCCCACACAGCCTCTCCTGAATGGATGAATATTATGTCTTTACCTGGCAATGTCTGTATCTGGAACATTTGAGTTGTGTTGTCAGTAATAGATTTTAAGAGGCTAAAGTTATTTTTTTTTCCTCATAAAAGAGTGAAATAAATGTCTGCTGGGGAAAACTCATTAAATAAATACTTAAAAACCTTCATCTTTTATAGTCAAGCCTGGAATCATGTAATTCTTTGTGATGTCTTAAAAGAAAAAAAAAAAGTGAACAAAAAGCACACCCACGGTTCTTTATACTCACATTAGCTAAGCTTCACAAGCAGACTATAAGTAATTGAAAATGGATTGGTGTAAGTAGTAGCACTTTTATCTATTAACTGTGGTTGAAGAACTGGGCAGCAGTGGGTAAACATCCACACCTTGATGACTCACCTTTCTGCTTCACGTTCTCCATTTTATACATAAGACATCTGAAGCAAGTGAGGGTAAGCATCTGTAAAATCACACAGAAAATTTGTGTCTGAAGTACAACACCACAAAATCTCTTGCCCCTCAGGTTCAGTACTGCTGTTCAGTGGTGGAAACTCTGCTTTAGTTTTCAAATGGAACACAACAGATGTTGACTGTTTCTGTATCTTTTCCAATGTAAATGAACATTTTAGACTATATTAAAGTTGGTTTAAGGTAGAGTTAGAAAACTCATAATTACAGAAAAAACACCTCAACAAGACACTTTATCCTCAGATTTAACTGAACTCACATTCTGATTTAACTTTAAACACATCTTTAAGAGCTCAAGCTATAGTAGGAGCAAATACTCACTACTTGGGAAGATCAAGACTTTAGAGCAGCTTCTATCCTTAGTAATGTGAGGTTCCCAATGAAGTAGGAATAGCTTGAGCCAAATCCTGAAGTTTGAAGAGTGAAAGTACACCACTTGTCTGGAACCAGCCTCACGGCTCAACATCAGTAGAAGGGGGTGGCTTGCATGCCTCCTTATTCCCACTGTTCTCTCTGGCTGAATACTTCCCAAACCCTCTCCACCAATTCTGGCAGCAGCTAACTGGACCCTTCAGTGAGCTGGTTCAGTCTGAAGCTGTCAGAAAACCAACCTAGTGAAAACTGGAGAGTTTTTTGCTGGATCGGTGAGCTGAATCCAATCTGTGAGGTTCCCAGTGAGTGCCAGGACCAGCATAAGGCAGTGATTGGGACTGTGCAGTCGAAAGCAGCAGTGCAGAGGGGAGAGGAGGAAATGCAAGTCCTTCCTTATTGCTATGTGCAAGCTTGTCAGTTCAGCCTCTTGTCTAGCTTCACCCTCGGGCTGAATTCAGTGAATACCTCAAGCCAGCATAAGCAATAATTCTCCTTTTGCTCAGCTGCTACCTTCAGTCCCTGTTCTGTTCCTTCATTTGCGCCAGCACAAGCATCAGTTCAGCCACTTGATAAACTATCAAATTTAAACAGATACAGCTGAAAAGCAAGCATTTTCTTTTTTCCAGTGTTAATTTAAGTGTAGGTCCACTCTCTGACCTGTTTTTCTTGTTCCAGAAGAAGGGAGAAAGTGTGAAAGGGGAAACAGGAACAAGTAGCCAGAGGACAGGGAAAAGTGCTTGGAGTCTTTCTGTAGCAGTGCAGGGTTATACCAGCTTAACGTGCTCATTGAGCCGTAGCCTGAGGATCTTCCAGGCTCTACCTAACACATGCTTACTAGAAGCTGTGCTTTAAGGCTATCCAAACCACAGCTGGGCTTTGCCAACTGTCCTCAGAAGCCCCAGAGCAATCTGCTGTACAGAGAGCAAAGACCCCAGCTCCAGGCTGTCTTCACTAAGGCAAAAGGGAATCCAAAGGCATCTCTCCTGAGGAAGGACATAGACTGCCACCCTGTTTCTGAAACCCTTTAGAAACAGTCCACCTGTTAAAGCAGGAAACTTTTACTGCTGGCTTCAAATATAAACTCTGCTTAATGCAAATCTTCAGCAAGGTCCTGAATTTCAGTATTGCTTAAAGAAAATGCAGAGAGATTTCTTCCCAGGCTTTGAGAAGTGAATTGGGCTCCAAATTAATTGAGAAGCTTCATGGGCTTCTGAGTCCATAGCTGCACCTTCAACCATATCTAAACCCTTGGATGTGTTAGTGGTTGCTGTCCCACATTAGAGTGAGAATTTGGTACTGTGGCTTTGGCAAAATAAATATGTTGAGTCATGCTTTTATGGACTGTGATTGCTTCTGGTTTAGCTTAAGCTAAATCCACTTTAACAGGAGAAGTAAACAAATACTTCAATGTAGTATCCATTGTCATTTCCTTAAGACTTCCCTGGAAATCAGCTTCGTTAGTGCAGGCGGTCCCATAAGAATATAAAAAGAGAGAGAGAATCATGTCAGATACAAAAGTTTACTTCTGTAAACTGTCTACACAAAATTGATTTGGCACATGTGGGCGCAAATTGTCCCCATAATATTCTGTCATACTCTGGTAGGGATCTTGACTTAAGCCGACCAGCTCTAGGGTCCTTGGTTTGACCTGAAAAGAATGTCTTTAATCTGTCTTCTATGTGATGAAGGCTGTGCCTGAAGGTTTCCCTGACAAGAGAATTTACACAAAAGCTTTCACTTTGCCATCCTATGCTGCACGTGTCATGTTCTCTCCTCTCAAAATTTAACATATGTCAGGAATGAGAAAGTAAGTGAATAAACGTGTTACATGTAGGGCCATAACTTGAAGGCCATCTATAGTGCAGTCAAATATGAGACTTGTTCTGCAGGCACAAGTGAGCAGGTTTTTCTTGCAGATACCTAGAACTGAAGAGCGCAGAGAGTACTGTGCTGGAAGCTGGATAAACACAAAAGCAGTTGGATGCTTCTAACTTTTCCACTGTAATTGAACCCAGGCAAGCTAGTTTATCACTAGCATTTAATGACTACATAACTGCAGTTTCTTTGACAGCAGTATGAGCATGGCCATTGTAAATTAGAAGTCTGAATAAAGAAATGAGTTTTGCATCATAGTTTGAGTGATACAAAATATAGTCTGAGAACTTTCTATAAAAAAATGGGCCTTCAGATACAGGAGTATAAGGATGGTGATTCTGAAATAAATCTGGAATTTCACTTGTTCATAGATAAAATTCTGAGTCCTCAGAGCTTAGGAAACACAGAGAGAGAGAAGAGGGAGCAACAGCACTAACTCCAAGTGTCCAAATGATCTTAAATCCAATAATTATTTCTAATAGTTTTGTATTAATTAGTAATTTAGATCAGCTTCTGCAAACAATTTGTCCTGTAACCAAGTGGATGTGCTATTTTCAGTACTTGAATATTTTGTGGCTGAATTAAATCAGTTTGAAATTCCCAGGAGACATAAAAGTGTAGAAATGATTACTAATTTTCCCATATTAGCTCATTTGAAACTTATCCAAACATTTGCAAAGAAGAAAAAACAGCTAAATTTCAGTTCTAACTACATTGTAACATCTGTCACACAGGTCCAGAGTTCTGCTGTGATCCATTTTCCTGTGCATGCTTTTCATTTCTTAATAGAATTTGCTATTACCAGCAAGATTTTCAGGCTGTTAAAATTGATTAAAGATGATGACAGGATACTTGTTAAAGCTGGTTGGTGTTTTTTTTCCCCTCTCCTACTTCTGATATGGGACTTCAAAAGACCTCTGAATGATGACTCATATAGCTACGATTGCACAAACTTGAACATAAATGTATTCATGAAGAGTGAGAGATGAAAATAATACACTTAATTAGGGGGAATATAAAGTGGAAATCTCTGTTTTGCTTGCTTTAACTTATTCCATTAAGTAATATGATATATAGGCAATGTGTACACCTGAAAAGCCAGGAGGCAATTTCTTAAAAAAAAAAAAAAAAAGAAAAACAAAAGAAAAAAAAAGAAAAAAAAAACCAACAAAACAGAAGAAAGGCTGCACAGGATACTTCACACACTGTTCAAGCAAATGCTATACAAACATGCTTCCAGTTTCAAACCCATGTGAAATATTTAGGCATCTAAAATTACTCCTTTAATATCCTTCCTGGTCGGTCCTGAGTTGTTACTGTTCCATATTGTTCATTTATGCCACTTTCCTTGTCATCTTTCACCAACATGACTAAGTAGGGCTCTGTAGGTATTGGTGCCTCTGAGGCACAGCCAGGTATTACAGGACGACAAACTGACAACTCAGTAGTTGCTGCCTTTCCTTTGAAGTATCCCTGAGCCAACATTTGTTTGCCCTAATGCCAAGACACTGTCGGAGGAGGTGCTGCACTTTGGATTAAATATACACTTGAGATAGTTTATTCATTATAGCTAAAATTATCCCACAATCTTTGTAATAATCTGACTCAGAAATTTCCATTTTCTCTCTTACCTTTAAGTTTCAGAAGCCATCCTTTGCTTTTTTCCTTAAGACTTTCTTTTTTGTGACATTGTATCTGTGATTTAACTCTAGAAGTGGTTGTATTTCACTAGTATATGAAAGGTATCTCTGCATCAGTTTCAATATGACCTGTAGAGTCAGAAGAAGTATGGAAATATCACTATTATAGAGAGGCTGGTATTGAGAAAGGAGATCTGCAAGGAACCAACTGGGTTGGACAATAATTTAATAGACATTTAACCTGTAAGGTTTAGGGTGTACTCTCTTCACAGAACTTAAAAGATGCAAAATGCTTTCTCACATGGCATAGTGTACAATCCTTAGTGCAACAGACCAAAAGCAAGAAGGAATACATGGGGAGAAATCAGCAAATATTATCACCAGTGTCCTGGGTTCTTCCAGCAGCAGGAATTTGTTTAGGCAAAAATGTCCAGATGGTTTTTAAGTAATGCATCATATGGGCTATAAAATAATATAAAACAAAACTAACAAAAAACCCCAAACAAACAAACAACAATAACAAAACAAACAAAAACAACCACACCTCTTCTTATTGATTTAGCCTGTGTGGAAAATTCCTTCTTCAGGCCAGATATGGTGAGGGTTGTGATGCTGAGCATGAGACCAGCTGAGCTGGGGAGCACTGAATGTGGCTGGTGAAAGAACCAGGCAGGAGGCTTGGAGGGGGGTTGAAAGTGAGCAGACACAGCAGGACTGTCAGGGTAGTGTTTGGAACACAGGGCAAGAGAAGTTGAGTGGCAGGTCAGGTGAGGTGCCTTGGGAGTGAAATGAGCCCTGAGGTTCACCATGAACCTGAAGCTTCAAACTCTAACCACTCCTCCCTTGACAGCAATTGTCTGCCAATGCGTATGACACCTTCCCTGCCTGTTGTCCCTTCACACAAAGGACAACGACTGGGGACTACAGGCAATTTCTCTGCTAGCTGAAAGGAGAGGTCTTCCTAATGGATCTGAAAGTTAAACCTCAAGTGGCAACCTAAGCAGTTATTAATGTGACACCACATAATGGAATATTGTTCTTTTTTAAAACAAAACAAAACAAAACAAAAAAAACAAACCAAAAAAAACAACCTTGAAGGCATATATATATATATATATATATATATATATATAAAAATTTACACAAATAATGTTCAGAAAGTAATACAAATTTTTCAGGAAGAAGCACTCAACTATTAAGAAAAACTGTTATTAAAGCCATCCTGTGCTATCTTAATGTGATCCTTTTATATATTTGCAGCTTTGAGCCACAAGGATGCATATTGGGTTTTTTTTCTAGGGGCACTTCAGTTGCAATAGAAAGGACAGACTTTTGGGGTTTTTCTGATGATAGTGGTAGTAGATATAGAATAGAAACTTGATATGCAGAAAATAGAAGACATGGGAAGAATGGGGCATGTGATAGCAAGAACAAAATGATTGCTTCTGTTGTGAAGGCTGCACTGGGTAGCTGAGTTTTATCTCTACTCTCAACAACCCAAACCTTTTTTTGACACAAAGCGAGTCACATAAAGCAAGCTTCTCACATGCTTTGTTTTCCCCTTGCATTCTGCATTCTTGTCTTGAGACCCTGTGGTCTTATTTGGGTAAGTGCTGAATGCTCATCCCTAGGGAGCTGAACACTGAGCTTATAAAGCACTGAATAACCCATATGTTCTGAAAAATGAAGTCCTAAGCATCTCAAGTTGGATGCCTATGATGTATGAATACTTGTGAATGTAATCTCTGCATGTATCAGAACATCATTTGCATTCTGAGCGCTGTATCATTCCCTTATAACATAAAATAAATTAGTTAATGTTTGTGCAGCTCTCAGACAGTACAGTGATGAGCATCTTAGAAAATCTCATGAGGAAATTAATATTCTGTCCTCTGAACAGGGTCTGAGTGACAAAAAGAAATAAAATATTGAGCTAGCTGTTCATAGAATGTATTAAGGAAAGCAGGGTCTTTGAAAATAAAAATATACCTATGATGATTTAATTAATGTTTGCATTGTATTGCACATCCAAAGAGAAATATTAAGATGACATATGTAACCAGAATCCTGACATTTCCTAATTTTGCTTACTTACTTTTGTCTTTTAAAACTTTTCTTTTATTGTAGCCTTCCATAAGTGCCTATGATGCTATACAAGGAACAAGTCTACTACTTGCGCAACCAAAAATATGTATTTTCAAATGTGGGGAAGAACTTTGTCACTTTTAAAAATTATGTAGCACTAATTACTGAATATAAATTTATTAGCAATTTATTATTATTCATAAAGCAAATGGAGCTTGCATTTCTGTTCCTGCAGTTCAGTGAGAATGTAGGAAGAACATCTCCATACACAGGAGCTGGGTTTCAAGGTGCACACCTGCTTTCAGAGAATCATTCAAGTTGGAAAAGACCTTTAAGGTCATTGAGTCCAACTGTAAACTTAACACTGCAAAGTCCACCAGACTTTTCATCTCTGCTTCCCTTTCCCTAATCCTCATGGTATATATGGATCTGAACAGGTTCTGACTGTGTAAAACAGCGTAGCTTGGCCTGGGAAAGGACATTCAGAGAGTTTTTGCCTGGCTGGTTCAGAATTGTCATTGGTCTGCATGGGGCAGAATGAGGCCATTAACAGATTTATCTTGGCCTCGCAGATCAAGTAGGTTTCATGTTGTGATGAGAGATGTCATTCATGAAAAGGGGAAATGTGAATATTCTGAAATCTGCTTTATATGAGCAGCTGGGCTTGTATTAAGTATTCATTAATTTTGAACACTCTGCACCTGATGTTCTGAGGACATATACTGGAAAATCAGGAGCTTATGATGAGTTACTACAAAGTCAGCAAATGTGGTAAAGTGGGATATCCTCTTTTAAGTTAGTCTTATTAATAGCACAGACCTTATGCTGTTCATAGACCATGGCAGCTTTGTCTATTTTATAATAAACCTGTTTTCAGTTGCCCTTCTCTACAAACCAGAGGAAACAACCCAGAAGCATTACTCTCAGTTTGTTTATTATTGATCTACTTCTTTAAGCCATAGTGATCTCTAAACAGCCCAAGTACCTCATAAGAAATTAAATTATACAGAAATTACTATATGCATGTGGAGATAATTCAAGAGGGAAAAATTTAATCCTCTTCACCTGAACCTTTCATTATACATCACAGGGAGGGGAAGGAAGAAGGGAACATAACCCAAAACTGCCCAAGAAAGGCAAGCTGACAGCTCCTCTGTGATGGAAATGGGATCCAGTGTGCTGAGCTTTGCTTCAGTATATTGAAGCAAGACAAAAGCATATTAACCTCACCTGGTCCCAGTTAATTAGACTTGCAGAGGCACTTAGCAGCAGATCTCCACTGTGAAAGTTGTAAGTGCAGAGATGTGTTTCTCAGGAGGGTGCAGGTCCAGTGTGGCTGAGTGTGCGCTCAGCCTGTCTTACAGAAATGCTGCTGAGTTACTGGGTGTAGTTTACAGCCATATATAGGTAAACAGTGCAGCCATAAGGAAGTTGTACCAGGCAATTTTGCTGACAATTAAAATGCAAAACATGGTTTAAGGGAGACAAATTAGTCTCCCATTCATGTTGTGGGTGGAGTATGAGTTCAGACTTGCTCTAGGGTAGGACGCTGGAGAAACCAGAAGAGAGATGGATGCGTTCACCTATTAAGGGTGCACTGTAGGATCAGGTTCATGGCCACAGGGGCTGGAGAAATAGTGAGCTATTTTTAATTCAATTAAAATACCTTTACTAAAAGACTCTTAAGAGATCAGATTTACCCTTTACCTGTTTGTTTCTTTAAAAAACCCTGAATTATCAGATCAATAATTTCAGCCTGGAAAGGAGAAGGCTGAGAGGTGATCTTAACAATGCTTCTAAATATCTTGAGGGTGGGTGTCAGGAGGATGGGACCAGACTCTTTTCAGTGGTGCCCAATGATAGGATGAGGGGCAATGGACACAGAGTGAAACATAGGAGGTTCAGTCTAAGTATGAGGAGAAACTTCTTTACTTTGAGGGTGCCAGAGCACTGGAACAGGCTGCCCAGAGAGGTTGTGGAGTCTCCTTCTCTGAAGACATTCAAACCCACCTGGACACATTCCTGTGCGATCTACTCTAGGTGAACCTGCTTTAGCAGGTGGGATGGACTAGATGATCTCCAGAGGTTGCTTCCAACCCCAGCCATTCTGTGATTCTATAGTAGATCTTCTATTTTATTTGGTGGTGGTTTGTGTATTTCTTCGTAACATTTAAGTATTATTTTAATAATACTTGCTAATTTTAATTATTGTGCTATTCTGGAATCTCTGTTAACAGAGCTAAATCATGATTGCCTCAAAATCAGTGCTTAAGTCAGCATTTTAGGCTTAGTTGGTATCAGTAGGATGTGTAAAACTGTAAAAATAAATCTATTTTATTAGCATGTATTTAGAGCAGCAACAGATATTGGATTTGTAATTTCCTATGGTTCTTATGGGACTTCTGCAGGGAGAACTCCCTTTCTGAACTCTGCACTTGGCTGATCCCAGAAGAACAATGCTTATTGATATCAGGTTTTTTTATTATTGATTTGCTCAGTATAAAGTCCTTTCATCTTCACATTTTATTTTTCTGTCTTTTTTACTTTCATCCGGCTTTGTGTTTAGTACACGGTGTGGACTGCCCTGTGGGTCACCTGGAATGTTTTCATTATCTGCTTCTATTTGGAAGTAGGCGGACTTTCTAAGGTAGGTCACTTATCCTTTTTCAGGTTTTTGGGAGGGTGTTTTAACAGCAGGACTCTCAGATTTTAACAGGCTGGAACCATAGAGGAAGAGCGTAGTTGAACATAAAATTTGATCTTGGGGGTTCCCCCCCAATGAGAATGCCAGCGTCTGAGATTGTCTCTGAGAGTAAATAGTCATCAGTTTGAAGTACATAAATGCAATGAATTTGAATTACAGTTGACTTCTGAAGTACCATCTTGGGGAAAAAATAAAACTGTTATTCAGTGGAAAGTTTGAGGTCCATTTTTGATTGTTGAAAATCAGACAATGTCATTTTGGTTGAATTTTCAAGTATGGATGAAACATGTATCTGAATTTCCGAGAATATTTTGAAAGCAGCTAAAGAAAATTACTAAGAAGGTTAATGTAATAACTTGTTGAGCAGATTGGTCTCACAGTGAGAATGTTAATTCTTATAAAAATGAATAAATGGGAAAGGATGACTTTTTTCACATCTGAATAAAACTTTACATGATGCATAGTGCTCTAGGCCACTTCGTTCTTTATTCACTCCTCTGATTAAAGCAGAAATGTTTGCTGGAAGAATTGAATTGCATTCATACAAGGTAGCACTTTCATTAGCATAGGTTATATTTAGCTTTGTATCTACAGTGCGTTCCATACAACATCTGCAGGTTTTTATCCTTCTACTGGACATAGATGATATTGATCTTTGTTTACGACATTCATACTTAATGATTCCAGGCACAGTATGCCCATAGCTCAAGCAGATCCCAGTATTATTAATAGAATACATGTTCTCATTATTTCTTGTAGGCTTAGTGATATGAACTGCATCACTGTTAATTCATGTAATGCTTTTAGAGAATTTTGAACTCCACCCAGTTCAGATGGGAACATTTGTGAGGTACATGGCCTTTTGGTTTCAGCATTAAAACTCCTAGCCTTTGGCTGAAAACAAACAGAAAACTGATGGAACCAATTTAATAAGAAATAAAGTTTAATTTACTCAGTAAAAATTCCATTAAAGCTTTCAGTGATAGATTCCTTTGGTGACAAAATTTCACACTGAAAAGCTACAACAGTTTAGTTTTTCTCCAAATACGATGTAGTTCATCAGAAGTCATAGGCTTGATGAGGAAATGAATACACTTCATAGACAATCAAAATAAATTATTGTATTGCTATGTTCTGACTTAAAACTCTATTAGATGAATGAAAGACCAACACATGGAAGTGATGAATGCCTGAAGTAATTGTTCATTTTCATTATACATAGAGTTTGTATTTTTTCAATCAGTTGGGTGATAACTGGTTTTATAGTGACTATTATATTTTTATAGATAACTAGTGTTTTCATCTAAGTGTGTAAGAAGTGAAGTGAAATTTTTAGTCCAATCCCTGAGTCTGTGAAAATTTGAGTTGCCTTTCCTTTGGTTGCATTGTGTAAGGGAATAGCATTGTGTCAGGTGATTATAAACTAGCAACTATGAATTTAAATCAAGTATCTTCCAGTTTCACTAGCGTGTTTCACTTAACATATCTAAAAAAAACCACAAAACAGAGAAATAATAACACAAATACTACTCAAGAGTCAAGAAAAATCCTTTTTATTGTTATGTGCTTCAGCTGATCTCAGAATTTTGATGAAATTTTTATCTTTTGGTTTGTAATTATATTTGAAAAGTAGTTCCTCAACAAGATGACAGACACAAATTTATCTCCATTGAAGTTAACTGCTCTTGCACAGATTACATCAAAGGCACCAGTATGAGGACTGAGCTAGTAATGACAGAATCAAGAATTTCTTCAGTAAATCATGGAATTTGGGGTCTATCTAATGGTACTTCTGAAAATTATGCTAGAGATGGTGTGGTCTTAAAGAAACTGAGATCTTTTTTCACCATTTGCATACAATCCTGGGTCTTTACAAATTGATGGGTATTTGAGCTGTTGTAATTGGGACCTACATTTTATCAACATGCTAGCTTAAAAATTTCATCACTGTGTCCCATGAAAATGTTCCTGTGTTGTCAGGTGTGTTAGAAATGTGCTGTTTGCAAGGTACATTAGTGTGGTTGGCAAATCAAATGCCATCAAAGGCTTTTCAAGGATGCCTATTTTCTCAGCATTGAAATCTTGGCAGGGAATATTCACCTTTTTTCTTGCTGTTGTTCTATTTTGTCACTAAAAATGGGTTTTGTTTCTGAAATGAATGCAGCTTGATTATGATTTTTAACTTCTGTTGACATCCTATCAGGGAAAATTATGGTGCTGTTTGGCAGCTGACTGATTTCTGTTGTTTGATTTTAAGCTCTATCATGTTTATATTTATTCTGACCAGAATTAGTTAAGTGTTGCTTGGAGTCCTGTGAATTTATTAGGTCTTCAATCATGAATACTATCAGAAAATATAACTTGGTGCAATAATATATGGTAATTTTAATTCAATATCTTCACATGGAGTATGCATACAATGCGGATACACTTTCCAAATGTGCTACCAGAAGCTGCCCACAGCTGAAATTTTGCTCAGATCTTGTTCTGCAGCAGAAAGGAAGATCTCCTTTGAATATTGACTGTTCAAATTCTGCCAAGAAGTTCCACTGCAGTTAATGAAAAATAAGAATGAGAATAATAAGGGTGTGGGTAATTTTGGCCTGTTCTTGCTGTGAGAGTTTGAAACATTCCTCCTTCAATGATAATACATAATGTGTGACCTTCCTGGTAAACTGATTATTACTTTAAAAAAACAAAAAAAAAAAAGAAAAGAAGAACAGTTTGAGAAGAAGTTTAAAGCTTATGGATCTAGTACAAAAAGATCTCAAAACTTTTCTGTATGAAAACTTCTGTCACATACCCTCCCGGTGTCAAATAAAATGTATGTGACTTGATCCTTTCCATTCTTTCAGAAAAGTATGATGTTTCTTCACAAGAGTGACATGGAAAGCCTGTATAGTTTTAGCTGAAAATATATTTCATGTTTCAAAATAATTTGCCATACCCAAATGTCCACCAAAGTTTGTTTTGTAATAATCCGGTAAACCTGAGAGGAAGAAGCTGGTGGGGAAGGGGAAGCTTGGAGCAGAAGGACTGTGTATAAAGCTGTAGGCTTGTTGTCAAGGAATTCACTTTGGTCTTGATCCCTATTCCAATTACTATAATGTTATGTTATATAAAGAGGGAAAGCTTCAGAGAAGAGCTTCCTGTGAAAGCATCCCCCAATAACTACAGTATGGTAATAAGGGCAATTTCCTGGGAAAAGGATGATATGGACTCAAGTCTTCCTGGATGTGAAAGGGAAATGAACCTGGCACTCCCACAGCTCTGTGTTGTAAGTAGAAAGCTAATGAGCAAAGGTTTCCTCTTTAACTACCTTATAAAAACCAGATAAGTCAAGCTCCTTTCTCGCTTATGTTACAGGTGTACAAATAAGATTTGAATGCTTTTCAGGGCTAAAAAAAAATGTATTTGATCAGAAATAAAATAAATATAACCATAAAAATCTTCTTTTTCTTTGTGTTAACTTAGGTTTTTTTTAAATCTTTTCATTTCTGATTTTAGCAGTGCAAAAACTGCCCATATATAATATAGCATGACCTTTTAATCCTCCATTGCAGATGACAGATTGCTACATCCATAGATGAGCTCATTAGTTGTTTGGATCTCATTCTATGTCTGGAAATGAAAATGTGTTCAAATTGCCACATTTGAGAGTATAGACGATTTATACATATAAACACAAACACAAATCTCAAGGCAATAAGGGTAAAAAAAATTCTCTAAAGCACATTTCAAAATTATGTTTGTCTCTTATCTGATAGAATACCAGAAACTGTTACTTTGGAGTTTTATGTGGTGTTCCTAAGAATGGACAAAAGAAATTTTAACTTGCACAAGCCAGACCTCCAGCACCAGCAATACATTCTTTAATGTACTTTTTATTTCACAAAGGAGACCATATTTATTTAGTGTGCCATGTTAGTATTACTGTCATTTGTATCCCTCCAGTATTTCAGATCCAGTATTAAAATAGCTGTATTTATTTGTATTTGTCATTCGCTATTCCTACTGACACTCTTGACAAACCATTTTTCTGCTTTTTATTTTATTGTGAGTTAGTGACATTTGTTTGCATGTATTAATGTCTTTATTCAGTAAATGTATAGCAGCATTCCAGTACTGCATATACCTTTCCTGTTGTTTGATACATCTTACCTATGTATCTGGGCATCATTGATGAGCTCTTTGCTATGATGTTTCTGCTTATTAAGCTTAGTTTTTCTGTGGCATGCTTCTTGAGCATGAACT
Source organism: Streptopelia decaocto (assembly GCF_964273445.1). Lineage (NCBI taxonomy): Eukaryota > Metazoa > Chordata > Aves > Columbiformes > Columbidae > Streptopelia > Streptopelia decaocto. The sequence goes on along the minus strand of NC_138655.1, from coordinate 38,260,380 downwards.
TTGCCTCCTTCTGGGTTACTTTAATTCTCTAGGTTGAGCTCTCTGTTGACCAATTCTTTTATTGCTTTTGGCCAAGGATTTGCATGACAGACACTCATATATTCAATAGGAAACTACTTCTACAGTAGATTGTGTTTATTATCTGGTCCTTAGTTTTATTAATAATTTGCTGAATATGTGGCAAAGAAGATTTGGTTGGCAGTCAGGAGAAGCTTTTTAATAATAAGGGCATTGAAGAGGATCTAAAGCTGTTACGAAGCCACAACACTGAAAATTTTGAAAAATGAAGTAAAGGAATATGGATATGGGGTGATCTAGGTAACTCTTCTGCCCTGCTATTTTACTCTGTAGAAATAAGGGTCTGTCAAGACAAAAATCCAAGTTAATGTCCTTAGATGGCTTAGGGTAGGAGTGTTAAAAATGAAAAAGTGAGTAAAAGTTGAAGGCTCAAAACCTCATCTTTAATCAAGTCAGAGTCTTATTAACTTTGGCAGGAGTGGCATTCCAGCTCCAGAGCTTGGGGTATCTCTGGCTTTTTTCCCCATGGGGTGTGTAGGGACACAGAAACTGGGGGATCCCAGTGGAGGCTTGGAGGTGGCTGATGGAAGCTCTTGAGTGGGTGCAGGTGGGGTTTTGGTGTTCAGCTGTGTGATACCAAGTGGGAGACGACACTGTCATTGCCGTTCACTCCTGTTACAGGTTAGGCATCTGTTACAGGTAAGACTCATGTATTTTCTGTTCTGTTGATGGATTTTTAATTGAACACAAATAATTGCCTTTCACAGCAATGCATCCTTCACTGAGGACAATGTGAGAGCGGTAATAAGAGATTTCTTTGCTGCTGGGCCCACTGCATACATTCATATCTGACTCAGCTGAGAATTTTTTCCCACACACCTCTGGTTCATATCAGTTCATATCAGTTCCTTTTGGTCAGCATCTCTCTTGGGCCTTGAGAGACTACATATCCATGGCCTCTTCATTCTCCCCACTATTATATGTCCATTTGCTTCAGCTGATGCCATCACTGCAACTAGCTGTGATATGCAGTGGATGGAGCTATAGGCATTCTGCAATTTCTAGACATTACAGATGACTGGTTTTATAGCAGTAGTTAAATATAACCTCTTTGTGTGTGCTGATAAAATTCAACTTACAGAAAGTAAACCTGATGAAAATATAGTTTGTTTTGTTTTGTTTTGTTTTGTTTTGTTTTCGAGGTTTGGACCCTCTCACCTCCTACTTCCTCAACTTTATTATTCCAAAAGGGTTTAAAGAATTGTTGTTTTAAAACTAATGCTCTAGAATCTTCTCTGACGTGAAAAATGGAGGAAAGCTAATTTAATGCTATTTAAGTAAAAAAATAATAAAATTAAACTAATATAAAGGCAGAGAGAAATGGAGCCAGTATAAGTTTTAATGCTTGTGTTATATAAATTTTTTTCCATTGGCCTTCATTTTTTCTTTGAACCAGCTCTCAGAAGTAATAGGTTTGGGTTTTTTTCAAACAAACAAAGAAAAAAATACCTCAAGTTGCCTCATTTTTGTTATTCTTGTGGCCCTTCGTAGAGTAGAGGTTCCACCGAAATGTGTTTGCTAAAATATGACCTTCTAATATGACCTTACTTACGCAAGTTGCTCCTCCCACCCTGCTGCTCTCTCACTATAAAGAGAAATAATCTCCAGCTTCAATTGTGTTTAACACTTTTCCATAATATTCTGTTGAAACAGCAACCTTTTGAATTTTTAATTACTCTGGCAATAAACCTGGAATCCAACTTACTGTGAAGTTATGCAGTGTAATATTGAAGAGAAACAACGTTTCAGTGCTTCAAAATAATAGTTATGGCCTTTGCTGGTGTGAGGTACCGTTAACTGTATATTCAGTGTGTTGGTGGTGTGCCTTTCCATGGTACCTGCAAACAGCGTTTTTTAACGTTCTGTTAGGTTTACATCAGTATTTGCAGGAGCAGAAACTGCATGTGGTAGCTTCTCTTTAGAATTCAAGTATTGTTTCCATGGAAAGTTAGAAAACAATTAGCCGTGAACTGTGAATTCATAATGGTGAAGCTGTGGAAAAATGCATTATCTTTTTATTTGCAATTTACATTTCTTAGCCAAAAAAGGGAATAACTACACATTTGTGCTTGTAATTGGAAAATAAAACTAAAGGAATGCTACCTGCAGAGTGCTTAAGAAGATGCTGTGATACATACTCTCTTATAAAAACAAAGGAAAAATGGCAAATTGGAGAGCAGGAATTAACAGTATTAACTGTTATTAACAGTATTAATCTGTTAGTATTCTAATATTCAAATCTGTATACATTCCTCCTAAATGTTCAACAATGAATGAGCCTCAAAAGCTTCTGGTTTAGCTGAAGAAACTTGGTGATTGTTTTTTGATGTTCCCGATTTCATGTAACCAAAGTAATTTTTTAGTTCAATCTGTTCACTCTACTATGTAAAGCTGTAGCATCATGTAAGTTTTAATGAAATATATACTTACTCTTGGAAGGAGAATTAACATGCAGCTAGCTTGGTGGCACAATTTGAGCATAAGGTCATTCTGGAAAAAAAATTATGTGGAACAAATGGGACACAAATAAATGCCACTGAAACTACAGAATGTGTCATTCTGATGTTAATTAGTTTGTTTAGGTGATATGATCACATTGCTGAACAACTTAATCAGGAGTACATTCCAGATGGTGCAAAAACTGAATTTCATATCCTTTCAGGTGATATTTACAGTGGTTCATAATATTATATGCTATTGTCACCATTAAAATCAGTTTTTCAAACAGATTTGATGTCCTTTTATAACTCTTAGCCAAATTCTAAGGTTGACATTTAGAGTGTAGGCCACAATCATTTTCATTGGTTTAAAAAATGAGATGGTATATCTGTGGCTTTTTTTTTTCTTAATAAACCATTGAATAATAAGACAAATATTAAATAAATTCTTTGTGATTCTGAAAAGTATGTTTTAGAACCATGAAGAACCTCTCACATGATATGGTAGTTCAGTTGTGATTAATCAGCTTTTTAAATACATATATTTAGTATTTGTATATGTTTTTTCCTGGTCAGATATATTCAATGCTTACTTCTCGTGAAAGGATTTAAACACTGAAAATCATGTTTCAGGCTACAATTACTCATTAGATCAAGAGTTTGGATTTTAGTATCCCAACTCTCCAGTACATGCTGTGACTTTTGTACTATTAAGAGTCTTTTTGCCACTTAGTTTTTCACTGTTCTTCCCCCCCTACAGTTCACCCATGGGAGGCTGGTGAATGGGTGTTGCTGTGTAGCTGCCACAGAAAAGGGTCAGGGCACAAGGGTGGAGAAATTGAATTGATTAGCTTGTTTGTGGAATGAGGAAGGGAAACTTCTCCAAGTCACGGTCTTGTTGTAAGCAAGTATGGCAAATCCATCTGCAGATAAGGGTAAACCTAGCTTCAATTGCTCAGGGTATTATTTTATCTATTTATTGACAATTTGATCTATTTTGTATTGATTGTTGTGCTTTTATTTTAGAAAAAGGGAGGAGTATTGATGAGATTTTGATTTTTTTTTTTTTTTTCTTTCTCAATGTGATGTCCATCTGGCAAAAATACAATGGAAGATATTTTGATTATTTCTTGAATCGTATTCTTGTTTGTACATTGGATCAACCATATATGCTGCCTGTCCAGCAACTTCTACCTGCTGACATGGCTGACTGCTGTGCACAGATTTGGATCCTTATATGAATCAGTGCTAGTGCAGGCTCTATTTACTGCCTGCTAAGGTCAAATCTATATATATATTTTTTTTTTTTTGCTAAAAATTTCCATATGCCCTCTTTCTGTTGCTATGTATCCTTTGGAATTTTGGTTCCTACACTGGACAAGGAAAGAATTCTTCCTATTTAAGGGAAAGCTTGTCATCTCACCTGTCTTCTAGTAAATATTTACATTCAATTGATGTCCAGTTTTAAAAGAGTTTAACTGTTTTGAATGGATTTTTGCACCGACTTAAGTTTTTGTAGTGGTGGTAGTGGTGTGCTTTTGTTTTCTCCCTGTCGTCCCCCCTCCCCCGCCATGTTAAGAAAATGCTTGCTTGGAAGAATAATGCAATTTTATATACATTTTTTGTAATATTTTACATGCAAGACAGTCCTAGACCTTGATGAAACTAAAGAGGATTTATTGTTATTGACAGCAGAATCTGAAAAAGTTCTTCCTGGAAATTACGATACTGAATTGCATCAGAGTTATGCCAAGTGCTTCTTGTGGGATTTGATAATAGTGCGACTTCAGGCTATTATGTAGATAGACTTGTTAACATGAGCCTATCTTTGACCTGGAGAAGAAATACAAGGAAGCGACTGCTCATCATCTCTAGATGTCATCCAGGTGACTGCACTTGCATCCTTTGGGACTTATGATCCCTGCTTAATGTAGGGGAAAGGTAAAGGAAGATTCCAGTTCGTTTTACTTTTCATAGATCTGTATTTGACAGCCAAGGTAATTTTACTATTAATGTCTACATAGAGCCTGTGTATCCAGTCAGAGATTTCCTGGTTCTTTAGGTTTTTCTAGTATCTCAGCATTCAATGTGCACGGCCTTAAAATTTCTGAATTATCATCTGCCTTAAATGATTTTGCTCCAGGAGTCTGGTGCAGGCATTTTTGCCCTTTTAAGTCTGGTGGTCCTACCAGAACCTGACTTTCATCAGATTTTTCAAAAGAGCATCTAGAATAAAAATGTGGCATTCAGCTCCTATTAAATGCTTATTTCTTGGTGCACAAGAAGGGGGCTATGAGGTAGTATCTCTGCCTTACTCCTGCTATTCATTTCTTCAGAAAACAAACAAACAAAAAATCTAGTTGGTTCAATAGCATACCTTGGATAAACCTCAAATGTATTCCTAACGTGTCTGGTTTGCCCATCTTTTCTTCTGTAGAATGCTTAAGGTTTATGTTGGGTCAATCTGTCTTAATTAGAAGGCAGCTTTGGATCCTTTAAGTCATAGGAAGTGGTCTCCTAATAGTTGTGGTTTGAATCATGGAGCAAGTTTGGTTTCTGGTAATTATTTAACCTTTGTAAGGTGAATGGGTTTTGAGAACTCCTATTCAATGCACAAGGGAATAGGAGGGATTGTTCCTTGTCTACATTATTATACTCTCTGATTTAGAATCACTTTCCTGGTGTTTCTTTTCCTTTTTCAGCTGTCCTTCAGGGAAATTCTTTGCTCATATTGATGATGTGACTGAGTTTATTATTCATGAGTATCAGCACTCTTTTGAGCAGACTTCTTCAGTTTGGATTAATAGGGAAAGAGTGAGAGAATCCTGTTGGGGATTTGGCTGCCCTCCTGCCCTTTGCTTTGCTGGGAGGTTTATTGTCAGAGTGGCTTTACTATACCAGGAATAATGCAGGGTCTTATTGACCTCGTCAGTCAAATGGGGAAGGCAGAAATGTTGGAAGAACAATGGCAACAGTGCCTGCCCAAGACTGTCTTCCAAGGGCAAATGCTGTTTATGAATCATTTCACTGTGTTATAACAGCATTGCATTCTGTATGCTTAGATTCTCTTTCCACTTATATCTTTAGATGTTGTCTTGGAGGACCTTTTCCAGTGCAGAGGGAGAATATATATCTGTTTAGAACTGCTGCTCTGTGTTACTGTTATGGATCTTACTTCTGTGTGCCTAGAAGCTGCACTTTTTTTCTTCTCTGGTTTGATCTGGGAGTTTTGGCTGAAGATTTTCTTTGTTTATCTCAAAGTTGTTTGAAGGTTTAGATACTTTTTACGCCGAGAGTTTCAACTCTCTCAGCTGCCTGCTGAAGCCACTCTCTTGTTTTTCTGCAAGGGGAATAGGTGCTATTCCTAAAACCCAGTTTACTTCTTTGCAGCAAATATAACACAGTTGATTATGTTTATTTTCTGTGAATTATGAATGATATTTTTATGTTTCAGATTTGTTTTCTCTCAGTTCAATAGTTTTCCTTGGTTTGATCAGAAGCAACAAAAGTACTGACCAACTTTGTCATGGCCAGTGTTGCCAGGGCAGACAATTTTCCTTGTAAGCCATCTCACCTTAACTAAATCAATGTTTCTGTCTATTTACCTGTAACTGAGGCATTCACAAGTGTTTCTTATTTTTCTGCTTCAAAGGTGGGTTACTGGATAAAAGGCCACATTCAGGGAGGGAGGAAAAAAATAACATACATGACCAGCTGTGAAGAAAATGTGACTTCTGTTAGATCTTTATCTCAAATATACTTGTACATTGTTTAACTTCAGAGTTGTTCATGCTGGTTTGAGACTATTCTGATATCCTTCATATGTTTCTACCCTGAGTTGCAACTATGGTTTTCTTCAAGGTATCTTCTGCCCTTATGTGTTATTTTTCACATGAACTAGCTATTTTTAGTGTTAAATGTTGTAGGCATGTAGACATTGTGTGTACCTATCAAACATTAGCACAGGCAGCAAAAATATTTTGGGAAAGCCAGTGATATACATTTCTTAATAATCACTTTTTAGTTTATATTGTTGATATTTTTATCTATTTTAGGTTTCCTTTATATATATTTCACTATTATGAATTAATTGACTACCTGATGAATAGTTAAAAACATAGTTTATATTCTGGTTTTAAAAATGCAATTTCCTATTAAAAACTTAAATCATCTTTTGGTATCATTTTCCTTAAAAACTTCTCACTTCATTCTGATACAATATGCTAATATTTGTGAAAATATCTACATCTTAAAATGTGCTTGGAACACAAATTTCTCTAGTTTTAATACATAAAATAGCCAAACGGTTTAAGCAGGTTGTTAGAGAGTTTTGAAATGTTCCTATATGTTAGCAATGCTATCAATGTCCTAGGATTTCTTCATTCCTAAATGTCTAAGAAAGATCACTTTTTACATCTGTAACAAGAAAGCTTGCTTAAACATTCCAGGATCATATTAACTTTTATCCAAACAATTTATTCTCTAGGATACAGTTTCCAATTCTGTTACATGACTTGTATTTCCTGCTTCCAGGCTATATCACTGTGCTTGTGCCTATAATTTAACGGATTTCGTTTCACTGATCCCAGCTTACCAAGGAGTCCAGATGGCCCTGAACAGCTGCCTGCCTTTTCATTATTTACTCTCCTCCCTTTCTTTGTGTCATCTGCAAATACATCCACTACAAGCAGTGATTTTATATTTACTTCTAGATCACTGATGAAAACGTTGAATAACACCAGACCTTACATCAATCCCAAAGGAGTCCTGCTAGAAACATTCTTATTCAGCAATTATTTTCCATTGATAACTATGTTAATTAGCCAGTTTTAAATCTGTTTAATTTTCAGTCCATTAACAATGCACTGTCATTCTAATTTTTTCAAAAAGAATATTTCGTGAATGCCTTATAGAGGTCTATTATTTTCTTGCAGCTGCTTCTATCAACTCGACTTTTAATGTCTTGAAATAATGAAATCAAATTTGTTAACAGGTTCTAATGTCTTATGAAATCTTAGCCACAGTATCAATTATACTGCTTCTGCTAGTTCCCAAGCATCTGGTTTTTAATCATCTTTCCCTCAGTTTCTTTGGGACTGATGCTGGACTAACTGTCCTTGAATGATTGCATGCACCTATTTTCAACCTTATATAAGCATTAACATTCTCCAGTTTCACGACGTTTACAAGATTTATTGAAAAATAACTTCTTTGTGTCCATGGATCTCAATGCTTTTTAGCAGTTGCACATTATCCAGGCCTAAAGACTGAATATAATTTATTAATTGATAGATAATTTACTGACAGTTTAAAAAGTGCTTCTTCCTCTCTCATTCTGCTCTTTACTAAATAGAAAACAGAAACATTTATTAAAGATGTCTGCCTTTTCAGCCTCTTTAACAAGTTAACAGTCTTCATTTATTAGTAGGTCTAGATCATCTCTATAATTTCTTTTGTTCCTAATAAGCTTGATGAACACTTTCTTACTGCCTTTAACCTTGCTAGTGTGGATTCTACCTGACTTATTTTTCTTCCTCATTTCATCTTCTCCACTATTTATCCTCTAATTTATATTGACTGAAATTTCTTCTCCATTTTTATACTGGTTTCTTGAGGAACAGGCAGATACAATCAGTGTACATGTGTGTTTGTTTGCCTGGCACTGAAAACTTTTGTACTCGTTGACTGCAGAAATTTTCACAAAAGACAAATGTTTCATTATTGAATTCTTGTGTATGTGTGCCATTACAAATGAGGAAAAATAGGAGGCTGGAAGAGGGGACAGAAGATGCTGTCTGGTGCCTCCACAGAGAGAAAAGTTGCTGCAACTACTCATTAGAAACTTTTTAATTGCTCTCCTCAGTTTACAGTAAATCAGAAGAAAGATGGAGAAGGGAAAGATACCCTTTTGTATTCCTTCCCAGTTTCTCTATTTCACCCAAAGCACTCTAGCTCTGGACCTGGAGAGTACTCCTTAACTAATTAATGCCTGAAACTCCATGTGCCAGTCACCTAAAGCTTCTGCAGCCCTTCTCCACAACTTGCTCAGTAGTGTGGACTTGAACTTCTCTGATTCCCTCAGGGCAGTATGGTAAAAATGTATTTTCCTTTTCTGAGAAGTCTTCCCTCTGTTCTTAGTAAGCACAACCTCTACATCTGCTTCAGAAAGGTGATGAGAACAGCATGCACCCAAAGGGCTGCTATAACCTAAAGCACAGGGGTAGTGTGTGCCAATTACAGTGATTATTGTCCTATAACATTGTGTGTTCACACTACTTAGATTTCTGAATGGTTCTCTTCTGCAGCTTCAGTTCAGCAAGACACATGATTACCTTAAAATGCATGAGTAGTCTCATTAAACTCAATGAAATTATTTACATGCTTACTATGCATCTAAGTGGTTTGCAGAATCAGCATTAAAATAAGAAGCAATCCATAGACCTCTCCACTTCTCATATATTATAGCTGGGGAAAGGGAGAAGGTTCTAATATTAAAAGAGCTAAAAAAACCTGTAAGTATTCATCAGGTACAAAAAACTTGTCTTTTGTGATAAAGTTGAAATGCCAAGGTTGATAAATTTAATTTATTAAACAAATGTTTTTGTATGGGTCTATCTGTATTATTCTATGTTTTAATGTTATGCACATTACAATATTTTCTAATAGTATCTCTTAACAGCATTTTCAAGTCATCTAGGTTGCATTTACTTGTATTGATCTTGTATATGTTACTGTGTCACCTCTTTTGTTGTGCTTGTACTTTGTAAATTCTTTCAATACATGAGCTGCAAGAAATTGAAAGAATCGGAGTCAGAAAAAGTCAGGAAAGGATATGTAGATGTATGTAATTCTTGCTTTTTTTTTTTTTAAGCAATCATCTGCTTTTGCTTACTATTCCAGTGCATCTCTGAAATATTCAGTGTTTTTAAAAATTTAAAGATATAATCCTTATAAAGAAGAATTTAAAAAATGCTGAGAATTGAAGCCATTCTTAGAATGCAAAAATAATTCTGAGCCAAAGAAAGCTTTGGGTTTGTGTGAAAAAAACTGCACTATATTTTGCTTTTTGTGATCTGCGGCTCACCCAGCAAAGAATAAATAATTACAACCTGTTCTGCTACATCACATCACCATGACTGTGAGGAGTGTAATAAATAATGTTTCTGACATAGTTTGTCTTTTAATTTAGTACTTGCATTTTGAGTCCCTTTATTAGCATGGGAATCTAAATGTGTTCCTGTATTTAAGTGTTTTGCCAATAGTAAAAGAAGTTGGTACATCAAATAAGTATGATTAAATAGTTCATGGTGCTGTATTCTGTCTTTCTAACAGAATTATCACTCCCTTTTACTAGTAATTCCACTTGCTGTAGTAGATTACTTTGCCAGTCCACTGAGTGGCTGTTTAATTCATGTGGTACTGTAAATGAGCTTATGAACTACACTAAAATAAACAGAAGGTATTATATAATAACTACACATTGTACTGAAAATAAAATATAACATTTCAATGCCTGCAGATTTTTCTGCTGCTCACATATAGGCTGATCATAAATACCATTTCTAGGAGGAAAAAAAAAGGATTTGATTTTGTGAGATGTTAATATTTTAAAGTTCTTGGATTTCTGCTGAGATAATATAAATTGACATAGCTACAGGAAAAAGCTTGAAACCCTGATCGTACAGTTTACATGAAAGTTTGACCTTGTTGACTCAGATATTTCTTTAAAAAAAAAAAAAGACACATGTGCAAAATCACCTTAAAGGAGAAATAGGGGTTTGCTTCCTTTTCTGAGGAGGAAGAAAACCTGAGGGCAGGGATGTAAAGCTAACTGGACACTGACAATGCATTTTTAGGGATGCAGCCATTGGTTTCCTATAGGTCTCTCGTGGGCTGGGTTGGAGCTTCTCCTTTGAAGGCTCTGCCTTGGTGGCAATGCTGGGAAGGAAACTGTCTCTCTGAGTCTTGCTGATTCTCCAGAGGGAGGGCAGGCCATCACCTCTGTACTCACAACTTCCCCTACACTGCCTTTCCGTAAATACACCGTAACTCTTCCCATTTGTGGAGGAAGGATGCTGCAATCTTACCTCATTCATCTACTAGGGTAGAAAAAATGTCCTTTCCGTAAAGCACTGCTCACCAACTCATGCTGTTGCTTCTCACCCTGAGCTGTGTAGCCTTCCTCTATGGATTTCTTTTGTCTCTTACTTTCCAGACAGCCATCACATAAATATTTGAGACATGAAAGACAACCCTGACTTCACTGTGCTTTTAAAAAGGACATGGGTGCTGTAGTGTATTGGATCACCAGAATGGTATGTCTTCTGTTGCAGATACCAGTAGCCCTGAGGTACCTGAAGTACTGTACAAAGACAGCCTAAATCATTGTTTATATTTTTGTTGTATTTGAAAAAATTGGCCACTTACGCTTAATGAGTGAGTCCTAAAAAATGTTATAGATCTTTGGTATTGGGATGGACTTTCAGTCTTACATTTGAGAAGTAAAATGTCAAGTATAAGATTTATATTTATCTAGTCAAAAGACAGACTACAGGTTCCTGAAATCAATGACTCTCAAAATTGCCCAAACATTGAATGATATGCATGAATAATTTAAGACTGTTTTGTTAAATGTTCAAAACTCAAGTTATCCTTGCAGTGACGCTCATTGCAAATCGCCAGCGATTTACTGTTTCTGAAAACCACAGGCAGCAATTTACAGACAAGATTAGACCCGTTACTATACACATGTGACATTTTCTTGATTTAAACTGTCATTCTGAAAAGCTGTTAACTGACAGCCGGAGTCTGGAATGAGGTTATAAAGTTTACTGAAGGACTCCTTACCACTGAGCTGGAGCTATATTTCTGCTTGGGTAGAGAAGAGCATGTAGACCTCCTACTGCAACTGAAGTATGTATGCATGCAAATTAGTGCTTTCAAGGGAAATTATACATGATCTTTTTAGACATTCATGTACTGTAGTGGTGTATGGTGCTGTGCTGACATTTTACATCTCATAAACACAGTAATATATTTCCGAAATATCTTCTTTCTTCTGAGGTGTGTCAGAAATTCTGAGTGTAAGCGCTACAGATGGCTGGCGGTATAGCAATAGACATCAACTTCATCATTTTGACTGCTCTCTGTAACTGATGTTTATCAAAGTAGTTTCTGAAGATGATCTGTTGGTTTCCAGAATATCACATTGAGCCAGGGGGGGCTGATTTTTTCTTTTTTTCTATTTTTCTTTTAATTATCAGCTAAACTGGAAGTCTTCCTACCAACTCAGTTTTCATTATATTTCAATGGTATGTAGACATGCAATACTTGACTTAAGGAATGTATTTCATAACTGTCTTATCTACCTTCTCTTTGACATCATGGGAGCAGTTTCAATAAAAGTTACAACTTCTTTGTCTCTCTCTAGTGACCTTCAGAAATGAGCATGCACTCAGACATGCACTAACTTAGATACCCTGGTGTTCTCCAGAACTTATTTTTTACATGAAATGACTCCTGCTCAAGTTCTCTGTCTTTTGAATAGTTGGAAAGTACTTTCTGGTAGTCATTCATTCAAAACCTGTCCAGTATTGCAGACTATTGGTCTGGGTAGATCACAGGCATACAGAAGTCATTGCCATAATTTACCCAGGAACTGCCAAAGTAGTAAAAGGGAACTTTAAATTCTTTCACTAAAAGCCCCTCTTGTAAAGTATGCTCTACAGGTAGGATAAATATTTCCAAAATTTTTCACTGAATGTTTCAAGCTAAAAATTCCTTATTTGTTACAAGGAAATCCAGTGTTTCTTATCAGGGATATAACATCCCCAGATTTTTCATTAAAACCTTTTTTTGAATAAAAACTTAAGAAGACTCTGCTTTCAATAACTTTCTGAGGAGGCAGAAAGCCAGACAGCCTAAAATTACATTGATCTGGAATATTGTGGACATGATGTCCAAGTGAGTAGGAACAGAAGTTAACACTATTGACAGGAAACTCTTTCCTTCGCCATTACCCTGTTGATACACTGCACACTTCTCCCCTAGCCGGTGGGCTTGAGGAGGAATGTCTCATAGTGCTGCTCACTGGGAAAACTGCTTGACCACTATGATTCAAAGACAGCAAACCATTACATTAGAAAGTGATGATAAACACTGGAGAACATTTAAAAAGACAACTGTGAGGAGGTGCACTTGAAAGTTCAATATTTTCAGAAGAATCTCTTGGGAAGAGGCTGAGATGGTATCATATATAAAAAAAAGACAAAGGAAAAGATGGAGACCACTGGCATCTGAATTATGTGTAATAATGCATTGGAAGAGAATACGCAGAGACAACCCAGTTCAGCTCTACAAGCCAGGGATACCTGGTGAGTACTTGTGATACAGGCAGGTGGTAACAAGAGGTGATGGAAATGTGTGGCAAACCTTACAGAAATTAGAGTAAGAAAAGAATGGACCTGTTCATAAACCAGACAAGCTACAGTTGTCATGGGCAGGTGACAGTTTTGTCTTCAGGGAGCTAGGTATCACAGTATCACAGTATGTTTGGGATTGGAAGGGACCTCAAAAGATCATCTAGTCCAATCCCCCTGCTGGAGCAGGAACACCTAGGTGAGGTCGCACAGGAACATGTCCAGGCGGGTTTTGAATGTCTCCAGAGAAGGAGACTCCACAACTTCCCTGGGCAGCCTGTTCCAGTGCTCTGTCACCCTCACTGAGAAGAAGTTTCTTCTCAAATTTAAGTGGAACCTCTTGTGTTCCAGCTTGATCCCATTACCCCTTGTCCTATCATTGTTTGCCACTGAGAAGAGTCTGGCTCCATCCTCATGGCACTCACCCTTTATATATTTATAAACATTAATAAGGTCCCCCCTTAGTCTCCTCTTCTCCAAACTAAAGAGACCCAGCTCCCTCAGCCTTTCTTCATAAGGGAGGTGCTCCACTCCCTTAATCATCTTCGTTGCCCTACGCTGGACCCTCTCCAGCAGTTCCCTGTCCTTCTTGAACTGAGGGGCCCAGAACTGGACACAATATTCCAGATGTGGTCTCACCAGGGCAGAGTAGAGGGGAAGGAGGACCTCTCTTGATCTACTAACCACCCATCAGACCCATCAGACATTGCCACTCCTGTTACTGCATCCAAACTGGTGAAAGGCTTCAGCCAGTATGCATCTCAGGTAACACATCTTAAGCTGCTGACACTGGAGTTCAGTTTATTTATATGGAATGAGTGGATATTGTTGCTGTATTATAACAATTAATTCAGTGTTTTGTATGCAGCCTGTTGCTATTAGTACCCATGTGTATTAGTAGTCACAGATGGGTTAGGTGCTAGCCTGAGATTGTTGTGTCTTCTTCAGTCATGCCTGGTGGAGTTGCCTTTGCAAAATTCTGCTTTCAGGAAGTATTTGGTAAGGCTGGGGGGGATGGGCAGGCAAAAGCAGCAAGCATTGAGGAAGAAATCAATTATCTTTCCTCTTAGGCTTGAACAGTTTCCTAGGAAGAACACACTAAACCAAAAAGTTTGTAACAGAGACACTAGTAGATGTGATAATTCGTTACAAGTAGGTCCTTCAGAATATTCATTAAAAAATAGAGAGGGAAAAATAGAATGAAGTTAATTATCCTTCGGTAAATAAATATCTGGCTGCAGAGAGGACCTGGATTATTCATCGTACTGGACTAGAAAGGGCATTGGAAGAAATGTCAGTTAGCATCGGGGGATCTAATTGTCCCCAGATGATATTTTAGTCACTTTCCCACTAGCAAAAAGTCCCTAATCTCTGATTTATTGAAAAGACAAAACCTTACAGCAAAATGTTTTGCTGTGACATTTTACTTATGTATCTTTGATTTATTATTCAGTCCCTGTGCCCAAAATGTATACATGCATATGCACAGAAAGGCTCCTTTTCCAACTTGCTTTATTAAAAGCTCCCTTTTTAGTCTCTGTGAGGTGGGTGTACTGTCCATGTAGTTCTCTTTCCTTTGGTGGAACATTATTCAAGCCTGTGTGCATGGGACCTTGTGGCAGTGTGAAGTGGTAGAGGCCATGACACTAATGGTAACAAGCGGTGCTGCTGCTGTGAGATCTCCTGCCTCACACAGAAATATATGAATTCACTTTTCTGGGTGCTAATACAAGTTATGCAGACCCCCAGGGAATTCAGCAATGCTGCTTTGTAGTTAAGCAAGGCAAGAATAAACTCTGCCTAAAGATGTCTTAGAATATTTTTTTTTCTTTTGTTTCGAATCAGCCTGCCCCAAATTAGTATCTGCTTTCATCTTTGGTTTATCTGAATGCCAACCCTCACCCAGTTTTTCTCAAAAAATGGAAGCTATGATGGTTCTTTAGTAAATTACTGGTTTTCTTTCCCCTTTCAACTTCCATGGACATGGACAAGAACAGAAAGTGCTAGAACTTCATTGCAGGAATTAAAAAGAAAAGCAGTCAGGGAATACAGATTAGTATTAGTCCATTAGTCTGGTATTACCTGAGTTATTTCATAAGTCAGATCAATATTGCACAAGCTAGTTCTAAGTGGCCTGTGGAATCTTTCTTCCTCTTTTGATTTTTCAGAAGTGTGAAAGGTGGCTTTAAGCCAGATCTAAAGCGTGGAAGATATGTGCTGCCTGTTATTCACAAGGTCATAAGATCTGACCTGATAACAGAAGCATTACTTTGAATTATGTGGAAGAAACACAATTCCTTCGCTTATATTATATTCTTTAAAAGAAACAAACAGCAATCTTCTTGTATGAGAAGTGATTGAACGCAAATTTGTAGCTCTTTTGAACTGTTATAAACAAGCTCTATTTCCAGTGATTAATCTGCCAAAGTAGTTTTTGTAAACACATTTTAGAAATACTATTATATATTTTGTGCTAATGTGTGAACTCATTTACTTTGTCTCTCTCTGATATTCTACAAATACCAGTACCTCCAAATAATCATGCATGGGCTGTTTGCTGTTGATCTCCCTCTGATCTTCTGCTATGATTTATGTTGTTCTTGGCCACCTGTCATCTAAGAAAGAAAAGGTCTTTAAATAGATACTTGTAAGTACCAAATAACCCTACAAAAGAACAATAAGCAAGAAACAGTCTTACATTGCTGCCATACATATTGTCTCAAGTATAAATACTTAATTGCCTCAAGCATAAATACTTTATTTAAAAATCAGGCTGATTAAAAACTGTTTATTTAGACAACTTAGTTTTAAAAAGTTGATTGTAGTATTGTAGCTAAACATATCCTAACAATACGGATGATTCTTTTATGTTTCTCAGTTTTTATATGCACTGCATCTGGTTTTGATCTGAGGAAAATGCAGTCAAATTTAGCCTGAATTTGTCATGTTTTTAAAAGTACTTGGAACTTCCAGCTCCAAAATGCTCTTTAATCCTGCAAAGAAACCTTGTTTCTCTTAGTTTCACTATCATTTTCAATGAAAACGTGTCAAAATAGTGTAATGAAAACAATAATAAATCACGATAGTGAATGTTTCATAATTAGTGACTTGTTTGAATATCCCTGGATTATTGAATGCAGTTAAGAAACCAAGTAACATCTCATGGTATTTTCTGTCAATGGAATATCTAAGCCACAGTTTAAAATGTTCAGGGACACATAATTTATAACTTGTTGTTAATCCAAGTTTCTGGCTCTTTGGTTTGTTTTATCTTCAGTTTTCAGTAAATGCAAGGAGGATCTTATTTTCTCTGCTTCCACAAAAAGAGCAGTAATGGAACAAGTGACTTTATGGAAAACAGCTTTGTAAAAACCACTTTCTGCTATCTCTGGATTTCTGTTTGTCAGTCAACATCTTCCCTTAAAATCTCAGTGCTCTCAGCTCTGTCATTTTATCACCAATTTTTGTATTGGAAAACTTAAGCTGCTTTGACATCTACCTATCAAAAATTTTTGAGAGGCCTGAGTTGTCTAGGGTCAATTCACTAGAAAAAAATACTTTTTGATGAACAAAGAAGGTAAAAAATTGCTGAAAAGATGAAAAAGCATATTTGTAAACTCAGTAGTTTGTGATTAGAAGATCTTTAAGAAAATAACCAAGTCGGTTTGCAATAGATGTATGGAAAATGTTGTAATGAACTAGTTAAGTAATTTTGTCATGTGTTGCCTTTGAACATATTGTGTGCACTCATGGGTTCTGCTACAAAAATGGGAGAGAAAATTGTGAGTGAAAAACAGGATGTGGTAGTCTTGTAGACTCCGCATGAACGTGGACAAAGGATGTTGTCATTTGAAGTTAGGGTGTTATTCTCTTGATTAAAACTTCTATTCCTCTTTCTATCCCATCAGCAGTCTTTGTATGCAATATAGAAGCATGTTTCCACAGAGAGGGAGGACACTATAACTTCACTGGATTTTTTTTTTGCAAGTGTCTCATAATACTTCTACGTGAATCTAATTCAATAGCAAATTTAAACAAATAATATTGGCATTTTCTACATAAATATCAAGCCTCATATTACATTCTGGAGAGGAGAAAGATGAAGAAAATGTATGAGATGCATAAGCAGAATTCCTGATTAAACTATGTTTCAGCTGGGACAGGTTTGTGAAGGGTTGAGTGACCATGACCTCAAGCTTGCAAGATGCTGTTCTCCAGAGACCATCCAAAGTCATAATGTCATTCCTAACCATTAACTATCCCAAATCATGTCTTGGTGTTTTTTCTCCAGAGCCAGTGTTTTGTGGGCATGTAATTCATTAATTGTGTTTTGTACAGTAATGATAAATTAGTGTTTTGAGGGATTAGTGTTTATGTTTATATAAAAAACTTGGAATGCTTACTTTTAGAATGGAATTCAATATTTCATTTGGAAAGGACCTACCATGATCATCTGTTCCAACTTCCTGACCATTTCAGGGCTAACCAGAAGTTAAAGCGTGTTATTATGGATGTTGTCCAAATGCCTCTCAAACACTGACAGGATTGGGGAAGACTGTTCCAGTGTCTGACCACCCTTTCGGTAAAGAAATGCTTCCTAATGTCAAGTCTGAACATCCCCTGACACAGCTTTGAACCTTTCCCATTAGTAAAAAGCAAACAAAACAAAATGTAAAGAAACAAAATAAACCCAACCAAACAAGAACCAACCAACCAAAGAAAAGAGCCCTGATAGTTTGTTCCATAATCAAATTTTCTTGTATCAAGATGTGCCCTCACTTCACAAAAACTTCTGCATGTATGAAACATAGAGGGAAAGTTTCTTTGAAATTTGAACTTTCTTACATTATTGTATCAAAACAAGCCTTTGTGAATATGACTAAGAGAGAGTAAGAAGCTGCTAGTTTACTCGTAATCTTTGTTCAAAAAAGTATATTGGTTCTATAAATGGTTTTGTAAGTCTTATTAAAGCAGATGTTTCTGTTGCTGTTGTGGAAATTTTCATTCTCATTTCTGTTGATTCAAAGTTCAAGACAGTTAATTTAGTGTTAAAAGAAGCCTTGAGATTTTCTTATTTTGTTCAAAGCAGTTTACTCATCCAGGCTACCTTTTAGGTTGACATAATTGGAAGAACCTGTGCATTATCTTCCTGTTTTAGGCTTCTTACAATAAGCGCCATGTGACAGATCTCCATCTGCATGGGTGGTTGCGCATACAAGCAGGCCTTAGAGATCCCTGGTTTGGAGAGCCGTTCCTTTCGTACTGTTAAAAGACAGATAAAGAAAATGGCTGCATCTTGTCTCTTTATTAGCAATCGTCTGAAAGTACTCAAACTCCCTCATTTTGATGGTGGGAAATATCTGCAGTTTCAGTGTTCCAGATCCTGGTATGTAATATGCTTTAATAAAAGCTTAAGGAATCTTTACTTTACTGATACACCCATCTCCATTTGAATTATGACTTTTACGTTAATTGCCACTCAAGCCAGCTGCACATCTTTTATTACAGGAAACAGTGTAAATATAACATGTAAAGGCTTTTCTGGGTTGTACTGAGCAGCAGCCCTACTACTGCTGCAGCTGGAAAAGGGTGAAAAATATAATTTTAATTTTCCCCATTCCCATCAGAACTCATAAAGCTTGGCCATTTCCCAGCCATCAAGCTACTGACACACCCATTCATACAGAAAGTATGGGTATATCAAGCACTGGTCCTAGAAAGGCTGACATTTATATACTTTTTTTAGTTCAATGATTATAGTAATGAAAATTGCCAGTTAGTCATTTGAAAACCACAAGATACTTCTACCTGAAAGGTCAGGTAAATGCGGGAGCTGGCGCAGAAAGCTGTGAGGATGGGCATTAATTCCAGCTGGTTTCTTGGTATCGATTACACAGGTATTGAGTGCTCATTTGTAGGCCAGAAGGCAGATAGGTTTCTTTCCAGGCCATTTGTCTCCCTTTGTTTCTTAATTAATATCACAGATTTGAAAACCTGTGGTAATGAAATTGGCCTGTTAATTAGGCTAGTCTTTAGCAGTAAGGTTTTGATATCTTCGTTTTTTTCTTGCGCAGTAAACTGCACTCTTGTTAAATTTATGCTTGTTTTTCTTTTACCAAGTTGTCTATAATTGAAATAGTTATACTGATGGGGGAAATAAACACATTTTCTGCTGAGTAACCATCTTAATTAGAAAAAAATAATGATTTTAAAATATTGATTTTTTTTTCCCTCTGGATGTCTTTAAACTGCTGCTTTTTACAATTAATATCTTAAATGGAAAAATAATGGGTGATTTTTTTTTCCTTTACGTACAATATCTGGCAGTATTTTGCATGATGTAGAATATTGTATCATGATATTTTGATGCAACTTCCTTGGCACAGTTTTATCTGATGACTCTGCAGACTTTTTCCAGAACAACAGATGTTTTATTTCTTTTTAAGAGTAAAAAAAAATAAAATAATAATTTTATATATATATATATATATATGGCTGAAAAATGAGAAGAAACGAGAAGAGGGAAAAGAACCCCAATGAAATATATATATTTAGATGTCTTAGTGAGTGTTTTATGAGAAAGATGTTCTGTTTGGTGTAAATTAATTTCTGGTTTGATGTTCATCTTCAATAGAAGACAACACTTTTTTTTTGAGTTTCTAATAGGTTGCAACTTGGTGTTAAGGTTAATAATATTCCTTTGCTTGGTGTTGTTCTGGTTTGAATTGTGAAGACCTTATCATTAGAAATCAGTGATGAAATCCTATCTGTGTTTACATCTCATTCTATATCCTGTATGCAGCTCTTGTGGTTCACAGATGCAGTCACATAACCTTTCATTACCTCCATATATTTGCATCATTTAGGTCACTCAAATGAGTATTGCTTTATTTTAGCGCATCCTTATCGGAGCGAATTGTATTTACATCAAATAGATGATAAAGAAGTGTAAGTCAGAAAGCAGGAGTGGATTTATTAGAAGGGTGATTCTTCTGTAGTGTTCATGTCAAAAAATTATTTCACATCATGAAATATTGCACATTCTGGATCTCTGCTAGGACATGGATGTAGGCAGGTGCAGAAGGCATAATTGTTCACATGCACACACAAAAAAGCATCTTTATAATGAACACTTATGCTGTCCCGTTTTTTTTCCTTTATGTGCTGTTGTGATCTTGCTTTAGGAAATGCCTAAGATACTATGTTATTTTAAGGTAGCTGGAAGAGGTAGAAAATATTGTTGGAACCTGAACGTCTTCTAAATAAACTAGTCAGAATAAAGGAATCTATTAGAAAATGCTTTTGTGAAATCTATGAATAATCTTTCACAGTCTATGGCCTTATGTATACTCAAAGATAAATATTACATGTGTCAACTCAAGCAATAAAATAAGCTTCTGATTCTTTCCTTGAACAGCTAAAAAATAGGTTGCTGTAATTTGCTCACATTTTTTGTAAAACATTGTAATTAGGAAGAAAGATTGAATGTAATAGCTACCTCAAACCTGAGATTTAAATTGGTTTAAAACTGCTATAGCAGAAATTGCACACCAGCTTTAACTATGCTTTCTACCTCCCTGTTGTACATTTTACATTAATTTTTCTGTACATTTAAACCAAACAGTAGAAGTCAGAAAACTTTAACATCTCCTACTTGGCTGCTGAAGTAACTTTGTTAATTGAAAATTTCATTTCAGTGACATTGCTGTTGCCATTTTTAATACATCTTGACAGATTTCACAGTTTCTGTCTCTGCCTCCCTATTTTTTCCTCAGGGTTTTCTGATTTTTTTTTCCCCTTTTCAAACACACTAATATAACAAGTCTATTGGATAAATCCGGCAAATCAATTAGTCATGTCCCACATGATGAGAAACACATCCAGTTGGCATTTCCCAGGCCAGCCAAGTGAAGCAAATATCTCAAAGCAGGGAGGGGGGGGAAAACCAAAACGAAACAAGCAAACAAAAATCCCAGCGCCACACATCCAGGAACCAATAGTGTCCAATAGTGCATCCTGGTAAAGATGGTTCCATTTTCTGAGCTAACAGGTAAAAGAGGACTGGATTAAGAACAGTAGACATGAAGGACACTTCCTTATTCACCATATGCAATCTTTTGAACAACGAACAGTCCTGTCATATAATTTCTTCCATAAATACATCGATTTATAACATATCCTGTGATTATATGATCCAGTGATGTTTTATTTTGCTGTGTCACAAAATACATCGAATTTATGATCAGCATACAACATAATCATTTGCAGTTGCATATTCTTGATTTGTTGGAGAACATGATAGACTTCTCTTGACACTGAGTATTTTCTGTGATCTTAAGAAAACCCCTTACCTATCTTGTTTCTTTTTTTCTTTTCTCTTCACTTCAGCATTGTAACTGCCTTTCTTATAAGAAGATGCTTACCCAAGATCTCTGCTTTATAAATTCAGGATACCATCCCACCTAGCATAGGAGAAGAGGTGGTTTTGAAGTATGTCTCTCAGAGAATTTCTATTTCCAGTGACAAACTGACAGAACAGTGCAGCTGAATCCTTTTTCAGACAAGCAATTGGTCACAACCATCTGAAAAGTGCCTGTAGTAGTTGTGGGCCTTTTTGTTCTTAAATTTAACTGCACTGAGGGTCTGTAGATAGATCTGATAAGGTTATAGCTGAGCCAGAGTGATTATATTGTTTTATAGGACTGTTACATTGTTGTAAAGGAAAACACGCTTTACTGTATTCAGAGATAACTGTAAAAGATACAAGAAAAACGGGCTTTCTTCACTACTTTCACTATTGAGTTAGAACTGTTAATTACAAGCTATATCTTTGCATGAAATGTACCAAATACATAACTTTTCTTCTTTCCCCTGATTCTTAACCTTCTCTCACAAGAGAAATATGGAAACTTATAGCTCATCATTTTTGAGATGAGAAATGAAAAACAAGAGGAATTTGTAAGTTAAGACATGGCATAAGTGATCTTTTGATGTGTGTTGAGGAAATATTAAAAATGCTGTTCTCTATCCTAGGGTCACTGACAATGTGCTGCCTACAAGACTTTCCAGCTTTGCTTGTAGGCATAGGAAATTAAAACCATAAAAATAAAACTTAGACTTTCAGGGGAAGCAAAGAATGATGGTGCCTATTGCTCATTCTATGTCAGGTGTCTATGACTGGGACCACTGTTTTGAGATACGGCTCAAAGTCATATTGTTTCATCTAGTACATTCTAGGTTACAGCTCTGTCTCTGACCTCTTTGAGGAAGGTTCAGTTTGGAATATCAGAATAGTTTTTCCTACTTTATCATAATTTTTTTTTTTAGCACTTATGCTACAAATTGACTGTTTCACATTTATAGCAGTTCAGTGCTTCAGTATGGGTAATATGTAATATTATAAAAAATCCAGTATTTGTTATGATGGGTGCAGCTTTGTAGGGTCATGAGAAGAAACTCTGCAGATAGTAAGAATACTTTCAAATATCTTTTAAAATTTTCGAGACAATTAAATGGAAAAATAAATTTACCAATGAAAAAAGACCTTTACTTGAAATCTGACAGTTTTGACCCAGAAGTGCTGCTGCAGCATCTCATGGGAGTTACAGTCCAGCTTTGTGTCTCTAATTTTCTTTTCTTATCTAGAGATCTGAGCTGACCACCATTTCTCATGTTGAACCATGTTCTCCATTCTTGCTGAACCACTGTGATGCTATGATCTGTACTCAGCTGAAGGGAATAGGAGGAAGAGACAAATTACAGTTGCTGTTAACGTTGAGATTATATTTCAGAATTCTTTTTTTTTTTCCACTCTGAATTATTAACACAAAGCTGATGGTTGAGGGAGGAGAGGGGTGTCATTTTATCTCTGCATATTGAACCTGTCACTAAATAACAGATATTTTTCACTCTCCAAGAGTGAACAGAGCATCCCTAGAAAAATAATTTTTGCAGAGCAGTTTGAACAATATTTTTGAACAATTCTATAGTTTGATCCCAGTTTTAAGGTTTCTCACTTTCAACCTTTTTTTTTAATACAAACTGCTAGATAAAGTTGAAGTAGTAAACAATCTATTTATTTCAGTTCTGCTGACAGCATCCCTATCCATATGGGACAGCTTATACAGGTAGGACTGGGTACAAAGAATCATTATTTGCTGGAACAGAGCCCAGCCATTAGGAAGTAATTTTTAACACTGGCTGAGAACTCATGAACTGCATTTTAAAAACGTCCTTTTTTCAAATGCAGTAACTGGCACCATTCCCAATGCTGACATTAGAAAATAAAAGTGTTTAAATTGTGTGCACAAGATGTCATCCATATAGATGCACGTACTTTCACTATAATAACATAGCATTCATGAGTTAAAACTCTTTGTTAAGTGGGGTCAGGGGTTTGATGCAAGAATGAAATGTGGTAAAGGCTGTAGGAGCATTTTCTATGTAGTACTGCTTTACATGGAGTAGAGCAGTTCTTGTGCACTGCTCCCATCAGATGAGGTCCGAGGTGCACCAAGTAGGTGTGAGGTGTGCATTATGTCAGCTGGATAAGCTTGATTTAGCAGTACGAAGAGAATATTTTATTGTCTGGATAGACACAGAGCAGGTACTTGTAGCGAATTCTGAGTCTTCATAGCTTTTTTCCAACAAAGGATTCATCTGCTGAAAAGCATCAAGCAGCAAGAGTGAACCCAACACCCCCAAAGTTTCCTCCACTCATACAAAATAATCCATGCTTTTACACCATGCAAATGCTATAGGTAAACATTCAAAGGGAGCTGGCCTCCTCCTAGGAGCAGATACTTACCCAGATTTCTGAAAAAAAAAGGTGTTACTGCTGCAGTGGTCTGCTTGCTTTAGTGTGCTTTGAAAAGGATATATTGGATGTCAAGCACCCTAGACATTGAGATAGTGGGCTGCCAACAGCAGATTATGCTGTGACATACCTGCACTATCTGTCAGAGGAAGACGCTGTTATGTATTACTCAGTCAGTAATATCTGTCTCCAATGGAGCCGAGGATGAGGGCACTATCTTTTACCTCTCATGAATGGGAGAGAGGAGAAGATTGTAGGAGATCCCATCTCTCATTCGTGTTATAGATTAAGTGCCACCAAAGGCCTTGCAGGATGCTTTCTCAAGCTTGGTTCAACAACTGCTTCCTTCTTTGCTGGCTCTTTTATGTTGTTACAGCACTAAATAAATAGATAAGGATTCCACTTGCATTTAGTGCCTCATTTGTAAGAGGGGAGAAAGCCAAAAAGTAAGGTGGAAAGATTTTCTGCATCATTCCTGGCTGGATATTATGAGTAACAAATTAAAACCACAGAAAGCAGACACTGTAAGAGAAGACAGAAAACTCTTTAAGCTGGTGAAACATAGTTTTGCCTTTAGAATGAACAGATGTGACTAGACCTCTCCTGGATCCTAATGAAGACAAAATAAACCTTCATACAGCTCCTTGGAAAAGTCTCTTTCCCTTCCATTTAATATGAGTTACATCAAATATTGAAATTGTTATGTTATTATGTTTTTAAAAGAGGGAAGCAGCAATAACACTATCCTATGTGGGTCATTTGCCTTGAGGAGCTAGGAGTCCGAAGCTATATTTTTCCTTAAGCTCTAGGTAGGAAGAACTCAGAAATGCCTATACTCGTAGGGTGAAATCTGTAGCAAACCTAGTGCAGGACAGAAATGTCAATAGTATTTAATTAGAAATCTAACCAGCTTGGAGGAAATGTTTATTCTACCTCAATTTGAAAGATAGCAAGGAGTATTAATGGTAAGGTGCTCACCACTACTAAACAAGCATATTTGCAAGGGGAAGCTAATGTCAGGTGTGTTGAGCAGAAATATGGGCGTAGAGAAGCCAGTCAGCATCTCCTGATGCGTTGTGAACTAATAACTCTGCAGTCCCAGAGGTCACTCCCTCAAGCTCCCTTTGCTCTGTGGTCAAGCTCAGGGCAGTGAGTATGGCCAGTATACAGTCTATATGTACACAAGTGAGCGCATACACAGTCTTCCTGCCCTCACCCTGGGAGTGGTTCCCACAGCAGTGCAGCTGAGGACACCTTGGCCTTTCCCACCCCCCGTGGTGCTGTGAGACCCTCAGACTGAACACTGGCCGTTCACACTTGCTAAGGCCTCTTTCCTCATGAGGGCTATATCATGTTTTCTGCCTCAAAAGCTGGGATGCCAAAGCATCTTTAATAGCATAGCATACTGCCCACCTTCTTGAACAGTAGGCCTGATTTTGATAATGCAGTACCAAGTCTGAAGAACATTCACAGGATGAATGACAAAGAAGGATGGCTGGGGTGTAGGGAAGGGATGGATGGGGACAACAGACAGTTCAGAGGGATAGCAGCAGATGTAGTCCTTATGGTCACTATTGGTCTCATTTCATGGACTCTTTTGTGCGTGGAGCACAAAACCCGGTTACGGAAGTGAATGGAAGGGTCAGATATCCAGGTGTCCTGCCACACTTGATGTTGAAACAGATATACTACATGGCTGTTTTCTTTCCTCTGGTATATTTCAAACAACCTTCAAACTGGGGAATAATCCCTGTGCTGTAAAAGAGTAAAAATTAATAATAAATGCTATCAAATGAAGAGGGAATTAAGGGAGAACAGATGAAATTTCAGCTTAGTCTAGAAAACCTCTTAATCTCACAATAAGACATTTTTCCAACACACCTGTGAGGTTTTTTAACTTTGCTACAAGCAAAGGGAAATTATCTGCGAAATTATCTACAAGCCTGAGTCGATCCTGGAAAAGACTTTATAGTGGCATAGGATTCACATTTTAGTGCCAGTAGCTAGTATTTTGTATCAGCTTCCAGAACAAAAGAAGGAAGGTATTTTGTCAAAGGAACCTTTTCTTTCTGTCTGAGTATCTGAGGATTTTCGATATTATTAAGAACAATGTTAGAAAGTTGCATCATTAAGTGTTACTACACTAATACAAGTTTTAAATCCAGGTTTGTCTTATGAGCTTACTTACTCTGGAAAATCTGTGAAGGACACTAAGATTTTGATTTATACTAACTACTGTTTCTTAGTACCCATTGTGGAAATCTTGGACACATAAAATGTATTAATGAGTTCAGTTCACTTAATACATGCTGATATCCACACCAGGAGTTTAACAGAACTAGATATTGTTCAATAGTCTAGTTGGGTTTGGAGCAACTTCCTAGAAGAGGCATGTCTTCCAAGAAGTCCTTCAGCTTCTGCTTAATGGGTGCATTAGCTTGCTCAGGAAACATTTGTGTGTGTTTAACAATTTTGTCTTGCAATTGAGTTAAGTAGCACAAAATCTCAGCTCAGTTTTCCTGAACGTCAGTTTCTCATTGAGCTGCTTAGTGCAAATCAACATAGAACTAAATGTGCTATTAGGCATTAGTGGATTTCTGATGAATTTTTGTTACTGTGATTAGGCATTTTCTACTTAATCTCATAGCTGCAACGATGTATTAATGGCGATGAGCACAGCCTGTATTCTACAACACTGAGCTTATTCAGCAGCTCTTGCTAAAGAAATCTGACTTCCTGGGGATGGAATTTAGCTTTATGTTATAGAAATTGGACCCATTATGAGCATTAAAATTGTAGTTCCTGCAGAATGATTTCTGTCAATGTCTTCTTGCTTTCTGGAACCTTTGCTACTGCAAATCAAAAATCAAACACTGTGGCCACCTAAGTCTGTGCAAAGAATTTTTAACTTTATTCTGGGGAATCGGGGGTTGAAGAAGAGGAACTGGCATAGTTGAAAGTGCTCTGAAAGTTGTTCTTCCTATTCTCCCTCCTATCTAACCATTTCTTTTTTAATCTTAGACATGGAAGGCGTCTGTCAAACATAATATGCACTCCTATGTTGGAGGTTAAGATTTCCTGTCAGATGGTCTATAGTGAGTCCTAGTTTGAACTTGTTGAGGTAGAAGACCGTGAGAATCTTTTAAAGTTTTGACAGACTTTTTCAAGACCAAACAGTATAAAGCCCTGAGCAACCTGATCTGATCTCATTGCTGACCCTGCTAGGAGCAGGAGGTTGGAATAGAGACCCCCTAAGGTTCCTTCCAACCTGAAGTATCCTATGATCCTGTAACCAATCTGATGTCATAGTTTCTTGAAGTCTGGTTAACAAACTTCGTAAGTTGTACTTCTGTGGGTATTCATGTTGTCATTTCCTCTTCAATAATTTGGAATAAAAGAACAGTATGAATTACCAGATTTAGGAGGATGCCTTCTGTAAATGCATTTGGTACCAGCTGGACTTCCTACTGCCTCTGTTGTGCAGATTTTTCTTTATCATGGAGGAACGGGTCCATCTGTGATTTTCAGCTTTCTCTTGCTAGGCTCGAAATGCTCACAGGAGACAGAAAAAGAAAAAAAGCTAGCTGACGCCTGCAAGTTTTCTCTTAACAACGATCTGAAATTATAGGAGAATCATCTCCCAGTGGTATAGGAACATCAATGTGAAGCCTTTTCTCATTTCTTTTGATTAAAGCTTCAAATCAGTTTCTTGGTTTGTGGGTTGTTTTGTCTCTCAGCAATTGAGTGAAATGTGTTCTTCAGTCTCTCATTAGGCCAGTGCCCACAAAATTGTAAGAGCCCAGCTGCTACACTATCAGCTGTGGCTGAGCAGGCAGAAATGATACAGGATGATGAGCAGTAGTGTCTACTGCCTGAAGCCACCAGCTGTTATCAAAAGCTCTTCTTGGGCCCAACTACTGCAGAGTTTGTACTAAGAAAAAAAAGGTAGGTGTGTGATATCAGACCTTCTTGCTTCTCGCAACCCAGCATGCCAATTTAGTAAAGCCCACTTCACAGCTGGATGGCAAGAAATGCTTGTGAGTCAGACCATGGCAGGCTCCTTGTGTCTTCCCCTCGAAACAGCATGAAGCAATTGGTCATAACTATCGATCCTAACAACTACAGTTTGTTATTTAAAAAAAAAAAAGCCTCAGTAAGGACATTCACCCCCCCAACCATATTGTATTATTGGCTTTGTCTGTGGCCATCAAGGGACCCAGTAGTGACTGAGCTCCTCTGACCCACAGGTGCTACTCTTCTGCTTCCTTCTGCTATCACCACACAGTGACCTGCATGCATCTCCTTTGCCACTGGCCAGCACCAGAAAAGTTTGCAAGCCTGTGCTTGTACTATCAGTCAAAGAACTACTGCTTTGCTGTGTTTTTCACTTGGCTGTATGAGCTTTGTGGTCCACACTGCAGCTCTGGGGATGGTTCTGGATGTGGGAGATGACAGGGCTGTACCTACTCTTTGTTTTATGCCTTGCAGGAGTTGTGACTGCTCTTTCACACCTCAGCCAGTCCCTAAGGGACAGGCTACTGCTGGGAAACATCTGTCTCTGTGGCAAGCCCATCCTCCCACCTCACCTGCAACCCCTTTGCTGTTGATGGATAATCCATTAGTGACATCCAGGTAGACTAACAGTCTATCTTAACCATTTAGTTGCTGGCACAGCACAGGGCAGTTTCTAGTACAAACATTGTAGTAGTCATTAGTCACATATGCCTCATTTTCTGGTTTACTGATTGGAAGCAGAGTGGCAGAAATTTGGAGTGCTCACAGATGAGGTTCGAGCATGTTATGTTCTGCACACACGAAGTGTGTATTTTTGCTGATATTTTCAAAAGCAGGATATATGCCAGATACTGCAAACAGCATTGGTCTTAATCTTTCAGACCTGCTTTTGTTTCTGTAAAATGGGGATGCTAATAACTCTTCTTCTTTCAAGGAAATTGTGGAAGCAAATGTAAAGTGTCCCACTCCACACAACATCAAGCACAAGTAAGTAGATTGTTTGCAGTAAAGATTTAGGATTATGCACTAAATAAGAGGTAGGAATGAGTGAATAATTAAGCAAATATTTATTATAAAGAACATAAATTCAAAAGGGGAAAGGAGCACATGTTCACAGAACTAAAGACTGCAAGGCACTGCAAATGCACAAAGGGGCCAAGAAAAGACTGCAGAAACCATTCTAATTCTTGAACTTAATAACTTTGTTGCTTGATTTTGCAAAATTCACATGTGTTCTTTGGACTTCTATGGGGGAGTATGCTAAAATAACTAACTTTGTAAATTAGGTTGCTCATTGGTGAAAATCAGGAAGATCTTATGTCTTTAAAAATAGCACTATTAAATAATGCACTTTGAAATTTTGGGGCTTATGAAGCATTAATGAGATTTGTAGGAGTGATTGTTATTTAAAAAAAAATTACAGCAATCTATTGTTGCTAATAACTCGCTTGGCACTGCATATGTTTAAGATTAATTGGAATGTCTGTATTCAGTAATGAGGTCCCATGTAGTTTACACTGACTGACAACATCTTCCTTTATCTGGAAAATTACCATGCTGGAAAATTTGTAAACAGGGCAGTCGCTCTTGGCAATCCAATTTTGAAAGTTTTACTTCATACAGTAGCTACCGAGTTACGATAAAAAGATGAAACAGTTCCAGTGGTTAATAATGACAATTAAAAAATCCACAGGAATTCTGTCATGAAGGTATAACTTACACACCCAGAAATGGATGTTTGACTCCTGCATAGTCAAACTTAGCATTCAGACAGAGACCTGATTTCTCAGTATGATACAACATCATGAATTAAAACTGTAGCATTTCTCAGAGATTTATTTTTATCACTATTTTGCTACTGTAAATTTAGTCACCTGAGGATGGATGCTGGAAGAGCAATCCTTTCATCTCAATCTTGAAAAGCTGTGAATAAATAATAGTAGGTGTTGATGACAGAGGATTACATTAGTGTGCTACAAGAATTCTTCCGAAATGCTTTGTTTGTGTATACGTGTATGTGCATTTAAATATTTCTTTAGCAGCTGGCCTATTTCTGTAGTTCCCTTAAAAATGGGAACTTTGTGTCATTCTTTCTTAGATGCATTTATCAGGTGGGGCTGATAAAGAGTCACGTATTACAGACATATTTGTCAAAGAGTAGGAAATGACTGCTGGTGATAGAAATCATTGTTATTTCAACAGGAGACATGGTTTTCCCAGCCGCAGGCACATTTCTGGTGCTGGAGACAAACCAAAACAAGACACCAAAACAAAAACAAACAAAAAACCACACAACAAAACATACACACACACAAAACAACCACTCCCAAAAATAACCACCCAAACCCCATGACCGTGGTCACTCTTGCATCACAAAGTTGAAGCCACACTTAGTATCCCTATCAAAAGAATAATTGTTTTCTGTAAGCTACCCGTCTTCTTATAGGATTCCTCAGGTAGCAAGGGAATCTTTTTGCAGAAGCTATAGGGTGCAAATTTTCAGGTAGGTAGACAATCAGTGAGTAAAATTTCAATTAGTGTGCTCCAATCGGTCAGAATTGTCTTGAGCATTTCTTAGACAAGCCCTTAAAGAAAAACAACAAAGTTGTAACATTCATGACCAACTGATAAAGTAATTTGTTATTTGCATCTTTTCAGTTTTTCAGTCTTGATCTTATAGTTTCTCACAGGCTCATCTCTGCTCAGCTGGTGAATGGACAAACTGTTATTGTGGAAGTTACAGCAAAATTAGCAGGCATACTATGAGTTGTACTTGCTTGGAGCCTGGCGTATCTGGCTATTATTGTTGATGCTTGAATTAATTTGTAATTGCATTTTAAATGGGAAAAACATGGATATTTACACTGATGTCTAATGAGACTGCTTTAGTCTCTGAGCACAATTCTATTTTTTATTTTTTATTTTTTTTTTAAAGGGAATGGGTAAGAGAACAGGTCCTGTCTGTTCTGATGATTAGTTAAACATGTTCATAGCATTTCAAAACTAAACCATACAAAAGGCAATGTGTGTTGGTATGCATTAATTCTGAGTGGTTCTGCCCAAAGGAGATAACAGCGTGCATGCTGCTTTTCAGCTGGCCAACACCGCAGCGTGAGTCTCGACTGTGGCTGAAATTGTGGTTCTTATTTCTGGGGCACCTATGGAATAATTTGCACTTCAGGTGTTGATAGAAGAATCAGTCATTGCTCACCCCAGAGGGGGCAAAAAAAGCAAAACTCTTCATATGCATGTTCATAACCCTGCATATCTGGGCAAGGGTCAGGGAAAGTCTCTCTCTTGATTAACAGAGCTATCTATGATATGCCAAATGTTTATTTTCTCCTTGGTAGCAGCACTCTGACCATGTTAGAGTGGCTTGGAAAGAGTGAAAAAAGAGGGGTTGTGTGATTTTGTGCATGGTGGCAAAGCGTGGGCAGGTGCTTTTCCTTGCTGGCAGCTCCCATTGCAGGCAGCCTGAGGAAACAGGGAGAGAGATGGTGTCCAACTAGGTCAGCCTTCTCACCCATTTTGTCATTGTGTAATCTTGAGGGCTGGATGCAGCCACCAGAGTGGTAGAAGATCAGGACCTATCTACATCCATGCTTCAATGTTGCATCTCACAGAATCACAGAATCACAGAATGTTAGGGATTATCTAGGTTTTTAAAGCCATTTTTAAAATTACAGTGTCACAAATAGAGACAATAGCTGGATGAAAATGCT
Source organism: Streptopelia decaocto (assembly GCF_964273445.1). Classification (NCBI taxonomy): domain Eukaryota; kingdom Metazoa; phylum Chordata; class Aves; order Columbiformes; family Columbidae; genus Streptopelia; species Streptopelia decaocto. The sequence continues at coordinate 38,228,894 of NC_138655.1, read as the reverse complement.
ACAATCCTTTGCATTTTAATTAATGACCTAAGTCCAAAGCTGGCACCACATCCTACCTTATGTTTCTTGCAGGTTTTTGTGATGGCTGTTGAATGCTTCTCAGAGTTGGTGCAAAACCTGACAACTGTTGTTGAAAATGAGCTATTAAAATTCAGACATCAGAACAGAAATGAGAAACTCCAAAACTTCTTGCCAAAATTATGCATGTCCAGTGGTTTCACATAGCATGGCCGCACAGTGAAACTACTCTGTAATTATCTGACAAAATTATTCAGACAAATCCCTAACCAGAACCCTTATTGCAGCTTGGTCCTTGGACTAAGGTCCTCAATACCATGGATGACTGTGATGAGAATGGTGTAGAGGGAGCAATGTAGGTGCAGATCTGTGCTCCCCTTGGCATGCCTTTTGCATCCCCAGTGTCCCTGGAGCTGTAGACTTTGTGGCTATTGGAACTCCAGAGTGGAGTCTGGCAATGATGCTGTCCTTTTTAAAGACCAATTATGTATTTAGTTGTTTTGGGTTTTTTTTTTTTTTGCTTATCTTTCAAAAGAGATGAGTCCAGCACTATCTCACAATTATTGGTTAGGTTGAGGACTGTTAACATGGACAATCAAAAGTAACCAGTCGAGGCCAGAAAAATAATGAGATTTCAAAATAACAAGTGACTATTATTAATTTGCTTTCAGATGTCCCATCTCTCTAGGGTATTCTCATAATGTCCTCTGTAATAAAAAAGGCTAAGCTCTTGCATTCTGAACAAGGTAGAATGTTCTTACATGTTCTTATGCTGCAAAAGTAGCCTAGCTTATTAATATAATAAATATATTAATATATACATCATATATATGTAAATAATAACATAAATGTTGTAACTTCTAATGAAGTTGTGGTAAATGGTTACAGAGGGAATTAAAATAAGCAGATCTGTTGAAGAGAAAATAGAGAGGAGATTCAAGAAGAGCATACATTATGACTGCTGTATCACCAAGTGGGTGGGAAGCAAGTCAGGCAATGTCTCACTTTTCCTTGGCGGTAGAGTTCTGTCAGCTTGAAGCATTGACAGACATATCAGGGAAATAATGACAGAGATTGGCCATCATGCACTTATACCCCACAGGTAGCTCAAAGGCTCATATGATCTGTAATGCAGCACTGAAATTCAAGGTATGCAAACACTCCTGTGGTCCTTGATGTCTGGATGAAGCCATTCTGGTCTAGAAGCCTTCACTGTAAATGCCAGAGTCTATTAGGAGAGCTGCCTGCCAAGCTGTTCCAGTTCAGAAGCTGTTTCCAGATGAGCAATGCCAACAGGTCTGTTGAAGCTGCAATAAGGGAAATTTCAGGTTTGTAGTAATGAAATAAAAAGATCATTAATGTAGGTGTGCATGCTTCTAGTGACAGGCATTAGGAGGCCTTTGGCAAGTTGCACTCCTTAATCCTTAGATTTTAGAATTTCTTGGATAGGTCTTGGTTTGTGTATTACCTCAAAGAAATAGCCAGTTTTTAACTCAGATGAAAATCAAACCAAAAGAAGCAAAATCTCTAATGAGATCTAATAATGGGGCACACCTTTTGTCCTTCAACCTCTAAGATGTATAAAAATTACCTTCTAGTGACTTCCTAGTAGTAGGAGGATTTGAAACAAATGTACTTTTTTACACTTGAAATGTCTATTTTTCAGGTCCAAAACTGTGTCAATGATTCATGTTTTATTAATCCTTAATTCTAATTGCTTCTTCCCAGTCTCCAATCTCTTGATTATAATTTTGTCTACTTCTTTATTTGTAGGTAAACTGGTACATTGTGGTTTTGTGCATTCAAATTATCAAAGAATTGAGTTTTTGAGTTAATTTTGCAAAGCAGAGAAACCTATGACTGGTTTAGACTCTTGAATGAACATGATCTTAATCTCTTATTAGCTTCTTTAAGAATTTTCACCTGAAAACTTTCCTTCTGTAGGTTGACAGCTTCATTAGTACCTGTCATCCAAATAAATCAATCTGAGCCAGGTCACTCCAAAAGAAAGAGATTAGCTGTTTATTTTTCTGAAGTACTTATTTTCTTTCCCAGTTTTATTAGTCTTTCCTACAATTAACACCTCTTTTTATGCATGGTGATTTTTAAAGCCCAAAAACCTGTTATTTAGAAGAAGAGGCGGATTTGAGCATTTTATGTGAAATGGTGATGCCTCATCTGTTGTTGCCTCCTTGGAGTTTCCCAGTGTATAGAAGATAATTCAAACCATGTGGAGCTTGGTAGCTGAAAGCATTAGAAAATAAAGTAATGTCACTCTTTTGGGCATTTCTTTTGAGAACTTCTTAAAAATGAGAAAATGAGTGAAAGATGTGTTCATTACTGTTATGATCTTAATGGGAAAACAATTACTGTTTTTATAGTCCATAAATCTAGATAAAGCAAGGTTTGTTTAATATGTAGTACTTTGTAGTAAATATGTAGTTGTTCAGATGCTTACATTCTTTCTGCTACTTTATATATCTTTAGCCTTGGAGGAGTATTCTCTGATAAATCCAAAAAGGATGTGAATAAATGGCTATCTGCTGTAAGTAGATACTCCAGTATAACTGTATCTCTTTTTGACCAACACAGAACAGCAGATACCATAGCTGCTCACTACTGAGTGGCACTTATGAGAAACATTGGATACCTTAATAATGTGAACACTTTTTAGTGCAAGAAAGGGATGCTTTATTGCTGTTCAAACATCTTGTGGAAATAAAGAGGATTCTTCTTGCTGGATTTTGACTTAAAACTAGAAAAAAAGAAACATGGCAAGCATCCCCAAATGACATTTGCTTCTTAAAGCAATTATCCAAGAAAGGACTCATTGTGTGCTTTGCCTCTTCCAACATTTGAAATAAAATAGGTAAGATGGCAGCAATTCTGCCTTGATATACTTCTAAAACAGATTTAACATCACCTGTAGGTCTTGTGCTTATATTAATACCACCTTATTCTGTACATGTTGTTTGACCACTTTGTCTTTTAGTGGTACTGGTGGCTGTAAAATGCATCAATTCATCTGATGTAGGCTGGATGCTCTCTCGGTGAGGCAGCTGGTTGCATAAATGAAAGCTGCAGCTTGTGCAGTTCTTTGTGGCTGTGTTCAGTCACCCCTTCCCTCATAATTCACTTGGGGATTTGGATTCCACTATTATGCTTTTCTTTTCTCAATTTGTAATGGTATTTGCACCTTCATTCTCTGGAACCAAATAAGGGGCCTCTGAAATGAGACATTGCTACTGCTTTGGGGATCTCTTGTTTCAGGAAAGATTTATCTTTTAGTTTTTTGTGGGTCTTGTTTTGTTTTCATTTTGTTTGTTTGTTTGTTTAACACTAGTTGAAAATAAAGTGGGAAAGGCTTTCTGTAAAGTGACTTGAAGATTATCTATCTGTAAATTTGCTATGGACAAACAGCAGTCTTTGTGAACTAACAGTGCACAAGCATCTATATTTAAGCTCCAGGACTAAGAGGGAATTTCATCCCTTTGGCCCTGCCAAACAATGAGGCAAGTGTATTTGTGTCTCTTTTCCAAAATATCGAATACAATATCTCCACTTTTGGAGACAGCATACTGGGACTTGCCAGTAAAGAACCAGACCTAGTAAATCAGATCTTTTGTACCTAACGGTGTTGACGATCACAGTGGCTCAGACAAGTGCCAGACATCTGCCAGAGTTTAATAAATCACTCTACATCTTCTAAACTGCAGTAACGGACAGAGTAGCTTTTATCTCACAGGTTAGGTAAGTTGTATCAGTTTAAGTCAACTTCATCCCTAGTTTCAGTGGGAAACTAAAAGGAAAAGCAGCTGGTCTGCTTGTAATAACAAGAATCAAAATCCTTGTATGGGAAGTTGCCAGACTTCCTTTTGGTTGTCATTGGTTTTGATTTCTGCATTGGTGAATGTTACTAAAGAGTGTACCACACACCTTCAGCAGATTCTCAGAGCTGGATAACACTTGTACTGTAATTTGTTCTTTCTAGCTGAAATAAAATATCATGTCCATTATTACATTTTTATACATTAATGTGAATTTCTTCAAGAAAATCTACTTTTAGTTCTTCTGTTCCTAAGGAGTTAATTCAATGAATATTAGTGTCCATTTAAAAAACAAACAAACAAACAACAACAACAACAAAACCCAGATTCAACAGAAAACATAAATTCCTATGCTGTTTTCATCCCCCCGTTATATAGTCTTACAGTGTGTTTTATATGGATTTCTGGCATATCTGTGTAAATTTTTACCATATGCATTCATTTTGAGATTCTGATGAGAAATTAAGAAGAGAGGAAAAAAAAATCCAGATATTTAAGGTTTTGAGTCTTCGCAGCCAAAACTCATTGCCTAATACCTGGTTGACTCTGACTGCTGTGTTAGTATCAACATCAAGTTTGATATGCTGTAGGCTAGATCATCAGTATAAGAGCACGTATTTTATTATTTCTCACAATATAGACCACATTTCAGCCAAACACTTAGACGCATTCCTGACTTCTGAGTTGCTCCCTGTCAAATCCAGCATATACTAGAATGCCTTGATGAATGATGACCTCAACAATGAAATGTGCTGAATACACGGCAAGCAAATAATATGACAAAGTATTTGGCCTGAGAAGCATATGTGCTAAAGTAGCAGTCACTAAATTTGCTGGCCAGTAACGAGTAACACTAGTAATGTACTGCAGCAAGCATCATCTGTTGTTCTCCCTGTGGTACTGAGTTTTCTTTGGTTTAACCTCTTTGCTCATGAAGGACATCAAAGGTTTCCCTGGGCAACATGCTTGTGTGGTCCTCAAGCTGAGGACCTACTGCCGAAAGGCGTATGGGCACTATGAAGATTATACTTGCCACTGATGCCATGGGTAAATACTTCCACTGTAGATCAGGCCAAATGTCGTTCACTAAGGCATCCTCAAAGAAATGATTGTAACACTGCTTGTCCCTGTCTATCTTTGCAAGTGCTTTCTGAGTTTTGCCGGTTGAGCCATACCTATTGCTGAGACATGTTGTTGGCAGCAGTCATTTTCTTTTCCAAGATAACTCTTATTCCTCCTGGCATTTAGAGTTTTATATGTGAGAGCACAACCAGTGTAGCCTCGAGGTCATTGAATTTTATCAGGTATAGTGTTTCATTGCTTCTGCTCTGGCAGAAGTGGCAGTTATCACAGGCTGTTGTTCCACCACAGTAAGAGGCCTCAGAGTAATGAAATATGGCTGAGCACAGCCAGTTTACATTAAAACTAGGTTTGAGCAACTAAAAATTACCCAATCTTTCCTCCCTAGTTGAAACATGCTGTAGGAGTGTTGCTGAAGTGTATTAAACCAATGTATTAAAGTAACTCTAAGTATCGCAATTCTAGAATAATTTTACTGTTTGCAGACACCAAGTAATTTTTATGTAAACTACCTATTAAAACACAAGCTATTCAGCACCACAGAGATGGGTGCACTAGCTACATTCCCTAACAACATCAGTAATAATTTTGAAGTTATTTTAAAGGCCAAAAGCAGGGTATAAAACTTATGTTATTTGTTTGTTACCAATTGTTGGTGTTGTCTAAGAAGCATCTAGTAATTGTAGTATCAAAATGTAATGATTAAAGTAAAAGTAGTGGTAAGTGATAGGAACTGAGGTATAAATTAGAGTATTCTACAAGAAAGCCAGAAGTCCATAAATGATGTAACAAACAAGAAAACAATGGTAACTGATAAAACCTTTAAAGACAGAAAGGAGACAGTGAGTTTAACTTGTGTTTGCATTCTCAAACCTGGCTTCATCTTTCAGATATACACTATAGACCTCTGTGCAAAATGTTTGGCATGTAACAACCAGTACAGTATTTATGTTTTCAGCAAATACTCCTGTTTTCTGCAATGCTCCAACATCTCTTTTACATCATTACCACAGCATCTGGGTTATACACATAATAGCACTGTATTTTGGTTCCTGTGTACATATGTGTATGTAGGTGTATATTGATAGATATCCATATCTATCAATATATAAAAAACATATGTACATTTACCTGCATAGAGTTGTATAAGAATACATCATAATTTCTGTGAATAGAAGAAGAAAAAAAGGCACTTATCTACCCTTACTCGTGTACCTCACATTTTACAGAGAAGCTGTTTTGCAGGTCCTGTTGATAGAAGCTCAACTATGGAAGCTGCAGTGATGACAGCTACAGAAGAACAGATCAGGCAGGAGCTACAGATGGCCATGCAAAGCGTTTAAGACATGTGGCACTTGCATTTCTGTTCATGTTTTTCTAGGCTGCATAAAGCATGGCTTTATATATATAATAAATTTTTTTGCAACACTTTGTGGAAGAAAGAGTCTCAGTCTTGCTAGTGGTAACAGCAGTGACAGGAACAAATGTTTAAAATTGTTTATCCAAGTAATATTTTTTTTCAGTATTCCTCTATTTATTCTTATTTTTAATGTGCTGCAGAACTGAGGATCAAATAATCTAAATCAGTTGAAAAATATCGTAGTCAGATATTATGCAGTAGAAAATAAAACTGCAGTGTAACAAGTGTGCCTGAATGGAGAGGAATGACACTTCTCCTTAATTAATCTATCCTAGTGCCCAGGCAAATAGCACAGTGAGCAAATCTCGTAACTGTGTAAACAAACAGTGACACTAATAAAAAAAACAACTTGCTCCAGGAAAAACATCATGAAAGCAAATGTTTTAAGAACAAAAACAAACAAAATACATCAACATAATAAATGTTGACGAAAAATTTTAAATATATCATTCTTATAATTCCTTTCTCAGAGTAAATCACTTTAAGCAGCTTCTAATGTAAGAGCTAATAATATAAATATAATTAAAATACATAAATTCAATATATTTACTACAGGAAATATACAGACAGTCTCTGAAGACCTGACTTTCAATAACATTAGGTTGTCTTATATTTTTCATTAGCACAGGAGAGACTTGGAAAGTGAATGGAAATTTTAATAAAGTTGTGTTGCTGTAGTAAGGCAGTGAAAGGGCACTCAGGGCTGTGTCAGCTCCAGCACAGAGCTGGCGGTCACTGAGCGGTGGCTCCAGCTGGAGGAGCTTTGCTGAGAAGGCAGAGTACCCTCTGCTATGGGTGCAGGGCAGTACGCTGGTGACCACAACCCCATAGGGTTCTTGCACCACCCAGCTCTGCTTCACTATGGCATAGAATCATAGAATGTCCTGAGTTTGAAGGGACCCACAAGGATCATTGAGCCCAACTCCTGTCCCTGCATACGACAACCCCACAGTTCACACCATGTGTCTGAGGATGTTGTCCAGTCTCTTCTTGAACACTGTCAGGCTTGGGCTGTGACACCTCCCTGGGGAACCTGTTCCAGTGCTCCACCACCCTCTGGGTGAAGAACCTTTTCCTAATGTCCAGCCTAAACCTCCCCTGGCACATCTTCTTGCCATTCCCTTGGGTTCTGTCATTGGTCACTAAAGAGAAGAGTTCAGCGCCTCGGCAAATGGAGGGAGTTCAAATGTCTGCTCCCACGGGTTTTTTCTTGGTGCTTCAAGTTGAGACTTCTGGAAAGTCAGGGGCCTGATTACCAGCTGGTGCAGTAGATTCCAGAGTCTTCCGGTTCAGGTGGATTTCTGAGGTGGAGATGATTGCTGAAAGGCATCAGAGAAAGGATGTGCAGATGCTGTTGAACAGGCAGAGTTGCTCTCATTACTTGTTTCAACAGAAAATGTCTTTATCTTCAGGGATTTTTACACTGGAAGTGCTGCGGCTGGTCCCTGCCATCCTCTGTTGACTCTGTTGGCAAATCCACTGCCTAGTCAATGCAGTAACCCCAATGCTGCTAGGGTGCTGAAGGCACCAGTGTAGGTGCTGTACTCATTGACGTGACAGAATAGATACTGGAAGTCTCAGGATGCTTTGGGAGAGAGGACTCCCAGATGTGGGCACCACATCAGCCAGGTGCACCCCATTTGTCTGAGGGTTACTCTTCCAGCTGAGGCTCTGCCAGTGCTCCAGCAAAGCACTGCTGCATTTGGGTGCTGTGGAAAACCTAAAGAACTTGCACACAAACCCGAGAGTTCCAGCATATACTTCAGCAAGAAAGGGGAGATGTAGGCAGTGACCACAGCAAAGGTGTATGAAAAGAAAGGTATGCTTTTTCTGTGTTGTTTTATGTGTTCTCACTTGCTTCAGGTTTTTTTGTTGTTTTTTTAATTTTTTAAAATGGAGTGATTCACATCCTGCCACCTCGTCTCTCCCACTCTCCGAGTACCAGATATTCTCAGTGAAGAAAGCAAGCAATGCTTTTGGATAGTCACCAATGCTTGTAATCACTTGGTGCTAGAATTTTAATGACTGGCAGGTTTGCAGTATATATAGATTTAAATATTGGATGATGAATGTGTGTCCACAGCATGTTGGAAATTATTTCTCTGTGTGTTTGCTTATTCATCACTTATGAAAGAGTGTTTGAAAATAAAGATTTCTGCAGCTTGGCTACACAAATAGAATTGGATGTACAAGACCTTTCTCTCCATGGAAAGAAAAGGCCTCCATTAGAAGAGCCTCATCTTAGTCTCTTCTCATTGTCTTAACTGAGCCTTTGAACTGAAGTCAGAAAAGGCTCACAGCAAATACAGTATCCAATCAGATGTATATTTTAAAATTAATCTACATTTTAATACCTTCTCTGATTTCCCACCAGCACCTGCAAAAGAAACAAAACAAAACAAAACAAAACAGAACAGAAAAATGTTTGCAAAGAAAGGGAATACATTTGCAAGTTTAATTTCCCTGGGGAGAAGCAGGCTTTTCAGAGCAACTTTGATATGTTTTTTCTCCTTTGTGTAACCTGTAGTTTAAGTTTTGTTCACATTTTTGCATTCACATTTTCATGATAAAAGAGGTTCCACTTTTCTTTTAGAGATTGTTCCAGAATGCCAAAATTATTCATAGAAGTAAACCAGTAATAAAATGAAAATTTAAAAATTGACTCCCTTTAGAGTAATTGATATATACAATCCACTCTGATTCCCAGTGCTTTTACTGATACGAGCAGACAGCTATGATTTTCAGAACGTTGCAAGAACTGTTGTTGCATTGCTGCTTTCATGGCGATTCTGTAAATTGAGTGTGCAATTTAAATGAAGCGAATTATCTCAGAGAAGGAGATTTTGATCTTCAACACTGCAGATATTTGCAACAAATTTTCTCCAGCACAAGCAGATGATTGGGCTGCTCAGCATCCCTACTAAAAGCTGCTTTCATGCCACTCGTCCTGCAGCTGATGTGCTTGTGAAGCTGTGAGTGAAAGGACATAGAAAAATTTTTGGAGAAGAACAGAACATTTCTCTGATCTCTTATTTGTTAGAGCTGGAGGCCTATGGTTTATTTCCTGCTCAGGCATGTTTTATGAAAGGATTTTCTGATTTGCTCTTGACCACTGACAAAGCAGAAGGAGCAATACATGAATACATATATGAGATGAAATGTTTGCATATCACACAGGATCCGCTTTTTCCTTTCCTGTGGTATACCTGCCATGCAGCCATATGAGGAGCTTTGTCTGAGGACCTCAGTGTTAATGTGTTGTCTTCTCATGTGATGGCTGCCCCTCATGCTGGGTTTCTCAGGCCCGTCAGGTGCAGCAAGTGGATTGTCAGGCAAAATAGCAAGCTGCAGAGCAAAAACCCAGTTTATATTATACCTCAGCAAGAAGGAGCAAAAAGGACCAAAGAATGAATAGAAGGTAGGTTCGAAGTAAACTGAAATATCCAGCAGAGAAACTTATAGATTTACTATCTGATGGTACTTCTGTAATGCTTTTCTTTTTTTCCAATCAAGCCCAACTATCACATGTGCAAGGATTTTTGTTTCTGTTCTCCATTTAATTGTATTGCATGAAATCTCCACAAGTTCTGGTTTTGAACATTCAAGAGTACTGTCTGCTTGAAATTCCAAAGCAACCACATAGGTGGAGATCCCAGCCCTAGTGGGGGTTGCTATAAAGGAATCATGTTCTTCAAAGAACATTTTTGTCTCAGGAAATCTCTTGCTTCAGTGTTTTCCTAATAAAAGTAGCGCTTTAGGAGCTTTCTCTGCTTATTAGGAAAGCTAAGAGAAAGGTAGTTTGTTTTTATATAGAGGAAGTCTTAAGTGTTTTTGTTTTTAGAAATCAACCTGTGTTATCTTAGATAACTGTGTAATACCCTGTTTCCCTGAAAATAAGACAAGGTCTTTTTTTTTTTGCATGTATAGCTGCCTTGACACTATTTAAATACACTTTCTTAAATGAACTGTAACTAGGGCTTATTTTTGGAGTAGGGCTCATATTTTGAGCATCCTCAAAAATCCTGAAAAATCATGTTAGGGTTTATTTTGGGGGTAGGTCTTATTTTTGGGGAAACAGTGTAGCAGATTAGCCTTTTGGCTCTTTCAGAAAAAGGTTTGATGCAGACAAAATACTCCTTGTAGGGATTCAGCCTGAGTGATATAAGGCAATTAAAGGTTGTTCCCAAACACCCTTACGGCCTCTTCAAAAGAGGACAAATATACTTTGTGTTTGTCAGTAGCTAACATCAAAGCAAGCTCTTGGAGCTTAGCATGAATATACACCTTACTGTTCTGTGACACCAGGTCATGCCTGTGGATCAGGTCTTAAACGTGACTCAGAGACTGACAAGCTAAATTACACTCCTCGTTCCCAGGTTAGCTTGCGGGTGAAAGAGAGAATTCATATCATACAAGAATTACAACATTGCTCAAAGAAAGGGTTTTTCATGGCCCCTGGTAATGCTGGCTCCACATGTTCTTTCTTCTCAAGAAGGTCAGAGCTACAGGTGATGGCCCTAATTGCATCAAATGCTACTGTTATGCTACTTTGAAAGCAGATGCATTTTATTCTCTAGCTCTTTTTTTTTAGGGAGGTGATGGTGTTGCTCAGGTGGATTTTTTTTCTCCTGATGCCTGTCAGGTCATTAAGGATGATGATTTAGTGTTATTTTTCAGTCCCTGCTTTTGTGCTACTGTGCAGAGCAACAGCAGTTCACCTTGGGTGAAGAACCTTGCTTCTTTGTTAATGGTTTGTGCTTCTACAGAGTTGATCGCAAAAGCCTTTTCCACTGTAAACTTCACACAAATCCTATGGATACACAAGGTATGTGCAAAAAATTTAAATGTTGAAAATGTATGAAATTTTTGAAGAGCCTAGTGTATCCCTGAAAGAAGTAGGTTCTTGCAATATTTTTCACACTTAAAGCTCTTCTCCTATTTTATTAACGGTTTTATCCTATCTGAAAGCTAGACTGAATGTTTCTTGTTTGTTCAGAAAATTGAACCATAAAATGTTTATTGCTCACACATTTCTTTGCTTTCTGTTTGCTGGATAGTTTTTCCATTATATACTTACTAGTTACAAATGGTAGAACGTCAGGATTTTCTGTATAGTTGTGTTATCCAACATTTTAAATTTAGAATTTACTGCGTAAATAACAGCTACGAAGTAGATTGACCAGCATGTGGGAAAAGGTAATCATAAATAGCGAAACTAGCACATAATTTTAAATTATCATTTTTCTTGCTATTTTTTTTAGTCTCATTGATATATGTACTTATGCCCACAGACCAAAACCAAGGCTTAAAAACAGGATCACAAGAAACATTTCATCTTCTAAGAAACAATCTAATATTATGATGTGGTCTTCAGTGCTTCTAAATTATTGTCTAACCTAAAGGTTTTCTCTTTATTCTTTACCGTAATAAACACAATATGTATGTAACTTCCACAGCTTTTCAAATTTTTTTCTCCACAATTCTTTACCTGCCAGATGCGATGGAAATCAGATCAGCTGCAGTCATTCTTGATTTTATTTTTTTTTACTTTTCCACTTCGTATTTTGAAAGGATTGTCTACCTTAATAGACATGAAGGTTCATTTATTTTTGTAAATCCAAATATAATTTAATTTCATTTAGGATAACTAATAATAGGAAAATGGCTTGTAACTTTTCCTGTATCAACCAATATGTCATTATTTTTTGACCACCTACACCCTTCTTAAGCAAGATCTCAATTTTTAAAAAATAAAATACTTTTCCATCATATAGGAAAACTGTGTACTATTGATAAACTAAATTACCAAAGCAAGAAAGGTACCATGTTTATATGAATAATAAAACTATCCGGTGTCAGAGCACATTAACAAAAATGCTGTTGCAGGGCTTAAAGGTGTGATGCTTCAGTTTGTAAAACTGAAGTAGGACTAGGATTAAATTTTAATAGGTTGTAGTTTATTTTCTAATAAGGGGCCTGTTGCAATTTCACACACCTTCCATTGGGGTTCAGTTGCTAACCAGTCTTACAGAGAAAAAATGCTCTAGGACAATTTTTTGTTTCCATGATGCTGTGTTGGTAAGAAAGAAAAGCAAAGTAGTCCCCACTCTGAACCAGCAAAATTGGCAGTTCCCAGTGCATTATGTCTTTGGTTGTGAAAACACGGTAAATTAAGAAAAATGTAGTTTTTGGTAGAAGTCCAAGCACAGATATGGGATGGGAGCATAACACATGCAATCTAAAAGTAGCAACTACTGTAGTAACATCTTCAATAATAAATATTTTTGCGTGGGATATTTATGTATTTATTTAACAAAGAAACACATCCCACTTCCCATGAAAACATTCAAACTAAGTACAATTTTTCTGTTACAGTTAATTTTGAGAAAGAACTTCTATTTGGCTGTAATAAATATGCTAAAACATTAGAAGCAAAGTACATTACTTGACTATGAAAGAACTGAAAGTTAACTAATGAGATGAAGGAACTGTTGGCATGATGCAGCCATTCCCTGCCAACTGTGTGCACAGGAACTTGCTTGAGAATGAGGTTTTCCTTCATTTTGTTCACTTAACAGGTGGATGATTGGGTTAATTTGACTTAATGATGCATTACAGCACAGATTTTTTTTCCTTTGCAGTCATTAACAGCTTCCCTATATGACGGGAATGTTGTGGGATGATCTGCTGGACAAAATGAGGACAGTGCCCTCCCAACGCCATCACATGCAACTGACTCAATGCTTAGTGCTTTCTGATCAAGATTTAACAGTATATTTGATCACGTGGAGGCAGAATCTTTCTGGCTGAATACATGATTTCTTTTTTTATGGTTAGATGTGTTTCAGCAAAAGCCTACGTGCTTTTACTGAGTCATTACACTGTGTGCAAAAACTCATCATCTGTCCATAGGGTGTGATTGGGAAATGTCAGTTCAAGGCAGCAAGGGCCTAATGCGTAAGTTAACATTTGGCTAAGGCTTTTTAAATTACTGAAAATACCAGTTATGTGACAATGTGGAAGTGTGTTAATGATTATTGGTTCCAAGGTGTTGGTCATTCTCATCTTACCTGGGAAAGCAACTGATTAGTCCCACAAAAACTGAATTTATTACATTTGAGCCCTTTGTCTGCTGTTCAAAGTTACTGTAAAGAAAAATAGTATTTTTTTTAAAGCTATTTATGATGATCATTTCCAGACCTGATTTTTTTAATTGCTTAATTTGAATTGTTTCTGGAAAGTTACAGTTAAATGGTTCAGACACTAATACAGATAAATAAATAAGTTGTAAAATAATTTATTCCAATCTTATGTTCTCTTAGGTAAAAAGCCCTTAGGGAAAATCATGGCTGTTTTGCTAATCTTCCAGGAGGCTTTTTTGGTAAAAAGATCATGAAATTTTAATCACTATGGAGAATGCTCAGGTACTTGCCACCAAGAGAACTGTGTTCAGGAAATGTTAATCATTTCATAAAGAAATTATTTTTCTCAAGTGCATTTCTAATATCAAGGGATGACTGAATCATACTGGTGATGTTGGAACACGGGCTGGGGAATGAGAGGGAGAAGAGGGAGGAGAAGACACAACTGCATGATCTGTCCTGCACAAGGTGCACCCAATGGACCTCTAAATCTCTCTAGTCCTTCTCATCATTCCATCAGTGCTGTCTTTGCTATGACTACTGCTTCTCAGCTTTGAAAGCAAAACTTTCCTCATAAAGCCTGCTTTGCATATCTCTGCAAGAGTATCTGAGCTGATTTTGTGAAAACGCGATCATTTTGTCATGTCACTTCTCTCCACGTTTTTTCCAGACCACTGTGGCAAAGTGTTTCTGCATATGCTTATTTTCTGAGAGTAAATAGTCCTGGAAATGGACTCATGGTCTTTAGGTATTGTACATGAACAAGCCTAAGGATTGTCCATTATAAAAGGAACAATTCAACATTGCCTTTCCAGAACTCTCAAGTGGATCTAACTGAACTTTAAGCTGTAAAAAATATTCACTGAGCAGAGCAAATAGGTACGGAGGTAGTTCTCAATTTTGCATTTGTCTGTGTCAAGATCCAGTTATAAGCCTTCTGAAGAGGCTGTCTGGAAGAAAAAGAGGAGAAAACTGAATAATTGATGGGATTAAGCTGAGCAATCTGCATGCTTAAAGGCTTCAAGCCTGTTCCACCTGTTTGGGGAAAATAGTACGCATGAATCAGGTTATTGAATAAACAAAAGAAAAAAAAATGTGCAAACTATTTATTTTTACCTATAGTTAGTGAAATCATAGACTCATAGAATGGTTTGGGTTGGAAGGGACCTTAAAGATCCTCTAGTTCCAACCCCCTTGCCATGGGCAGGGACACCTTCCACTAGACCAGGATGCTCAAAGCCCCATCCAACCTGACCTTGAATGTTTCCAGGGATGAGGCATCCACAGCTTCTCTGGGCAGCCTGTTCCAGTGCCTCACCACCCTCATGGTGAAGAATTCCTTCTATCTAATATAAATCTACCCTCTTTCAGTTTAAAACCATTGCCCCTTGTCTTATCACTACATGCCCTTGTAAAAAGTCTCTCTCTAGTATTCAGGTAGGCCACCTTTAGGTACTGGAAGGCTGCTATAAGGTCTCCCCGGAACCTTCTCTTCTCCAGGCTGAACAATCCCAACTTTCTCAACCTGTCTTCGTAGGAGAGGTTCTCCATCCTTCTGATCATTTTTGTGGCTCTCGTCTGGACTTGCTTCAACAGGTCTGTGTCCCTCTTATGTTTGGAGACCCAGAGCTGAATGCAATGCTCCAGGTGGATACTTTAATATAATTTATTATTTGTTTGTGTGTATATATATGCTTGTGCACCAAATCCATCCATCATTGAATTAATCAGTAGAATCTTTTGTTCAAAAACAGCCAGTAATTTCTGATAGCAGTGAAATACAGGGAAATTGTGCTGGGTAGCTTTCTATACTTAAGCTGAACAAAGATACGACGTTGACTCTCTGAGCATTTTCATAGATCTTGAACTCTCTGTTCCCAGCAGTGCTTAGCTAGTCAGCTTTAAATGAGCAAACTCAAAACCAGAAAATATTGCTATAATGGCAGCATAATGCAGGAACTGAGTGAATCCTGCTGCAGTTATCTTTCCCCAAGTACCATCCACCATGGGTCAAAGTGTTGCAGTTGCTACCTTTAATCTTAGCACAAGATATATCCTGCAGATGTTAGTTTTCCACTTTGTTCACTTGTTTTGCTCATTTGTGAGCTGTGTTAATCTGCTAATGAAACCGGCTGATACGCCGACATAGTTTGAGCCCCATGTTCAGGTTGATCATGATGCTTCATTTTAATGAACAGCTATATTACAGTATGTGTTGACATGTACGTTTGCTTGCTTAGGCTTTAAATAAAATCACTTAAAAGCATGCAGAGCTAGTTTATTCAGTTGACTGTCAGTATAGTATAAGAACTCAAAGGCCATAGATGACCTCAGGTTGTAACTTTGCAAGTTGCTTTCCTGTGCTTCTAAATAAATCTCCAAGTCCTTCACAGGGGCTGTGTAACCTGTTTGTATAAAACTTGTAAATGTTTTCTGTAGAATGGATCTTTAACAGGGCAAAGTAAGTATGTTCCACCCTGCTATTTCTGAGGAGTCTATTAATAACAGACTTAATAAAGGAGTATGTTCTCTAGTTGTCTTTGGTATTAAGTAACATTTTAAACTTTTCTTTAAGTGAGGAAACTGTAGAAAAAAATGATCTGGGGTTGGCTTGACTTGTTTGTTGGTATTTTTTCCTTGTTTATCTTCTGAACAACAAAAAATATCATGCATGTAACATTCTGCATCCAGCTGTTGGACCAGAGACCAAGATTTGCCTGCTTGTATTCATTTAGTTTGCTGTCAGTCCTGCTTAACCCCTTTTCTTCATTGTAATCTCAGTTCAGATGAGAAAGTCTTAGTATGCTCTACAATGTTCACCCTAATATCTCTACTATAGAAGTAAATATTGCAAGCATAGCAAATAAACTAATTTGAAGCAGAGTGGAAAAGATTTGCAAGAAGCGCTAGAGTGTCCAAAGAATTTTCTATTATGCTTTCCCTGCCTTAGCTGCTTCGAGCCACCATTATTTTGCTTCCATTTGGTTGGTACAGTTGTGTGGCAGGAGCTGTGCTGTGATGGATGGATCTGTCTTCAATCCTGCTGAGCTGGGTGTTTCACTATTGGGCCAGTGCATTATATTTACTAACAGCTGTGAGAAGTCAGAACTGCCTTCCCCTCCCCTCCCCTTTTTGAGCTAATAAAGCTGAGTATAGGGGAAAAACTTATACAGATTTAGAAATAATACAAGAGGTACTTTTCATTCCTGTAGAGGCTAAGCATGTCAGACAGATGATTTCACAAAGGTTCTGTCCTCAGAGATTTTCACTCAGAAGTGTATAGTGCCCTTCTAACCTAAACACAAATCGAAGATAAATGACAGTACCGCATATTTATTGGATGGAACTTAGGGACCCAGTCTTAAAATTCTGAATACTTTAATGGAATGAGAAAAGTAGTGTCACGAAAGGACAAAACAATAATGTAATACTTTCTGGTTTATGGATCCTCTCCTAGTTCTTCCTTCTAAATCATATCACACTGACATTTCAAATTAAACTACTAGGTGCTTTACCATTAGATAACTTGTCTTGGTCTCTCCTTGTTTCTGTGTTCAGGGGAAGCTGTAGTTGCATATTCTGTAAGTCTTCTTTTAACTTTATTTGAAATGTCATGAGCCTTTCTTCCGTAATGAATAACATGGAGATTTTTGTATATTTGCTTCTGGACCCCATTGCTTTCAGTGGATTCATATATCTAGAATGACTTTAAATTTTTTGTATTAAAATACATAAATTATTAAAATCATTATGTTTTACATGTAATTAAATAATTATAAATAAAAAATAATAATCTGCTTCCTTTCACTGATTTGCTAATATTTGCAACCTGGGATGTGTATAATTTACAGATCTTCAAAGCTGTGTTAGGTAGCAATAGCCTCATTTTAATCACGGTGAGAGTTAAGGCTAATTTTGTATAATTGGGCTTTTTGAATAAGGCACCAAGGGAGTGATCTGATTTTCAGAGGCACCGAGCACCCGCAGCTTGAATGTATTCCAGGGAGCTTCTAGTCTCCTCTAGATCCTAGATTTTGGCTTCTGATTTTATTTCTGATCCTAACTAATGTTAATAAAAGGGTGACACAAAACTGGTTGGTGGCAGTGATGGAGGTGGGTTCCTGCTGGGGCCTTTCCTCCCGCTGCCCCTGACTCCAGCATTTTCCTCTCCTCCCTACTCCTTTTCCCCTGACCAGTGCATAAACCTTTTCGCCTTCATTTTGCTCGGCCTAAAGATACCAGCCCTCTGGTCCCCTTTCACTCCGTACTTCCAGGGTCCTCTGGGCAGCCCTGTAAGTCTCCTCTGCATCTGCTCCAGCTTCTGAGCAGGGATGGTCTGAACTGAACACAGGTGACCTGACCTGGCGAGGATCCCACCAGTGCTTTGTGTCACAGCCTCCCTGTTTCTTTGGGAATTACTTCTTGGGGATGACAGCTGCCTCTTCCTTTTTGCACTGGCCTTTCTGAGTTGTTACAAAGTATACTAGTGGTTTAATTCCTTCTTAAACTCTTGTTGTTTCCAAATTATCCTTTTATAATGTGTATTTTGTCATTTCCTAGGTGAAAGACTTTTGGACTATTGAATTTCATCTGTTAATAAATGGCATGAAACAACTGTATTTTTACTATTGTGATTCTCTTTTTATTCTCATACCTTCTAGTGTGTCACAGAGAATAAATTTTTACTAGGCCATACACACTTTTTTTGCCAGAACCTACATAAAAATCTGCCATTTTCTGAGAGATCCATATGACCATACAAATGTGTTCTTTGTGTGTAGAATTGCCTAGAGGTGAATGCATGTGCATCTGTAGTTGATGGCCGACTAAAAGCAGAGCTTTAAACCACTTTGGCATTAAGTAACATGCAGCCAACACAGCCAAGACTAGAAGAAACAGTATGAGCGCTAGTCCTCAAAACACATGATGAAGATATTAGTTTGTCTGAAATTGCAGTTTATTACTTTTGAAACTCTTAGTTTAAGAGATACTTGTATTTCCCTTAGATCAAATTCATCTCTGTTCTCTGAATAAGGAACAAGAATTGAGTTTCTGAAACAATTGCTCTGTGGCATCCACGAATTATGCTGTGGTGCTGCTAATTCCTTGCGGAGCAAAATGCAGTTGCAGGCTTCATTTTTGTTATTGATTCTTTATATAGGTCTGCACTGATGTCTACAATAGAGCTACAGAATTTCCAATATAATTTCTAGCAGAACTATATTATTATTGTTATAATTATTATGATTATTACTATTACTACTATTATTATTATAGTTGGGTTTTTCGCCTGTGACTTCTGAAAATTCAATGTTGTCACAAGAAACTGAAATAATTGTGGGTTTCAACAACTGGTAATGATCTGTTTTCTTTGATTATTTTCCTGTGAGGTTTAAAGCAGCAATCTGAGGCCAAACAAGTCCCACTGTTTTCTGTGCCTGTATTCTGAGTGCCTTTGGTTTCCATATGCTTCAAACTGTTCTCTGATATTCCCTTCTGCCATCTTTGGTTCTCTAGGGGCAATGTGGTTCTTCACTACAGAGTTTTTGAAAAAAAAAAAAATCAAGTATTACAATGAAAAAGTCCAAGTCATTTAATTTGTAAATTATCATCAACTTGGCCTCCACATTTAAACCTTCAGGTCTTCATGAACTACTATTTACACTACAAAAGGCCCCCATGTAGATGTTGAGAAGTACATGCAGATGAAGTAGGTTCCTTCCTACCCAATTTTAACATGCAAATGGTATTTCCACATGCGCATTATTTTCTTCTTTCTTAACATAGACTTAACCCCAAATTGTAAGAGTATTGGAAGCATGAAAATCAAACAGCAAATAAAGAAGGCCA
The DNA here is from genome assembly GCF_964273445.1 of Streptopelia decaocto. NCBI lineage: Eukaryota > Metazoa > Chordata > Aves > Columbiformes > Columbidae > Streptopelia > Streptopelia decaocto. The sequence continues at coordinate 38,209,557 of NC_138655.1, read as the reverse complement.
TTACCAGAAGCTGGTTATATCTTCAGTCCATCTTAGTCTTTGACAATGTGTTCTCTACACAGTGCTTTGTTCTCTCTCTTTTTTTTTTTTATTTTTTCTTTTTTTTTAATTATCTTAAGAATCAGAGGTTTCTCAGTTTTTCTTAAGGATCTGCAAGACTTTCTACAGAAAGCATTAATTGCTTTACTTCTATTTCACTCCTCTTTCTTGCCCAATTAGCATGTAAACTCTTAGAAGGTTTGTAGACTACTAAAGTCTCCCCACCTGGGTAAGTACATGGAGGCAGGGAAACACACTTTTTCTAGAACTGAGATTCTACTTATAATTCACATTAAACAATAAATTTTATTATATATTTCTAGCATGAGTTTTCTGCTCTTTTCTATCACCCCCTTGTTTTCTATTCCTCATATCATAGGTTCCTTTAAATAATTATTTTCCACATTTTTCTATATACAGTATATTATTCTCTATTTTTTTAAAGAACAAACTGATATTTTACTCTAGTCTCCTTCCTCTTCAAGGAGAAATTTATGTTTCTCATGTTTTTTTACTCAGCATCCTTTTCCTCCCCTTGCTTTTGATCCTCCCCTAGGAAATTTTCCATTTCTTCTTGGCTGAGATACTTATCCCTCTCTCGTTAAGTCTTTGTACTTTTTTTCTTCCTATCTGTCTTTTTACTACTACTCTGGCAGACAGAGGACGTAAAGGAAACTGTTGGAAATTGTCACCAAGATCCAGAAGGTGACAGTGGAACAATGTCTTTCCTTGGTTTTGATGTGGCTCCTCATGTTTTGGAGAAGCTCTGCCCTGGGTGTAGGTGGAGAGATGAGGAATAAGGGCTGCCCTCCACCTCTGGCAAGTGAGAGATATGCTCTGTCAGTCTGAACCAGGGTCACTCACTGGAGAGCAGCTCTCAGGCACAAAACTAGTAGTAGGGAAGGAGACCAAATTAGTTTGGTTTCTGTTTGTTTTGTTTTGTTTTTTTTTTTTCACAACTGTGGATAGTGTGGAGTGGGATGCAGAGTAATGATTCAATACTGAATGTATTTAGGTTTATTTTATTATGTGGTGGATACTGTGAGAGGTCTTCAGTGAGAACCACCTGTAGCTACAAGAGAGACTGGAGGAGCTGAGTGGTCATTTCACTGCCACGGCATCAAGACTGGAAAGAGTTGGTAGCCTCTTTGGGTATTCCCAAACAGTAAATCCTCCTCTGGCTTTGACAGCAATCTTTCCATTAGTCATGCACAGAAAAAAAACAAACAAACAAACAACAAAGCACAAACATACAAAAAACCAAACAAACAAAACCCCAAACAAAACAAAAAAAACCCCACTCAATGAAGTGAACCCTTCTCTACTGCGTGCAGCCAGCTCTGGAAACCATGAAGGGCTTCTCTGTGAGAACTACTGGTATTGCCCCAGCTCTTCCTTGACCCAGGTCTGGACACACAAGGAACAGCCTGGCAACATATCTCTGCTCTGCAGCTGACTTGCAACTGGTCACAAATTTCCGAAAAAAAAATTCTCTAGCAGAAAACATTCCAACCAAAGAATGAAGTTTCGAGAGCATATAGATTTCATCTGACATCTTAGTAAGATTCTTCTCAAAACTTTTCATTTTGGTTAGGTCAGGAAGTCTCACTTTCATTTTAGTGCTTCAGGCTTTGTGTCACTTTTCACAGTATCACAGTATGTTTGGGTTTGGAAGGGACCTCAAAAGATCATCTAGTCCAATCCCCCTGCTGGAGCAGGAATGCCTAGGTGAGGTCGCACAGGAACATGTCCAGGCGGGTTTCGAATGTCTCCAGAGAAGGAGACTCCACAACCCCCCTGGGCAGCCTGTTCCAGTGTTCTGACACCCTTACTGAGAAGAAATTTTTCCTCAAATTTAAGTGGAACCTCTTGTGTTCCAGCTTGATCCCATTACCCCTTGTCCTATCATTGTTTGCCACCGAGAAGAGCCTGGCTCCATCCTCGTGGCACTCACCCTTTATATATTTATAAACATTAATAAGGTCCCCCCTCAGTCTCCTCTTCTCCAAACTAAAGAGACCCAGCTCCTTCAGCCTTTCTTCATAAGGGAGGTGCTCCACTCCCTTAATCATCTTCGTTGCCCTACGCTGGACCCTCTCCAGCAGTTCCCTGTCCCTCTTGAACTGAGGGACCCAGATCTGGACACAGTATTCCAGATGTGGTCTCACCAGGGCGGAGTAGAGGGGAAGGAGGACCTCTCTCGATCTACTAACCACCCCCCTTCTAATACACCCCAGGATGCCATTGGCCTTCCTGGCCACAAGGCCACAGTGCTGGCTCATGGTCATCCTGTTGTCCACCAGGACCCCCAGGTCCCTTTCCCCTACACTGCTCTCTAATATGTAATTTCCCAACCTATACTGGAACCTGGGGTTGTTCCTACCCAGATGCAGGACTCTACACTTTCCCTTGTTAAATTTCATTAGGTTATTCCCCACCCAACTCTCCAGCTTGTCCAGGTCCCGCTGGATGGCAGCACAGCCTTCTGGCGTGTCAGCCACTCCTCCCAGCTTAGTGTCATCAGCAAACTTGCTGATAGTACACTCTATTCCCTCGTCTAAATCGTTAATGAATATATTGAATAAGACTGGCCCCAGTACTGACCCCTGAGGCACTCCACTAGATACTGGCCTCCAACTAGACTCCGCACCATTGACTACCACTCTCTGGCTTCTCTCCTTAAGCCAGTTTGCAACCCTACTCTACCATGCAGGAGCCTTATCCTCTATCTGATTCGTATTTCCCTGACCTCTCTGTCTTTTCCTGCTTCCTTCAGTGGTGTATTTCTATCAAGACTAACAGTCCTAATCTCCCTCTTAGGATTTTTTGTTCCCTTCTCACCCTCTGTCCCTTATATGGTATCTTTCTCGGCTACTCCCAGCTCTCCAGCTGCACATAAATCCATATCCTGTGCTGCTATTTGAAACATCTAATTTGGCATCTTACCTGAACTTTATTGCTGATAACGAACTCCCTCTTCCAGATCATCAGTGAATATATGAAGTATTATAGAAACACATTACATTACATAGATTTGGCAAGAAAGGTACTTTCTGAGGGTTTTACATTTTGTTACATGCTTCTCAGCTTTTGAAGATCTGGAAAAAAGAAAATTAAATACAATTTTACAATGTCACAGCAGTAAGTCAAAGAAGGCAGCACTAAATCTTAAATTTGGATCAATCTGACTAACAATTCCGCTTCCATCTTGTTTTGAAAACTAGTAAGAAGTGCCCATTATTTAAACATTTTCTGAGCATGGGCAAATAAAGGTTTGCACAAAAGACCAGGGAAGATTCTGCAGCACAGTGAGCTAATGAGGAGACAGAACAAAGGAGTAAGAAATGAATACATTCACAAATGAATTTTAAGTACCTTTTTGCTAATGGATCATCTCAGTAATGTAATTTTGCAAAGAGGCAAGCGTGCATCAAAGGACACAGAAAAGTGATTCTGTGTTTGGCAGGACACATGGTTGTGATGATCGGTGTAGCTTCAAGGAGAGTGTTTTTCATCAGTGTGAGCATGTGGAGAAAAGGAGGTATTTTTATAATTGGGCCTGCTTTCCTAGGTCTAATTTTATCCTTCCTTGCTCACCTCTCTCTGTCTCTGTATCCCTTTTATCTTCTTTTGCCCTTCTACTTTTTTCCATTCTTCCTTGGTACTGCTATCTTATGTTTGCTAGTGCCCTTTCTTTCAGCTCCATTCCTCTTTCTGTCCTGTCCCATAGCCTTCCACTAGCTACATCTTCCTAGGCCCCAGTATTATTCCTCATTTATTTATCTCCAGTTCTAATGTGATTCTTCTAGTATACAAAGTCAGAACAAAAGTAAGGAGAACAGAGGTAGAGATTACTGTTCTTCCCCTTCACCGTTAACTTTTCCCCTTACTCCTCGCTTTGCTCCCTAGCTGTACTTTTAAAACAGCTTTAGCTTTCTCAATATGAGCTACTAAAAATGTGACTTGCGTACCCAGCATTAAATGTTAGTGATGTCTGTCTGTTATTACATCTTTTATGGTGCCCACAGAGAAGACCCTAGGGTTTGTAGGAAGGCCAGGGAGATAAACCTTTGTAATACTGCCAAACTAGTTGATTTGGTTCCTGTGAAAGGGAGCTAGAATGGCTTCGTGCTGTTCCTAAAGGAAAACAGTGCCGAGATCCACAGCCGTCTGAATGAGGCAAAGAAACAACTTCAGATCTGGGCTACTCCATCAGCAAACCTGAGTGACTACAAGGGGGAAGTGAAAATAATCTCCTCCTCTGTTGCTGCAAGCAAAGGGTGGTATTTCAGGAGGGGTCAGAGCCATTGGGACGAGTATGTGACCATGACATTTGGCAGATATAAATGTACATAAATGATATAAGGCTCAGATGCCCCAAATCTTTCCCAGCTGAGGTTTACTCTGTCAGCCTGCCAGGACCCCAGCTGGAAGATCATACTATATACAATAAAGTAAAATAGATTGCTCTTGGCTTTATAATTCTTGGCCCCCAAATGGAGTCCTACACACTGGGACAGGGACCTCAGCTCTGTTTCAGAGTTGGGAGACATGACAGGGACGCAGCTTTGGTCCTTCCTTTGCTGGTACAAACCCCAGTTTTCCCCCAAGAACTGTAAGAAAAGAAAAATTAACAAACTAAAAAAAAAAAAAAAATAAAGAAAACTGCTCTAGAGGAACAGAGCATTACATGGCATTGTAGTTCTCCTAATTTTGGTTTGAGAAATCCTCCAGGAAAGTACAAGATAAAGGGATCTGGATAAAAGGCAATTTCTTGAAGTAGGTCTGTACATTTGATCACATCAGCACGACGATGAACTCAAAATAACTAAGTTATATTTTTGCAGTTTTTGGTCTTTTGTACTGCAGGTCTTACATTTTCTATGAAGTTCTGTGAAAGGTTTTATAGATAGATACGGGAATAGGTGGAAAGATAATAATGTGGAGCTTTATAAACTCAAAATCTGTTGCACAGTTGCCTATGATTATAGAAAGCCTGTATTGGTAGCAATTGTGATGCCTTCAGAAGCCCTTTCTAGGTACTGCTGAAAGTGGGGTACAGGACAAAACAGCTCAGGAAGTTCTCCTTTCTGACCTTTCTCATCTGGAAGCTACACGTTATTATCATGGCTGTGGTATGAGTTTCTGTAACTAAAATTGCTAAAGTAAATTTACTCACTAAGAGGGATTTTTACTGAATGTTTTTTGTGGGGAACTTGTAGAATCTCTTCACAATTCAGAAAGTTAGTCTGGATTTCTTTTTTTTTCGTAGTGCATTGATTATGTCGTCTTTCTTAGTTTAGAGACATCAGAGACACAGAGGGGATTTGAATGACTTAAAACCATGCCTTCTTCAGCTGTCAGCCAGACTTCTCAGTGTTTCAGAATGTTTTAAATGTTTCAGAACAGCTCCTAACAACAAAGAGTTATTTAGTCATCAAAATAATAATTATTAGGATTTGGATTGCTAGAAACTAAAAGCTAGCTTGAGATGCTCAAGAAGAACTTTGTGTTCTGATCCCATGTGTGTTTCTATCTGTGAAGCACTTGACATATTTCCCCCGACAATGTTCTTAGGTGCTCACAATGATATTAAAAGTCATAGCCCTGGCAATAACACCTGACTGTAGTGTCTGTCCTTGCACATAAATCCTATTTTACATCAGCAACAGCGCTGTGAGAGTGTGCTCCCTACTTGCTTTTTCTGGAAGAGGAAATGTTGAGCTCTTTGGCCTTACATCTGGCATTACCACTGAGGTGGGGTCTTAATTATGCAGCCTCACTACCTGTCAACTTTTATTTTTCTATACGATACTTTAACATCTTCCTAATTATACTGTAAAAACTAATGACGCAGTATCCTTAGTAGTACGAAATTATCCTTTTTTTCCCCCTGTATTCTAATAGTCACCATTTTCATGAGAACTAAAAACTGCAGGTTGCATGATAATTAGTCACTAAATAACTGGATTATTTAAAATGTGGTTGACAAATGTTCTGCAGAAATAGTTAATTGCTTAGGATATATAAAGCATATATAATAAAATTATTAAAGTCATTTTCATGTTTATGCGTGCATTGAAAAAAAATGATGAGAAAAATTCTTCCAAGTGCTCTAAATTAAAACCATAATTTCTCTGAAATTTAGTTCAGCAGTTACTTATTGCAGTAGCCATTTAGAAAGTTAATTTACATAAATGTCATCTTTGCCAGTGTTGATTATATAAAGATGCTTCTGGTAGCTTCAAAATATACCTGCTTATTTGAAGATGACATTCTCCATCATTTTGTATTTGTGGATTTAAGAACATAAATCTGCTGGCAGAGCTTTACTGTAGTGTACACATGCAGTCCTTTGTCATCCAACTGGAGCTGACACACAATTATTTGTATGGAGATAAAAGACATATCAGCTGTTGTTTGATGTCAGAGTTGCTTTTCTTTTATTTGAAAGTTCCTACTGGTAGAACTAAAGTTTTTGTTAAAAACAGCTATTTTACTTTTCAGTTAGCTAAAAATCATCCTTCTGTTTGCATCCACAAGGCAAGAGACACTGTAGTTTCTGGATTTTGTACAAAATTAAGTGTGATGCCAGGCAGCAGAGAGCAAGTTTTCCAGAGTTTTTAAAAAATGTAGCTAGAAGGTCAATTTATTACCCTTAGTATAATCACAGAAAAGCTCCAGTCTATCTGCCTCAGGTAGACATTCCTGGTGTGTTTTTTCTTCAATACAGTCAGTCAAGAAAGAGGTAACATATAAGAGTACAATGTATTGTTTTCCTCTTTTGCCCGTGAACTTATTGAAGGATTTAGTTTTCATAAGGGTGCTACATTGATTCTTGCCTCTTTGTCAAGCACAACATGGTGAACTCGGACTGCTGCCAGGAAAAGCCAGTGAATTAAAGAGTGTGGTACACCAGACTGGAGTGTATGATAGATCTGTTAATATGAACCAGGAATTCTTTTGTTTTTTTGTTTTATTTGAAAAATTAATTGGTAAAATTGTTAGGATTTTGATCTTTTAAAATAAATCCTCAGAGGTAGCCACTGTATTTATTTCTGCCTTTGTCCTGAGCCTGGACTTGGCTGTGGTAGAATAATCAAATATGCTATTGCTCTGTCCATATGTCACTTAATCTCAGCAATTTCATAGCTATTGCATTTCAGTTTCATACCCATGAACTGGATTCAACAGACTAAACATAACCCTACATCATATCTTTCTCTTCAGGTATGCATGAGAACTTTTTTTGCTGAACTGTTTTTGAAACTTGTATATTTGAAATAATAATTCAATTATCGTATTGTAATTAATTCCTCTTAAGATTTACTCTCCCTTGGCAACCATTTCCATGAGGATAGATACTGGTGGTAGCTTTTTTATCTTAGGAAAATGTGACTTCATACCACAAGAGAGCAACCATTCTACCACATTCACGTGTATATCTTTCCCTTTGCAGATGAGGCTGGATGCTCTTCAGAGAAACAGTGAACTTCATTTTATTTGGTTTTGCTGATATCGCTCACTATTTCTAAATACACTAGAGCTGATGTCTGACTATTGGACAATTTAACTTTGCTAACCGACTTTGCTTTCAAGCTACGTTGGGTGAAAAGAATTAGATCTCATTAGAAAAATGAATATTACATTCCTTACTCATTGTGCAAATTCAACTTCAGAAATTTTGAGCTATAAGTGATGAAAAGTTAGTGAAGAAATGTAGTGAATTATTGAATAATTCGTTTTCATGTTATTTTTAAAGGCATGTTTGAGATTTTTTTTCTATCATGTATTTGTCTTCTGTGGCAAATACTTTGACGGGAAATTTCCCTTTGGACTTGAAGTCAACTGTCATTGATATTCCTTAACATTAACCACTGCCCTCTGTTCACTGAGAGAATTGCTGATTCCTAGACATAGTGCATTGTTTGGGTTTTGGACTTCCATATTTAACACAATTCTGTAATAGGCATTAAGTGCTGAATTCAGCCACTCTCCTCACAAGACTAACTGCAGCTATTAAAATAAACACACAAAATATTGACTGGTGGAGATTTCACCTTTTTCACTCTTACAGAGCAGAACACAAAGGAAATGTAGGAAGTGACTTCCTTCAAGCATTGAAACTGCTTTTCTGGAGAAAATTGGAAAGCAATATCTTTGCAGATTTGGTTTAAAGCCTACATTCATTACGTCTGCAAAATTTTATGCAGAAGGGAAGGTTGGGGATAAATCTAGTTCATTATAATGCAAGGAGCAGAAAGGATCTTTTCATTTTGGATCCCTGAGGAAAGGATCTTTTCATTTTGATAAATGCAGTGTAAGTTATTTGTTACAAAATGCTAAGTCATTCTAGTAGTACACTGATTTTTGTGCTCCTGTGTACTTTAAGAGCACAGATTACTTTCACATTTTGTAGTTTGGAAGGAATCAAATAATTATGTAATGGTTATTTCAAAGATACTGATAAATTGTGAGTACAGAAAAAATGACTTTTTTTTTCCCCTAAATGCTTTACAAATATAAATGTTAATAAGTTATGAAGCAAGTATTCAGCCCTTCCAGAAAGTCTTATACACCAGAAGTAGTAAACCACATAGGTAAGGCAACAGAGATCAGGTTAAGCAAAAGAAGAATGGCAGTCTGATGGAGCAGTGTGACAGCAACAGGAGTTTTAGTGTTGGACCAGCTTTAAACAGCAAACCAGAGATTTCGGACCATACACGCAGAGGGACAATAATGCCTCAATTCCACGTATTTTAGGGCCTACAAACCTTATTTGCTGTTTCTAGTGAAAAGGGAGGTTATAAAGCTTCTCTTATAGAGAAGGCTTGAAGAACATGACATTTCCATGGTTTTTTTCAGCATTTTACTCTCCTGGGAATGAATTGTCCCCATCTTCAGTGATCACTGTTCAGAGCAATGTGACTGGAGGGCTTGCAGCCTTTTTGGGCTGCCCTTCACCATGCTCCCAAACATCCTTTGGCTTTCTTCTTAAGACCTCATTACATTCTTGTAAAAGTGTCCAAATCCAGTTTATGCACTGGAACGTATTGCCCTGCTTTGGAATACCTGGTACCCAAAGCGCTTAAGCTTGTCATTCGTGCCGCCTTTGGGAAGATCTGTGGCCTGGAGGGGGTCTTGTTGTTCAAGACCTTGCTGGTGTTTACACCTCTGAGCATACTTGTAGATGGTTGTGATATCTTCCCTGTAGTAGTCGTCTGGCAAAATTACAGATAATTAATCCTGTTAATATTTCTTTATCTATCCGCCTTTTCAGTTCCTTAATCATTTTATTTCTTCTCTACTTTATCCTCTATTTGTCGACATCTTTCAAAATCCAAAGAGCTCAGAACAGTGTTATTTATAGCTGGAAACTGGATTAGCGTTTCACTACTAAAATAAAAAGATAGACAAGGCAATCTGGAACAAACTGTTTTATTAAAGGAAAATCTTATTATTCATAATTGCTAATAAAATTTATTAGTATGATTGCTACATTTAAAGAAAATCAAGCTGTCGCTGGCCTCCTAAATTACTATATTTCAACTTTTCAGTGTGCTATTTAGAAATATGAGGTACTCACCTTATTATACACTATCTTCCAGAACTTGAAAGCAACTTATATATATATAAATGGATTTAGCCTCATCAGTACTTCTAAATGATGAAAAAAAAAAAAAAAGCCATTTATTAAGCAAATGCATGTTGTGCAGAACCTGTCTGCTGGATGTGAAGTCTTGATTTATATTTCAAAACACTTTGGAGGTTTAATAATCTCAAATTAGTCTAGGTTGATTACATAGTCTCTGTCCATCCTCAGCAGAAAGAGGGAGAGACATCCTCCAGAGGCCTCTCACGCTACTTTTAAATACCCATTTGTAGGAGCAACTGCCCTTTAGAGGTACATCTCTCTTTCCATGAGGGACAGACAATTGGGTTAAATGAGGTACTTGACTTTTAGACACTTCAGACCTACTGAAGATTGGTTAGATTGATCTCTTCTCCTGAGAGTCTGATCATTAGTTTCCTTTTGATACTCTGTAAAAGAACAGCACGTGCCATTGAAACACTTTAGATAAATGGTGAATGGACTGCAGGGCTTTATGAATTAGATCCATCTAATGAGTGGAAAGAATTGGTAAAATTAAACATAAGCTTTAACTAATTAACTGATAAAGAGAGACAAATTTCTCTTTTTATCTCTCTTGCCTCTAAGATGCCTAAGATTATTTCTTTGTCACTCTCCTTGCTGTTAATTGACTCAGAAATTGTTATCCTCCATAAAAATCTTCCTCTATTTTCTTTATGTAAAGAAAAAGATGATTATCAAGGGAAAATAATGGAAGCCTGCATCAGTTCTTCCTTCCATTTAAATAGTAATTTGGATCTTTTAAAATGGCAATGCATTTGATATATAGTAATTGAAAAGTCAAAGTTTCAATCAGAGTGGGCCTGTTAAAGAGTAACACAAGACACTGCTTGCCTGTTGTCACTAAATTTGGTACCCTGGGGAGACCTTCTAATTGGAGAAGGCTAAGTTGTTATACTAGCTGATCACTTTTGTGACAAGTCATATTAGAAACAGTGCACACCTGACTCCCAGGTCACTGATTTGAGTAGCTCTTTCTGTTCTACTCTGTTTCATTTTCTATACAGTCTGCTGAACTAAGTGAAACAGCTTTAACAAACAGTTACTCTTTTTCTTGGGTCCACTATAATAATCCAATCTTCAGCGTTTAACAAATAATCTTTTAGTCCCCCTGTCTATATAATCAGCAGCTAGTTCTCCTTCAGCTGAGTTAAAGGATGTTGATTTTTTTTCCTTTCTTAGCCTTTGAACTAATGGTGGCTTCTCTTTTCCTTGTGTTTTTGTCTTTGTTTTTGCTTTTTCTCATTAAGAGAATAGAGTTTATGTGCATTTATGGACACATAGATATTCAAGCATCTTCTATGAGATTTTAAGGAAATTATAGTGAAACGTATGAAAAATAGGATGTAACAGCTGACTTATGGGCCAGGCAGAGCACAGAACCAGCATATGAGAAAGATCTCAAGGTTGTAAAAAAAGTATGTCTAATAGGTTATGTGCATGCTGGAGCCTTACCAGGGACAAAAGGTACATGAATGAAGAGACTGATTGCCCTTAGGCTCGTTTGAATAACCTTTTCAGCACACCTGAGCCCATGATTGTCTCCAGAAGTCACCTGATCCTTGGGGAACATGCACACAGGTGCCTTAATGGGACTCAGAATAAATGAAATTTCATTGTTGATACAGAACTTATTTTCTTCATAGGATGAGTAGCCATGAAACAAAAATGAGGCCTTACGGGGCCCATTACAGGGGTGTTTTTTAGAAACTCTTTTAAGAGAGATTATTTTGGAGAGAGTCAAGTGAAGAGAAAGGACTGGAAAGGCTGTCTTGTGGCGTTAGCCCCGCTCTAACCAAACAAAGAAAACAGAGGACACTCCCACATTAAGCGTTACACAAAAATAAATACTCCTTTCCTTATGAAATAAATAAGCACCTTCTTAAGTCTTCTGTGGGTTGTAAAAGAAAATGCAAGTTTCTCAAACCATTTTGTAATTTTTTTCTTTCTTACTAGGGCTTTCTTCATCTCCCTCTCCACAAAAGGGGAAAACAAAGTTGTTTTTAGAGGGAAGACTGGGAGAGTGATGGAAGCCCTGGCTGAATTTTGCACTGTTTCAAACATATATTTTTAGGATATGGAGAAATATTAGCCAGTCAGTCTGTATAGCATGTTGCATTTTACTGTTGGACATCTTGGAAAAAAAACACTAGAATATTTGCTATCTCTTTGTTTTCTCAGAAATGAAGGTAATCCTTCATATATGCTGTGATGTCCTCTTTACTGACTGGCAATGCTGTGAATAAACACAATTGCTTTCATGAAGTCATGGGATGGTTTATTTCAACATTTTTTTTTAACATTATGTGGCTATAAATCCTGAGCAATAGGAATTGAAATATTATAAAAATTAAATTCTATGGGAGGTAAAAAATTACAAATGGGAAATTTAATCTGATATTTGTACTATAGAAAAAGCGTCCAAAGCGTTAATGCCTGGGACTGTACTTTTTGTGTCTGGACCATAACAAGCACTTCTATACTACAAGGATAGAAACACAGGAGGCAAGCTAAAAATATCACAATGAGAAAACAAAAGAAAGCGTCTTAACTGTACTGAAGATCTGTCTGTCGTACAGATTTGTTTCTCCACCTTTTCTGCTCAGTGTCACAACTGGCGTATTGGGAACTAGAAGGTGACCTACCTGTGGCTTTTATAAAGTATATTGTTCCTGTTCATAAAACCTAGCTGGATTTTTTTTTAAGGATAAGTAGCAGGCAAAGTATTTCAAATAAGAGAAGGAAAGCAGCCTGCACACTGTGAGTAAATGTAGCTGTTCTCACTGCACCTCCAGTGAGACTTGCTTTCTGAACTGCAGGCTATTGTGCCAGGGCAGATGTGGAATCTGGGACATTTTCCAGAGAAATCATTAAAAAAATTAGGTTTTCAACATTAGTTGCTGTGTTTACCTATTTTTGTTTCTCGGACTGTCACTAGCAACACCGAAGACTACCCTGGATGATGGATGAGAGCATAAACCACTCTCAGAGCAACATTGAGGCAAACATCATGTTTTCTAGCACACTTAAGCCCTTTCTTAGCAATCTGTAGCCATTTTCAGAGAATAAAAGAGATGCTTCACTGCTATTGCACCAACTATGTGCAAACTAGCTACATTCTGGAAAACTGAAAGTTGAAGCTTTTCCTGTAGCATCTGAGAAATGATGCAGTGGGAGTAATTATGTGATTGGTGCTGATACTGACGATATCTCCCTGCCTGGCTGGTACTGCTAATCTGTTTTACATTATCTTCTGCTTCAGTAAAACAAACAAACAAACAAACACGCCTAAACTGAGGAGGAAGATGTTAATGATGTTAATGTTGACATTGCCTCCAGCATTTTGTTTGTGACAACATCCTACTGATAATCCTTGTCGATACAGAAGGCATCTCTCGGGTGCCACTTTCAGATATTTCTGAAGAACTGGAGGGATGAACAGACAGGGGGTAGGACAGATGCCACTCTTCATTTTACTTCTTTGGAAAGATCTTTAGAGAAAGTCCAAATAATCCTGCTCTAAGTAGGTGGTTGAGAATTTCCTTCAAGGTTAGAGACCCTTGTATTGTAAACCTACCTCACCTGTTTGCAATGCTAAGAATTTTTTAAAAATACTTGAGAAGTGTGTTACGTACAGGAGATTCCATTAAGAGGGAATATTTTAGCTGGTGGAATAGGGAGTTACAAAAAGACTTCTCTGAATTAGCCTGACACCAAGATTCAGCAGAAGCGTAAGGTTGTTTTGGAGCTATTTTCCCCTGTTTTGACAGCCAGCATGCAGGTAAAAACTTAACCTAAGCAGTTCATAATAAGCAGGGCTGTACTGACCTTGGACTAAGTAATCCACATTCTGAATGAAGCATGATTGCACCTTTGATATTTTATGCAGTTTACAAAATCAAATACTGAAATAGAAAAATATTTGTGATATTTGCAATTTTATAATTTCAATTAGTTTAACCGTAAAAATTGGTGAAAATACTTCTCTAAATCCACCATAATATCCTGAAGGCAAAAAAAATATGAAAAGAGACTTCTCTGAACATGACAGTGATTAAAGATTAGTAAGATAATTCTAGTATAACTTTGTATCTTTCTAGTCAAACACCTGGAATTATTCATGGCAATAGACAATGCTGTAAAATATGATGGTGGTACTTACTGTAAGTCTAATGTGCAACAGTAAACCTCAGTCACAGGAGATTTTTAAAATTTTTATAGTTACTCTATGGCCCTAAATGACAATGGCATTAATGCCTAGAATGTTGCTGTTGCAGAAACTCTACCCATATGATGCTGCCAGTATTCATAACTGTTGATGTTTCTTATTCTCTCATCATTGGCTTTTCTGAGCTAAAATCCAATGCCTAGTTTCTGTTCTTCCCTGACCATCACATTCCCAAGGCCAAACTCTTCACCAAGCTGAATGTTCTTATCTGCATTCATTTCAGTGCAGGTGCATCAATGCATTTCATTGCTCATTTTCTCTAAGCTGGAAGGAAAGGAAATATTCTAGAAAGACAATTCTTTTTTCCCCCACTGTAGCACAGCATTAGTTTTGATTTATGTTTTCCTTCATTGTTTATGTAACATGGAAGGGCTCGTAGCTATTAATAACTTTTTAAAAGAGACAAGTGTTGCAGGGGAGTATGCATATATTATAAAGGGAGGTACTGCTCCATACTGCCACAGCCTTATGTCATTTTCTGGAGCAGTAATTCCCTTGACTTTATATTTTATTTGAGTATTGTACCATGGTAGAAAATAAATTCTCTGATTTATTTACAGGAAAACATTCTTAAAACACTGTGAGTTGTCATAGATAATCTGTTTATTTACTCTTGTTTACTTCTTAAAAATGCACAGAAAAAGCACCTAGTCTCTCACAGAATTTAAAGGACCAAAGATAACTGTGATGGGAATAGCAATCTAGCATGGTGGCTGAGTCAGTAATGAGTAGGGTCTGGAAGACAAGGACAAGTTTAAACATAGGATTTGGAAATTTAAGTAGAGAAAGAAGCAAAAGTAATGCAGCTGGACTGAATCAACTTTAGCTCCAGTGCAATCAACAGAGAAATATATGTTGGTTTCAGTAGACCAACATTTCACCAGATATGGTTCATGTAATTTTTGAAGCTGTTTTCTGTACAGATCAAAATATGCAAAATGGACTATGTTTTGCAAATAGAGCAATAAAGAATAAATTATTCATATCTGCTGAAGTAACACCTAGAACAAGACATTAAACTAAAAAAATATAATCATGCAAGACCCAGATGGTTTCTTAAGGATAATGCTTGTGGCTTTAAGTAGAAGTAATGGTGAGGAATTGAGAGAAATTACACTGAAAGTGAATATCACTACCTACTTCTAAGAGTTAAACCAGGAACTGTCTTCTGATGTCTTCCCTGGTAATACTGAGGGGGAGGTTATTGGCTGGTAAGTAGAGCTCAACAAGGTCAGTCCTAAAAACTTTCATTTTCTTGTATGCTTTCTCTCTTTTCTCACCCATCAATTCCTCCTGGTCATGACAGAGCAGGAATCTTTTGGAGTGTTTTTCATACATTTTTTTAAGATTTTGTCATATACCTCCCCAGCCCACAACTTCTTTTTTGTCTCCTACTATGAATATTTTTTACTTTCTTATCTTAAATTTAAGACACGTACTCTTTAGGGTAACAACCATTATTTATGGGTTTTGGAATGAGTTTCTTAGTCTCCCATTCTCTCTTCCTTAGATCACCAGTTTGTATTTGGTTGTTTATATATAGCCTTTCCTTTTTTTAACTGTGTTTCCACCCACGCTCTACATTGGACTTTTTTTTGCTTTTCCCACGTATCTTTAGGTATCAAAAAGGGAAAAAAAGAAACTACCAATTCCCCTTGCTTGGGAATATGTACAAAAGAGCTGAGGCCCATTTTCTTGAGAAGCTTCCTTGTCTCTTTTCAGGATACCTTCTTTCACTTTTCTGGGGAGTCTTCCTCAGACCAGTCTCCAAACATCCTTCTCTGCCCGTAAAACTTAATGACAACAGGCGCTTTTGCTTCTTGTTCTTATTGCAACAACCAAGTTTGGCTGTCAGTGCAGACTTCCTTTCATGGTCTTTGATCAACCAACAGCACTTTCTAGGATTTTAAACCTCTTGCCTTATGCAAACTATCTGTTTTGTTTCAACTTAGCTTCCTCTTACAGAATCTTCTGTTAAGTCCAGCACCCCTGGGTGTCCTGCCTCAATGCAGCAGGCAGGAAAAGATCAATCTGTGCCTTTCAGTTCCAGCGGGGCTTTATTTCTTTTCTTTATTTCTTTTTCCTCTTAACAGGTACATAATGTATTTTGATTCTTTGAAAACAGTTCACAATTTGTGATGGCCATTCTCCCCAAAATGTATTAATGTCATTGCTCAACAATGTGCTATCATAGTATTGTTGAACTCCTTGTAAATATGCAATATAAGTAGCTATATGAACAACGGAACTAATGATGCCTTATTTTATATTTGTGCTTTGAGATCGATTTCCCTTATGGTTTCTCTGACATCAGAAAAAGGCAAACTTTCCCTAGGGTTCTTCTCCTCTTCCTGGTTTCTTATTTTAATGAAATATTTAGGAAATTTAATATACATGAGACCTTTCCTCATTTGCATATGCATTAAAATGCTCCAAGGGGATTTAGAGATATGTGTACATACTGAAGTGCTATGAATTGTTTTCGTTTTGTTGTGCTTTTTTTTGTTGTTGTTTAGGAAACCAGACTAAAGCCTGATAGGATAAGACTAAAAGGCATACCCGATTTATTTTACACCTGTGAGTACTGACCATTCAAGACCGATAGGTCCAACATTTCTCACTAGGAATGTACTGCAGATGCTCAGCTGACCCGAAACATGCAACGATTCGGACTGTCTGCACAATATATTTTTGATGTCCAGTTGCTCTGCACATGAACTGCAGTCAGTTGTTTAGGATTTCCAGAAACTTGATACATCACTATCAGAATTTAGTAGATTACCACCCAAAGCAGTGCTTCATCCATGCAGATTGATGAAGCTTTTAGTTATAGATCAAATAGGCTTTCTCATTTCCTTAAAAGTCTCTGGAAGGATCGTAAGCAGAAAAAAATTTTAGTGGACTTTGAGTCACACCAGCAGTGCGGGCCAGTTGTAATTTTGTTAGGGCCCTTTATATGATATTTGCAGGGTAATTTACTCCTTGATAGGGCATTTTACACTTTACAGGAAGCAAAGGCTTGGACTAAACAGCAGTGCTACTACATGAGTTAGGGGTGAAATTTTAGTTTTAATTAAATTATTGAAATGGTATAGTCACAACCATGGTCATTATTATGCTTCCTTATACCATTATGGTTTATTCTCCATACTGTAGTACTGTAGAAAGACTGTTAAGATGCCTTTATAACATTATAATTGTTTCTATGGCGGTGGAAATCATGCCAATTTAATTATATCAATTTAGCTGAAATAGTACCACTCTGCGACCAGGCTTTGGCTGTGGCAATCTGTGTGATTTTAAATCTGTATGATTTACTCATGCTGTGTTAATAGGGATTTTTTTGTTTTGGGTTATTTTTTTGCTTTTCATTCATGAGGTAGCACAATCTACATGATTAAAGATCTTGGATATTAAAGGCTGTCCAAAGAATTGTCTGTGCCAGCATTTAACGTGAGCAGGAGCAAACCTTCTTTGTTTAGAGCAGTTTTCTCTTTTTTGCTTTAGTGAGTGGACTCCAAAGAATTTATTCTACAGACATGATCTATGTATAAAGTTTGTCAGGTTTTTATTATTTTTATTTCAGGTAAGACAAATTGTTTACATTCTTAGAAATTTGGTGGTTTGTAAAAGGCTGTCTTTTTTGTTTTTTTCTTGCTTTTTCTTGGCCTTTCTGAGTTGTATACCTTGTAATTCCAAAAGCTGTGGGAGGGATTGTACTTGAATTGAGTCTAAATCATATAGTGGAGGTGGTCTCCTCACTTCTAAGAAAGTGCACCTTCAAGTGAAGTGATCAGTTAAGCTAATCATAGCTATAGAAACATGCTTTTGCTGACAAGTCCATTTGTGTAACCTTGTTACAGTAATCACAATAACTTTTTTATTCTATCACAGCATCATTGACTTTGCCTAAACAAATAAGGCTAATGCAATTTTTGAAGAACAAAGATATTTTCCTCAAATCATAGCAAAGTTTTAAAGCAGCAATATACTCACACAGGAAGAAAAAGAGAGTTATACATCCACAAATCCTAATGCTAACATTAGGAGTTGCCGTTATTTGTACCAATATTTAATTCCTCTGATTATATAGTATCACCAGCACATGCTCCATTCTAGAAGTACATTCCAAGAAAGCTCTTTTTGGGATGTAAGGGGGTATCATTTCGTGACAGAACCTTGCAGTTCAGTTGCTTCGTTTCTGCCAGAGAATTTGCTGCAAAGTGAATGGTAACTGTGGACTTTACAGATCTGAACTGCAGCCCATAGATTTTACCTCTCTAAACTACAGTGTTTTAGAAGACTCATGCTTTCTCAACTATACCACTAAAAATAATTAAAACTTCTATTTTTTTTCTCTAAAGTAGAAGCTGAATTTAATAAAGTATAACAAGTTAATTGTAAAGTTTTAGGAATCTTTTGAAAACCCAGAAGCTTTTATCAATACATTTTTTTAAAAGAAACTATAACTAGACCACTATCTTCAGGTTAGAGTGTTCAGTAAAATCATGTGATGGGACATTTTAAAGGTGACATCGCAGGCATTTTTTTTTTGTTTCAAATTTTGGACTCATTTGAGATAATGACCTTATAAAATCATATTAAATAATTGTAATATTTCTGTATTTCCATAAAAATAAAAGACCAGTAGCAAAGTGATATGGTAACATATTCTAGATGATATTTAAAGCTGTGAAATTAGATCAGATCTCTCCCCAGAAATCTTCCTTTTCATGAGTTTCTAACTAGGCCATATTCTTTGTTCAGAGATAAACCTTGAGACACATGGTATTTTTATTACTGCTTTTTACTACTCTTATTTGGAAGTGTATTTTCAGCTGAAAAATTACTCTTTCCCAATGCATTTAATGTGAAACCAAATAAGAACATTGAAGGGGTTTTGTTTGGTTGTTTTTTTCCATTAGGATATATAAGTTTTCCCTGTTCAGGTCATAAGTCTTTACTCTGTAATATTTGTTTTTCCTGCTGGCAAGAGAAGATTTCAGAAATAACAACTTCATTTTTTCAAACGATTGTCAAGTTCAGAAGTCTGCAGATGTTTCCCTTGTTTTCTAACTTGCAAAACTAAGGGCTCTGTTCCCACTATGTTCTGCATGCTATGTGAACACATACCTGATTCCAGTATATGACTTAATGTCTTCCTTGTGTTTGCATAAGCAATTGTATTTTTTTTAAAAAAAAAAAGAAAATATCAACTTGGCAAAATCTATTTTAATGCCAAACAGGAAAGCGAAGTTCGGTGTGGTGCAGTGAAGGGGTCTCTATATTCTAGGTGTGCGTGTCAGTGTGCCTTTATAGCTATGTACCTGTAGCTATCCTGTCACCTCAGATCCTTCTCTTTAGACTGGAGCGGCTGAAGCAGATCCAATTCGAAGCTGTTTGAGGTTCCGGAGGGCCTGTCCTACCAATGGCCACTTGGCCTTATCACTGCTGTGGAACTTAGATTTAAAAGCAAAAAACGTTTAGATGTGAAGACTTGCAACACTATAGATGCGAAGATAGGAGAGTTATCTAGAAGTACTGAGAGGGGGTAGCATTTGGTGAGACTTTTACCATTATGTTTCCTGATCCCTAGCCTTGCTAGACAACTTTCAGACACCTTGTTCTTCCCCACAGCTGCTGCCACCTGAGCTGGAGCTGCTTTGATGCCCACAGCCATGCAGCAATTAAAGCTGACCTGTCCCCTCTCATCCAGCCAGCCTTCAGCAGTGCTTTATAAAGCAAAACTGTTGTTCAGCCTCTGACTCTGAGAAGAGGCAATTACTGAGACAACAGTAGTGGAGGAGTCTGTGAGGGTCAGGTAGCAATAAGAGGCAGGAAACTCTATCCCATCCTACTTAATATCTCCACATCTCAAAATTTCCTTGCTTTATCCAGTCTCCTGTCTCCCCCAAAACATTCTTACTGATGAATTTGTCTATATCTTTGCTATTCGGCACATAGATGTTAGCTGGCTATCAGCAAGGAATAAGCCAAATGTAAACAACATCTCATTTCTTCAGGCTCCTCTTCCTCTCCCAGGTGCTGAAAGAGAAATTTGCCTTAAAAAAAGAGCAGCAGTTTCACCTGAAAGTAACATTAACATCCACTACAGTCACCTGTGGACTGTTTTCAGACTTAACTAGAGTTTTACAGCAAAATATACCATGTGTTTGTTCAAGGAAACCTTCCTTGACAAAGAACTGGCTGGATGGCCGGGCCCAAAGACTTGTGGTGAACAGAACCAAATCCAGTGTGCAGCCAGTCACAAGTGATGTTCCCCAGGGCTCAGTATTGAGGCCTGTTCTGTTTAATCTCTTTATCAATGATCTGGATGAAGGGATTGAGTGCACCCTTAGGAAGTTTGAAGATTACATTCGGATTACACCTTGTTTCTGTCTACAGCTACCTGAAAGGAGGTTGTAGCAAGTGATAGGATGAGAGGAAATGGCCTCAGCTTAAACCAGGGGAGGTTTAAATTGGATATTAGGAAAAAAATTCTTCATGGAGAGGGTTGTCATGATTTAGTGCTAGAGGTAGGTGAGGTTGTGGTTGGACTTGATGATCCTGAGGGTCTCTTCCAACTGAAACGATTCTATTCTATGATTCCTCTATGCATCAGTGCACTACACTCTGCATAGGACATACTACACTGAAAACAAATTCTGTATAATTGCCAAGGCGTATATAATTGGGCTAGTAAGAATTTACTCATATGTTCTTATCTTTGTCATCCTTTTCCTCTCATGTCTTTCTCATTGCTTTTCTTGTTGGCCTTAATCCAGTAAATATATGTAGATCCCTAACGTCAACGGGATGCTTGTTGTAATTAAATAATGTACATGTGTGCTTGTCAAATGAACTCTGTAGCTTTGTAGACTTCTCAGACTTTTGGCTACCTTCTAGAGTCACACTGTCATCCTCATATCACTGCTCTTAAAACCAGTTTTAAAAATAGAAGCACTTACAAAGTAAGAATGCTAGTTGTAGTAGTGATTACTATTATTTATTGTAAAGAATAATGATTTCCAAAGTGTATTGGATTTTGTAGATAGCAACTTGCAGAAAAAAACCCTTATATTGGCAATATTTTTTTTTTTTTTCCCTCAGGCAAACTGAAAATTATTTTTCTATTTGAGGGAAACTCTTCACTTAGTAATCTTGATTCTGTACATTCAGTAAGTGTGTAAACTGATGTTAATATTACTTGTCCTGCTACAGTTGTGTCTTGCTGTCATTCACAACTCTATCAGCCTATCTAAAAATTGATTATTGTTTCTCCCTTTGTCTGTTAATATCATTTCAAATTTGACAGTGAAATGAAACTATCATTTCAAAAATCAATATACTCTTATATCTTTGCAGTGGTCTCATTTTGTTCTTATTTATTAGAGCAGGATATATTAAAAATTGTGTGATGG
The DNA here is from genome assembly GCF_964273445.1 of Streptopelia decaocto. Lineage (NCBI taxonomy): Eukaryota > Metazoa > Chordata > Aves > Columbiformes > Columbidae > Streptopelia > Streptopelia decaocto. The sequence continues at coordinate 38,188,217 of NC_138655.1, read as the reverse complement.
AGGATCACAGAGAAGTCTGTGTGTTAAAGAGTGAATGGATCATTAGGCTTCTCAGTGGCTTTATTCATGTCTTAAAGTGACCAGTTTTATATAACATCTGTTAACAGGACCATTACATATTCCACCTACACTTGAAGTTCTTAACAGAGCCTTTTATATAGTTCCTTCTTGAATTAAATGTACATTTCTGGGGAACATACTCAACCATGTTGATTAAGGGAACTTTTGTGAGAAATGTCTTCAGAATGAAAAAAATGTAAGTACACTTAAGACCTCACTGATTTCCTTTGGCATGACAAATGTGAAATTACACAAAAAGTTATGGACACCATCAGATCCTTCTGATTAATCTCATCAAAAGAACTTCAGGAGTTTAGACCTCTTATAGATATAGAATGTCAGAGAAAAAGGGGTCCTTGTTTCTGAAATATTCTTCTGAAAACTGCTCAAGAGGACAAATAAAACTCTCTTTCTGTGAATGTCTGTGAGAGTTATTGAGGCTTGGAGGTGGATTAAGCTGCAAATTAATTTAATCTGATTAAGGCCAGGGTACAAGGCATTGCTGAAGGAGATTGTTAATGCTGCCTTCTTTGACCAAGGTTGTCAGTTGTTCTCAGGAAACCACTGTTGAGTCATTAATTTGCACAGGTAAATATAAATATACATATTTTATATATTTATGTAAATATAAATATATATACATACTGTATATATGTAAATAAAATACATAATATGCATATATTTATGTATTTACATAAATTCATAAAATGTTTTAAGAAACCTAAAAGGTGGACTAGTGAATACAGCAGATTCTCTTTTTCATAGTCATTGGTGCTTGGCTTCCGCTGCTAGGAAAGGAGGATTTCAGATTTCATCATCTGACCTTAAAGTTTCTATAGGGACTGTCTTTGCTTTTTTTCAAAAACATATCAAATTCATTTTGGAGACTTTCATTGCTCCAGCAGAATGCAAGCATGGCCTGTGATTAAAGGATTGCTCTGCTAAAGCCAAGGTCATTGGCGAACAGTACCACGAAAGTTGGGAGACTGGCAAAAATTAGAGGACCTGATATAATAGGCAAAAAATATAGAAACAAGAGTGTCATGAGGAAGTACACGTTTCTAGGAGCATCTTGTGCTTCACTAGAATTAAAATAATAAGAAAACAGACTCCTAACAGTTCAGTGCACTTCTGCTACTTGTTGTGTCATGTGTTTTTTTGTATTCTGAGTTTTCAGGAGGGCTTCAGCAGTGCAGATACTCACTTCTTGACAGTCTCTTAGTGGCTATACTGGGTTTGCATGACAAAGTTTTGGTAGTGGGAAGGTTAGAGGGGTGGCTTCTGTGAAACGCTGCTAGAAGCTTCCTCCATGTCTGATAGAGCCAATGTCAGCTGGCTCCAATATGAACCTGTCGCTGGCCAAGGCTGAGCCCATCAGCGACCGTGGTAGTGCTTCTGGTATCACATATTTAAGAAGGCGGAAAAGTTGCTGTGAAACAGCAATTGCAGCCAGAGGGAGAAGTGATAATATGTGAGAGCAACTACTCTGCAGACACCAAGGTGGGTGAAAAAGGAGGGCGAGGAACTGCTCCAGGCACTGGAGCAGAGATTCCCTTGCAGTCTGTGGTGCAGACCATGGTGAGGCCAGCTGTGGCCATGCAGCCCATGGACGTCCATGGTGGAGCAGATATCCACCTGCAGCCCATGGAGGACCCTATGCCAGAGCAGGTGGATGTCTGAAGGAGGTTGTGACCCAACGGACAGCTTTCACTGGAGCAGGATCCTGGCAGGACCTGTGGACCATGGAGAGAGGAGCCCAGGCTGGAGCAGGTTTGCTGGCAGGATTTGTGACCCCATGGGGACCCAGGCTGGAGCAGTCTGTTCCTGAAGGACTGCACTCCATGGAAGGGACCCATACTGAAGCAGTTCATAAAAAACTGCAGCCCATGGAAAGGACACACATTGGAGAAGTTCATGGAGTACTTTCTCCTGTGGGAGGGATCCATGCTGGAGCAGGAGAAGAGTGTGAGGAGTCCTGTCCCACTGAGGAGGAAGGGGCAGCAGATAAAATAGGTGATGAACTGACCACAACCACCATTCCTGGTCCCTTTGCACCACTTGAGAGGAGGAGGTAGAGAAATTAGGAGTAAAGTTAAGCCCTGGAAGAAGGGAGGGGTGAGGGGAAGATGTTTTAAGATTAAGTTTTTCTTTAATTTTCCCCAAGTTGAATCTGTTTTGCCCATTACAGTAACTGCTGAGTGATCTCCTGGTCCTTGTCTGGACCCACGAGCCTTTAGTTATATTTTCTTTCCCTTGTCCAGCTGAGGAAGGGAGTGATAGAGTGGCTTTGATGGGCACCTGGTGTCCATCCCAAGAAAGGGTTGGTTTTGCAGGGTTTGTCACATTAGGGTGTCCAAGGTAAAAAAATGGGGAACTACAGAGCCAACCCACCACTGTGACAGACAGGTTTATTCAATGAGCTGTATAGGAGTTCACTCAAAAGATGCAGTGAATTAGCACAGCCTTCTGGTTGCCTTTTACACACATTAAGATTAAAAGAAAAAAATAGAAAACAAAACAACAACAAAAACAAACAAACAAACAAAACCAAACCAAAACAAAACAAAAAAACAGGTTCTCCTGACAGAAGTTCCAAGAAATCATGCAGTTTGATTTAGATATCAATAAAATTTAGTACTTTTTATGACCTTTGAGTTTTAAGCTTTTAGAGTGCACTGAAGTCATTCCCTTTGATCACAGTTAAATAACAGCTGATCCTTTCCTATACCCTGAAGGACCTGTTATCACCTGAGATGGGGGACTGTGGCACACGGTGCCCTAGATAGCCGTGATCCAAACTAGTGATACAGACACTTCTCCTCTAGATTCCAGGAGCTCAGCTTTAAGAAAAGCAGCAAATAATGCAAGTTACAGCGCAGGCTGGAAGTGCCTAGCAGTAGGGTCATGATTTTTGAAGCTTTTTCTCTTCAGCTTTCTTGTAACAAGCCAAACTTCTTATTGTAATCTGATGTCCCTGGGAATGGAGGCTTTAACAAAAGTGCTGAACATAACCAGACTTGCCATAAAACAAGAAGAGTTGGCAATATCGTGAACAATTGCATTGCTTCAAGCAAGCAAAACAGAGAACACAATAGCAGTCGCTTAAACGGGCCTATTAATCTTTAAAAGTGTTCCTAGATGCAGGTAGGAACATTCTGGTTCGTCTCAGAAGAGGGAGTTATTTTTCTTCTCAGAAATTTTAACATTCAAGAGAGTTTTCAAAAGCCTTCTTATGGTACTTTTAAATGTAATTGGAATCTGGTACAGGCTCTTAAATTTAAGACACGCTTTCTCATGCATTTATCTCCAGTGTAACATTTATCTCCTTATATAGCAAGAGCTGTTATGGTATCTTATAGATGGGACAGAGACACAGATCACAGAACCCACCAGAAATTAAGGAAATTGTTAAAATTAACTGTACTGTTATTGCAACATTGTATTCTTAATCATGTCTACATCCCCATGCTTTGTCTTTGTTCACAACCACTGTGTACAAAATACAGTTATTTGGATAATAAGGAAGTTGAATCTTGTTTTGGCTAGAGGCTACATTGCATCTGTTCCTCATACTGGATTATGTGGGCTTTTGGCACAAACTGTGTCTCCTATTTGCATATGTTTCCTAGTAATGTTAGAACTATAATAAAAGCCAAGAAAGGGTTGGTTTTGCAGGGTTTGTCACATTAGGGTGTCCAAGGTACAAAAGATGGGGAACTACAGAAGAACAAAGAGTTTTGCATGATCAAGCCAGTCCAGACCTGGAAAAATACAGTCCCCATCAACACTGCAGGAGTATTCTCGATAGGTATATGCTTCCTTAACTAGTGTTTTTGTCCAATGCTAGGAAGCTGTATACAGTGGTGAGGTACTCAGGCCCACGAGTCTGGTTCTGTCTGCTTTGCATATCAATAAATAAAACATCACAAAATAATGTGGCAAGAGCTTTCTATAGCTGTTTGAGGCAGTTTATCTCTGACAGAAGGTATGCTTGTGTCAAATTTTAATACTTCAAGTGTATGTGTAACTCCATAGGAATCTCAGCAATCCCACTTAAAAACAATGAGGAAAAAAAAAAGAAGGTTAAAATGTTCTTGCTGAGACTCAAAATTGCTTTACATTAAAAACTCATTTTTCAGATGTTCATAGTTTTATGAACCTTTTGGACACAATTTTTTTTTATGGCCCACAACTGTAACTTCTTTATTGTTTGTTTTTTTGTTGTTGTTTTTTGGGTTTTTTTCTATACCAAAACTTTTTCAAGCCTTCTTTAATCTTTCTTGGCTCTCTGCCCTGAGAAGTTTTCCTGCAACATTTGTGCTAGTGGCTAAATATGGCCTGTCAATGATGTTTCTAGTTCTTCACTATTACAGTTATGTTTCAGTATTGTCTTGATTCTTCATTTCAGTCAAAATCAGATACAGCTCCAGTGAGAGACTCACCAATCTGCACAAACTCTTGAATTCACACAAACCTCTATCTCCCGTAATATTCCCAGTCTTCAAAACTTGAAGCAGTGCTCACAATTTGCCATCACTCCAAACCTGTGTTGTCTCTTACCTCTGGATCATCAGGGAGAGTAGATGAGAACAATTTTAAAACTAAGTGCTTGGCTTAACCACATGTCAAGGACACCATCAGAGCACAACAGCTTTTGTGGGCAGTCACTACTTCTTTGTGTTCATGTTGAACTTCCATGCTCATGTTGAACTTCCTATGACGTGTTCATATTGATCCAATCATCCTGTTTCATGCCAGTTTTTCCTTTGGGCTTGGAGCTTATTTCTGCCGTACTGTGTTATCTCTCTGGACTGTTTCTGAGACAGAGAGACTGCCACAAAAGGGAGGTATAGCACGGAAAATTCATAAGCCATGGAACTAGGATTTGGTCATGAATCTGAATATTGAATATTCATCCTTAGGGACAACAAGTTTCAGAAAACAGTTCCTTGCTGGTTCTTATGACTTGTTCTTCTGACTAATACTAACAGTGCATGAAGAAGACAGCTTCTCTTGTTGACTTCTTGCCTTCTGGCTTTCTAAAGAGATTCCACTTTGCTAGTAAGTTCATTAAATCTAATTTTAAAATTGCCTGTTTCACAATGCAGGAAATAGATCCCTGAGGATGTGACAAATAAAGCAACACAGAAGAACTATTTTTATCGTTTAGGTAGGTCATCTGCCTGTTTTTAAAATAAATTTCAAAAACTTCTTTTGTAAACTTTAAAAAAATAAAATCTGACAACACTCTCTATAGCCCAAGGAATAGAAGTAGTAAAATAAGACAGTACTGCCTAGCTCATTCATGTTTGGGGGAGATATGTACAGATCGGGGGGTAGCCAAATGGTTGTGTTGTACTGTGGATTGACTGAGGAAAAAAAATAGATTAAATCAGTGTAACTTCTACAGTAATTATGTTTGATTTGGAAATTCTTTCCTGTAGTCATGGTCAAATATCATAGTTGCAGGATTTGTTTAACCTGTGAATCTCCAGTCACATTGAGAGGGAGCCACGAACCTCTAACCACATCACCCAGAAGTGATTTTAACTTTTTTAACCACTCCCAGCCTATGATGCTTGGGTTAGCTTATAGTCTATATCTGAATAGATTGATACTGTGAATTTTCTTTTTTAATGGTAATTAATTTAGGTGTATCACATGGTTAGCCTGGTTTAGTGTGCATTGGGTTTGCCACCACAAACAGATGAATTTGCTAGGTGTAGTCTATCAGCCAGTTCAAACAACTGAATAGTCCAAATAAGTCAAACCATAGGCTTCAATTTAAGCATGATCTTCATGTAATCTCTTCACCAGAGTGCTCAGGATGAGGATGAGATATTGACTGTACTATATTTTCAGCAGCCATCTCAACCTAGAGAGCTTGCCTGGAAGCAGCATGCTTCATTGTTCCATCCCATTAGCAGGAATGTCAGAATTATTGAGTGGGCTACCTTCAATCTCTAGCTCATGGGGCAGGTAAAAGCCACCTGTGTAACACTGAACCAAGAGTTTAAATTAAAAACAAACAGAAAAAAAAAATTAGTCGATAGTCAGTATTCAAAAATGATAACCCCAATCAAGACAGTATGGGAGCAAGTGATAAAAGTTTCCTTTTTGCCAATGGACTTCTTCAGTATTATCTGCCCAGGCCTGCAAAACCAATTTGTTCAGTGATAGTGAGAGGAGATGGAGCATAGCTGGTTACACACAGAGCAAGCCAGGATCAGAACCTGTGGTTTCAGGAAATAACTGGGTGGAAAACTAAGGTTATGCTGCCAATGGAGGTTTTTGGCAAATAGCCAATACTCGTGCTTCAAAAGACTTCTACAATTACAGGTTTCATTATCACTGGAACACATAATTTGTGTCTAATGAGGATTAATGTCTCCTTGAAATTAGATACCAAGGAGTGTGCATGTCCCTTCTCCATGCCAAGACTACTGCATCTTAACTACAAGCTTAATTGGGTGTAGAGAATTACAAGGAAATGTACTGTTTTTTTTCCTAGCATCATGTGTATTATCTTTTATTACCTGGTGACCAGGTGTTTGATAAAATCTGTTATCCTCACTGATGAAAACAGAAACTGGGTAGCAAATCAAAACTAGAGCATTATTCCTACTCTTAGGAAATGGGATTGAACTATTTTTTGCCTTGGCCTAATTCATGTTCATTTATAATAAGCATTATAGTATCAATAAAATAAAAAGTGTTAGGAAGGGCGAGGTACCACACAAGCAACAATAAAGTCAAGATCTCCAACATTATGTTTTGCTAGGCCTTTGTGCTCTTGCACCTTTCTGTGAAATTTCAAGTGTTGACCACTGTCTTGTGGAGGAAAAAGTGCTCCATCCCACTCAACAAACTAATGTTTTTTTTACAGTTTTCCTCAGAGTGTATTTTTCAGATACTAACAAGGAATTAAAGAAATATAAAATAACATGTCATAAAGCAGAAACATACAATTTTAAAAAGTATATTTCTCTGGTGCATAATCATTGTGTCACAGCAAATTTGTTTGTTATACAAGGCAATCTTGGAGTGTGTTATGGTTTGTTGGGGTTTTGTTTGTTTTTGTTTGTTGTGGTTTTGTTTTTTTTTTTTTTCTCTGGAGTTTTAATGTATTTTGTCTTTACCTCTGGTAAAAGGACAATGGGTAACGGGTACAAACTGGAACACAAAAGGTTCCACTTAAATTTGAGAAGAAACTTCTTCTCAGTGAGGGTGACAGAGCACTGGAACAGGCTGCCCAGGGGTGTTGTGGAGTCTCCTACTCTGGAGGCATTCGAGAGCTGCCTGGATGCCTTCCTGTGTAACTTCGTCTAGGTGTTCCTGCTCCGGCAGGGGGATTGGACTAGATGATCTTTTGAGGTCCCTTCCAATCCCTAACATTCTGTGATTCTGTGATTCTGTGATTTTAGTTAGTCTTAATTTCTCATTAATTTCTTGTGCTGTTGTTATAGGCACTGTAGATAAAGTACACACAAATAAATGAGAGGAACATCATCCTTATTATTATTGAGGGTAACAGAACACTGGAACAGGCTGCCCAGGAAGGCTGTGGAGTCTCCTTCTCTGGAGACATTCAAAACCCACCTGGACACATTCCTGTGTAGCCTCATCTAAGTGTTCCTGCTCCAGCAGGGGGATTGGACTATCTTTTGAGGTCTCTTCCAATCCCTAACATTCTGCGGTTCTGTGATTACTCTTTAGTTTTAAAATAAACCATGTTAAGATATTATCTGTTAAAATTTATCTAGATTCACCACCTAAAAATAGAATCATAAAATCATAGAATGGTTTGAGTCAGAAGAGACCTTCAAAGATCATCTAGATCAACCTCCCTGCCATGGGCAGGAACATCTTTCACCAGATCAGGTTGCTCAAAGCCCTGCCCAATAGAAAATGTCCACTTGAAACCAAGTGCACAATTTAAGCAGATATAATGAAATTAAGCATTATCTCCAAGCACTTAGAAACAGTATTACTGAGACTTAAAGGGATTACATCTCACCTAAAAGAAAGTATCTGCCATTGCAATGATTTCCAATAATGATCAAAATTAATCCTTGGGCTGACAGCCAACACAAATCCTGTACATAGTTTAAAAGCTTAAAAAGCCGTAGGCAGTTAAGTGGGACCCTTCATCAGTACAAGGGTGATTATTGGTCTGATCCTACACTCAGAAGTAAACTTCTTACCACGGACTAGAGTATTGCTTTAGTGCTGACTGAAAAAGGGAGGAGCAGGATGTAGGATTTCCCTTCCCTGTGTCACTTCCCTAAGACCTGCATAATTTTCCTGGAAGTCCTGTTATCTGTGTTCTGCCCACTTTTCAATTATGGCATCTGTCTGAGAGGTTACCAGCTGAGGAAGTACAGTTCGCCCAATAATGTGTGGAATTGAAGTCAAGATGTATGTCATGAGTCTGAAGCTCAGAAGACAGCAATTTTCCATCTATGATTGAAATTTCAATTGTGAAATGAATCCCGACTGGACTCGTCAGACTACTTGATGTTTCTTCTACAGAGCTTGAAATTGAGTCTTTTGCTATGAAGCAGCAGCATTTTTCTATAAGAAATAAGGAGTTTACTTTACATCACCTGCTGAAGATTAAACAATTTATACCCATTTGCTTAATGGTTGCTTGTGACATTGGAAGATAGTACACAACCTATCAAAAGCTTCAAGCATCTGCTTGTACTCTCTGAAAGAATTCTTAACTTTCATTAAATGTACAACTGAGAATAAGCTGCTTGGGTAGCAGCTTTTCATCCATGTACAGGATTTCCACATTCTGAATTAAACAAATACTCTCAGAAGTTTACTGATATTTAAAACCTACACACCAGACCAATAGTCTTTTGCTTTTCTGTATTTCTGTAAATGACGATAAAGATTCAGGTTAATTTTTTAATGCCTGTCACATTTGACTCACTTTGGATTAAGAATCCCCAAGAAGTTACAGAGGAGTGTGCATTAGCAAAAAAAAGGAGGAGGGATTGATTTTTGTCAGGCTTTCTTTTATTGATTGGCAGCTTAACATTTATCAGCTCAAACAGCTTATGGCTGCCATTTTGTGAAGTGGTATTTTAGAGGTCAAGCTAATGCACCAGCTGGTTTTGGTTGCATTTCTAAAGCTGATCTTTGCTGGACCATCATTATCCACTTTTACCTCCTTTGAGGACTCAGGATGTACTACACACAGTCAAAAGTAATTCTGAAAAACTCTTCTCCCAGACTTTGTCCATAACTTCTGAAAAATAATTTATATTTGTTGTGATGACTTCTCTTTTGTTATTAATCAAAGAATTATAACGATAATGTTTCTGTTTCCTTTTCTCACTGCCTCACCAGCAGCATTGAAATATGAATGTGACCATCTAGTTAAGCATCTTTAAACAAGCCATCAAGGCAAGCAATGTTTTTCATCACCCCAAGAACCAAACATAACAGTATTCCAGTAATGAAAGATTTTATATAGAAGAGGAGTTTGTACTGACCATATGCCAAATTCTTACATTTTAAATGTGTTGGCAACATTTATCAAGCTGTTTCACTATGCAAATTTACCATTTTTCTGTTCAATTGACTCTTAACTCACCAAGCACAAATACTGAAGCAGGACATAATAATCAAAACTTAAAAGACAAAAATAAGGGAGCAGGGGAGAAAAAAACCTCAAGAGTGAAGACAGTTGTGACGCCAATGCCACATATCACAATTTATTCCCACATTTGTGATAACAAAGCTTTACTTCACAATACTTGATACACACTAACCCACAGGGCAAATCCATATTCCTACTCAACAAAGAGTTACAGAAATAGATGAGAGTGAATATCTGTGTGCTGCTTGACAAATGGCACTTCTTACAGCTGGTGTTTGTTAAAAGCACTTGGTAACACTGTGCAATCTCTGGCATTGTTGTACAGAGAAAGCCTCGGCTGTTTCCTATGCCTATATATTTATAGTTACATTTTCATCAAACTGAATTGTCTGTCAGCTTCTGCTTTCACCAATCATTTTAATATTGCAGCTGAAAAAATTTTAAACTAGTATCAAGGAATGACATGCAATGTCAAAAGACAAATGCCTCATTAACTGTCAATAATGCTCCAACAAGTCTGCATTTTAATGGTAAAGAAGCTATGGAGAGCAAAACAGCATATCACAAAGGCAGATTTCTGATTGCTAACTAGCAGTAACACACACTGACAGGATTTAGTTCACCCATTAATTTTCACGTGTGGCTAGAATAAAGACATTTAACAGAGGAAAACAAGAGGACTTCCACAACTGGAATCTGCACCTAATGTCCCCCTGACTAGATGATCTTTTGAGGTCCCTTCCAATCCCTAACATTCTGTGATTCTGTGGTCAAGGTGAAAGTAATCAGCCACAGACTGACAGGATGGATTTTCAGAGTGGAACACAAAGGGCAAATCAGCGTCATGGCAGTGCTCACACACTGGCACATATGGAAACTGGGATATTTTGTGGGCACATGGCTGGCAATTTTGCACACATTTTTTACAACTACCTTTGAGTTAGGAATAGGAAATGTGGAAACGTAAATCTGAATTAATTATTTAAAATATCAGTATAACTCAAGTCTCATTTATCTCCAATGAGGGAGGGTTTTTTTTGCATTTAAGTGGCATCCATTCGGCTTCAGTGTATTTTACTTGAGCATGACCTAAAGACCTAAATCTTTGGATATTTGGTTAATTCTGATGAATTTTCCTGTTTGTACTTCATAGATAAGCTGTTAGAAAATCTATAGTGCATTAGTATGTTCGCCACTTCTACTGCTCCAAGTGGAAGTGGGATGATGTTTACTACAATGCACAGAGATTATACCAACTCTCTGGGTTACAATGCAGCCAGTACCCATTGGGGTAGATTTAGGGCCTTATCAGACAAGCTGTGGTTGTGGCTGAAGATGATGTGAGTGAAGTTATTGCTTGTATTTTAGACCCAGATCAGTTTACAGAACCAGGTTTCTTCACTGAACTGAGAAGGTGTTAATCTGGATGGGGTGCAGAAAAGAGATCAGGGTGCTGGAGATAACTTTTCATTTGAATCCTGTACAGCTGGAACAGTCTGCCCAGCTGTGGTCCTACTTAAAATAATAGCTATAATTTATAGTCAACATTTTAAATAAATATGGTACAAGTTTGTTTTAGATTGTCCCCAGTACCACAGGGTAAAACTATCTCTGTTGCCTGTTAAAAAAAAAAAACAAAAAAACAAAAAACAACAAAACATTCTAATCAAGTAACAACAAAATTGCTTTTCAGGCTGTAAGTCCATGGAGACATAGGAATGCACTGTGTTTTGTACAGTACAGTATGATGGTTCTTCTGCCAGACAGAAGATCCTATGCACAATTACAAAATAAGCAATAAATGTTTGCAATTTCCTCTCTTCCCTTTAACAGCCTGCTTTCGTCTTACAGGTTACTAGGATGATGGGGAAGGCAAGTTATTTATTTTGTTTTCCTTATAATAATTGAAAAGATATTTTCTTTCCTTGGCTTTACCATAAATAACACAAAGCTAGAGGTTTTCACACTTTTTCCCTCCTTCTCTCCTAGGAAACCGATCTCATGACCTTTAACATCTCAATGCACCGCTCTTGGTGGCGGGAACATGGTCCCGGCTGCATACGAAGGGTGGTGCGTCCTTCTGCCCCTGGCATCCTAGATGATTACTCCTACGTCTCCGTGACAGGCTGCATAATTGATTTCCAGTACCTAGAGGTCATTCACAGCGCTATCCAAATACTCCTTTCCGTAAGTTCCCGTTTCCTCTTGTACTGGGGTCCTGACAGTCCTTTTGCATGCAGCCTGCTGCTGTTGGGTATCTCTGTCCTCAAAGTGGGGTATAGTAGTTGATGAGTAGCAGCAGAGGTTTTTAATTGTATTTTGAATTAGAGAATTGCATTTGCACCATTATAATGTGGACTGCTTTTCTCTCTGCTTATATCCTATAAAGCTCTGTACAGTAGTCCTCATTCTGGCCTTTCCTGGGACAGCTGAAAATCAACTTGAGTTCTCAGCTCTCATTCACTGAGACATGTACAGCAAAGGAAAGCAGACTTGTCCAAAATTAATTTGCCTAAACCTTTCTGAAGTTCACAATCAATGACGGTATTTATTCAGCCCCAAATGTAAATATGTTTTATGCAATACATGGCAAAGTTTCTTCCTAAATTGAGATATGGATATAACACTTGAAAAAAAGGTTAGAGAAGTATTAGGAATTAAAGTACTGGCTTATAATTAACCATGGTATTTGTTCTTTCCTGGGACTCTGCATTATCAGAATATTTTGCTTCTGTGATCTACATTTTGTAGTTGCCACACCATTCAATGGCTGCAAGTACAAGAAGTCTTTATAAAAAGTGCAGTGCAAGAAGTGCTGGGGCTGGATGAGTCTTGGCCACAGTCTTTCCTCAGTCTGATGGCTGCTTCTTCATGTGATTAAATGGTTGTTTGGCATAAGCAGAATGTGATCTCCTAGAAGTGATAGCTCTTTCCCTGTATAGCTGTGTATCATATGTACCAGCCTGCCTACCCCAAGGGGGTGAACATAGGTCTAATGTCTGGAGCTATACTGAGAACATAAAAATTTAATGTGTACAAACTTAAAGAAATATTGGAATGGAAAAGTATAAAAATGATGTAATAATTATAAAGCATTAGATGTCACAGGCTTTCCGTTTCTTGTGGAGTGACTGATTGTTTGGAACAATCATAAATAAATTCTGGATACAATTCATTACAAGTTCAAAATGTTCCAGGAACATAGAAGGCTTGATTGTGAATTAAATAGTTGCCAGTTTCAGATGCTGCTTTTGATTGGTATACACAATATTAAAATTGAAATCTCATATGTGAAGTAAGGTTTTCCTCCAGTATCTTCTTGCTATCCCATCTGTGACATGTTGTGGTTAGCATACTATGAGTCTGTACTTCAGTTTCCATTCTGAATTCTAATTTAGGCTTGTTTAATTTACTGACATACAGGACAGAAGTTACTACCTGGATTATCAGACTTGTTGCAGTTTCCTCCCATTTTCTGAGTACTGGTGCCCTAAGGAAGTTCCCATTCAGTTTGGATACAGAACTGCGTTCCTAATTGGGGTACCAGTTTCAGTTGTTGGTTAAAAGGTCATTTAGGATGTCTTTTTACAGTACTGAAGAACTGTAGACTAGAAGGTCCTTCTTTTTTTCTTTTCCTAGTAGTTAGTCCTAAAAATTTCTTTTTAGACCTTACAACATACTTAATTTTCATAACATTTTTATGTATCAGTAGTAGCGTAACAAACTATTTTACAGTGTAACAAAAACTTTATTGGCATAACAAATCATTTTATACTGCTAACCCTTGTCCAAATGACTGGGAAGGTGAGCAATTCCATTTGGTAGGGAGTTAGAGCCTCTGTAGGAAGAAATCCCTCCAGGGCTAAATATTGGATACCTGTTGAGAAATATAACTCACTAGCAGCAGTTCTACATTTTTGAAAGGTGGCTTTTTATTGAATTTTTTTTTAACTCATATAAAAATTTTTATATGCACAGAATGCTGCAGCTGTGACTACCTTAGACCCTACTTCAGGGTATAGGCTTGACAGTCATGTATTTAATTCTAACACAGTAGGGCTCTTTTTGCGTTTGCTTTATAGTTATTTCTTAAAGAGTAGCTTTGTATCTCATCCTGATTCTGGGTGGCTATTGAAATGATTTGGAGTTGAAGGGGTTAAACGCTTTTTCAAATTGGGGGGAAAATCAAGAGAAATATGAGAGAATGGGATGCAATTGATAATAAAGAAAAAAATATATTTAATTTGTGTGTTTAAAATCTACATTTATTTGATGTAGGGGCACAGTACATATTATTTTGATGACTAAATCCTTCCGCACAACACCTTTAATTTTAAAATTCTAGGCAGATCATCTTTATGGAAACCTGAATTTTCAGAGAACAAATTAATATTACAGTCAAAATGGTGACAGCTTAGCAACTTTGAGAAAGATCTTCCATACAGTCTTTGTTGTTATTTGAAAATAGTAATGCACACTGAGAATGTTAAATGCTAGGCAGACACTCTCTTCAATAGCCTGAGCCTTAAAAAGTTCTTGAAGCGATTGTGAAGAGTTTTGTATTGGACTCTGAGACTAATTTCACAGTAAGTCCACAGCTACATTGTGAAGCAGAGGCTTCCAAGCGAGGGTTCACCGAGGTAGCTCTGGAGTTAGCAGTCATGTAACTTCTTCAGTGCCAGAAAAAAGCAAAACTAATTCATTTTGGCAGAGCAACAGTCTGACACGATAAGACTACTTCTGGGGATGGGAGCAATTACCTTCTCACAACACTGCGTTGCACAAGGTAAGGTTAACTTTCCACCTGGTCTCATCACTGTATGGAAGACCTGTACCTAAAACCTAGACCTCTGAAGGAAGGGGGATGAAAAGAAAGAAAAAAACCAAAACCTAAAACCATAAAACATTTAAGCTGTTCAGCATGTTGATGCTGACCAAATGCAGGATATTTTGGAGAAAAGCAGTGGTTTACTTAGCAGAGGTCCATCTATTGCCTCGCATAAGTGTCAATTATTGTAACCCCTAGGTGACTGCTGGACCTATAGATGAGGAATACACAAAAAAAACACTCCTGAAGAGTTACCTCATTTTCACTACACTACAAAGCCAGGCAAAATTGTAATAAAGGGAGACTAAGAGTACTGAATCTTTTTCATAGTGGAGTGAAAAGCAGTGAACGTGTCTGCCTAAGGTAAAGTTAGGCACTAATCCATGGAGAACAGCTTGTCAGTAACATTACCAAGCAAAGAAACATAGCCAGAAAAATATATTACTTTCTACACAATATTGTATAAAATGAAGTTGTAATATCACAAGTACAAGAAAAAGCACTCCTGGCAGCCAAATTGGCAGTTGGACACTGTGGTCACTGTGAGTCTGAAAGATTCTCCTGCAAGAGTCCTACAGACTACATCTATACACATAAATTAAGCGTGCCAAGGGAACTGGGTACTGAGGCCAGCTGGCTCAGAACAGTTCACATCTCTGCTAATGGTCTCAGCCTCTGAAACAGACTGGTGCTTTCAAGCCACCCACTGGGAATAATCTCTGGGATTGTTGTCCTGGCCAAAACTGTGCCTGGGAACTGTGTGGGAAGAGTGCTGGCTGGAGCAGGCCAAACTGACACCCATGCAGCAGCATGGGCGATAGCGTGCCGTTCCAGGGATGCTCGCAGGCATGCAGGAGTTCCCTCCTATTGATGCAGTCTTAGCAGGAAAACATCCGGTGACAATTTGTTCCTGCAAGTGGGACAGGGCAGGAGGTGGCAGGAATGGCCTATATATCTGGAGGGGAGTAGAAGTCAGTGATTTATGTCAACGTTTTATTTTTTAAATCTTTGCCAGATAAACTTATCCCCTACCTTTTTGACATGATAGAGAAAGGTATGTTTTCACATGACATCTCCTGGTTACAGTGACATTTATGACAGTACACAATGTCAGGCAAGCAATATGGATTAATTTCATGAGTTGTTATTCTTATTAATATCCCCTTTTGAGGTTAGCTAATTCCACCAATGATTGAACTGGGGATGGTGGTGGTTTTCTGTTTATGGGCATTCTGTCCTGTTAATCTCTTCTACCATCCTAATGCAGGAATGTGTCAGCACCTCCACCCCTGCATTAAGCAACATACATCTGCCTTGTATCTATCGTTCTGCCACTTTCTCCCCAGATGGAGAACAGGGTGTGAAACTGAGGCTTTGTCTGGATAAGCATTGAGTTTCTGCATCATTTTTGAATGTTGTTTCATTCTTGGACATGTGCCTTCTTGACGTGCAGACAAAAAAGAAAGCTGAAAACACCTTGGACTGCAAGGCTTGAGATGTTCTTTATTGTGGCAATTTATTTCATTTCTGGTTGGCCTCATTCTGGCCCCCGAGAAAGATCTGTCTTTTGTGTGAATGGTGGAGTGAAGATACTACAGAAGTAGTGGGGCTGCTGACCATAGTTTTGATCTGAAACTCTTTCTCTGATTCTCTAGGGACCAATGGGGCCAGAACCATTAGAAAAGTTTGAAGACAAAGTTTTTCTTCCTTCAGTATTAGTTGCCTTGGTCTGTAGCATGCATTCACTCTGTTAGAGGAACACATCTGGTACGAGTACAGCAGTGTGACATTGTGCAGGCACCTTTCATCGTTGTAGCAGTTAAAAGTGGACAACTTCATACATGGGTATATCTAACTATGGGTCTTCATTCAAGAGATGACAAAACCACATATAAATGGTCACTGTCTTCCAGGATTTGAGTTAGAAAACAAGAGCATATAAAACACAACCACTAAAGTACATGTCCCAGGAAGTTGTCTTCCCAGTGCACCTCTCAATTCCTGAATCTATAAATACTGTATACTTTCCATGTATGCCGTGTGCAGATGGCTTTTGAATATCTCCAAGGAGACTTCACAACCTCCTTGGGCAATTTATGTGAGGGCTCAGTCACCCTCCCAGTAGAAAAGTGTTTCCTGAAGTTCAGAGGGAACATCCTATGTTTTAATTTGTGCCCATTTCCTCTGGTCCTGGCACTGGGCACCAACAGGAAAGAGCTTGGCTCCGTTCTCCTTCACTTTTCCTTCAGGTATCAGTAAAATCCCCCCTGAGCTGCTGTTCTCCAGGCTGAATGATCCCAGCTCTCAGCCTTTCCCCATGTGAGAGATGCTCTGGTCCCTTTGTCATCCTTGTGGCCCTTCTCTGGAGTGCCTCCAGTATTCCCATGTCTTTCTTGTACTGGGGAGCCTAGAACTGGACACAGCTTACTAGGCATGGGCTCATCAGTGCTCAGTAGAGGGCAAGGATCCTCTCCCTTGACATGCTAGTCGTACTTTGTCTAATGCAGCCCAGGACCATTCACCTTCTTTGCAACAAGGGCACATTCCTGATGTTTGTTCAACTCGATGTCCACCAGGACACTCAAATTGTGCTCCAGCATTCCAGCTGGGTGGCCCCAGCCAGTACTGGTGCCTGGGGTTGTGCAAGACTTTGCTTTTCCCCTTGTATGCACTTCATGAGGTATGTTACACTAAAAAAAAAAAAAGGATATTTCTAGCACTTACCTCATTTTCTGTAAAAATAGTACTTGCCTGTCCAAAAGATTCATAATTATTGATTGATATAAGTTAATGCTGATTAATGCTGAACACTTCTAAAAATTTGATCATAAAGTTCTTAGACCTGTCATCCTTATATTTGTAGGTTCCCTTGTTGTAATTAACCAGGTAGGATAATTTCAAATATTTTGAATTTTCGTTACTATTATGACAATTCAGAATAATGCAATCATGCCTGTCATACAGATCATTAGTTCCTCTTATTTTTGAGGAATTAATTCCCCTTACATTTTCCTCACAGTTCTCTGATGTCTTAAACGTATATTCTCTCCGTGGAACATACAGCATCTCTTCCATAAGGAAATGATAAACAATGCAATCTGATTACATTATTTCTGGATCTCTGTCACTGGTCAGCACCTCATACTGACCCCATGCAGTTGTCTCACTTTGTGAATTATTTCTGCCCTGTTGTCCTCAAAGAATCTACTAAATGTTGATTATTTAATACAAAAATGAATTGTGACATTTAGTAGACTTAAATGCTTTTTTTACATCAGAGAAAAGTAGAATTTAATTAACAACCATATTTAGCACAACAGACATTAAAATGGAGATTATGAATCCTGTGTAAATAATTAATGAGGGGAAACATTGTGGCTATCGAGCTATAAAGAGACTTAGATTGGGGGCAATGCCAGCATGACTTAATGAAGTTCAGATCATTGACCAAGCTTTTACTTCTGAGCCGTAAGTTTGAATTCTTTTGGGGTTAATTTGGGTGGTTCTTCCTCTATCCCTAATGTTAAGATTGCCTTCTCTCTGCCTTGTGAAAAAACTCCAGGAGTTTCTCTGAAAGAGGTTGCAGAGCTGCTTTTGTCCCTTCCTTTGGGCAGCCAGAGCTGCAGGTTTCTTCATATTCATTTAAATGTAACAAAAGGGCTAATGATATCAATATATAATGTGGTTCCTCTCGGGGACTGCAGCAGCCCTTTTTTTCCCATTAGTTATGGCCCTGTTTTCATAATTGGGCAGAAAAGGATGCTAGGAAGCACATCACATATGTTGTTCTCTGAAGAAAATCCCTGCAGGGGCTGACACCAGTGCTCAGCCAGGTTCCTTACTCTCTTTCCATTTCCTCGAATGGCGTGTGATTGATGAAGAAAGCCAGTCAACATCAGCATGTGACAGAAAAACGTGAGGTAATTTAGTGTTAAGGTCTACAGGAATGGTACATGAGCAAAATTTAGTTGTCCTGGAGGTATTACATATTTTCTTGAATTTTGCTTCCAACTTTTTCACCTTTTTTGTTTAGGAAACAGTTAACATGTTTGTTCCCATACTAAATAATTGCACAAGTGGCATGGAAGATTAACTTTACATTGTCTGCAGAGCTGAAGATCAACATTACTCCAAAGAGAGTATACAAGATACACCCGTTCTTCATCATCATCCTCATAGCCAGGAACTCTTGTCTCTTACCTAAGTGAATAGTGATTTAAGGTGGGCTGTTGGCTTCTCAAAGATGCATTAGTAAGTTTAGAATGATCTCCAGATTATTAAAGTTCAGAAGAACATTTTAAGCCTGAGCAGTGTTACGGAGGAGCTGCCAGTCTCTGGAACAGACTGCAGGGAAGGCAGCTTGTGCAAATGGCTTTTGAAGTTATCCCCAGTTCTTTGTAGTAGTTGCTTTATTGTGTTTTCACAGCAATCTATTATTTGTGTAGTTCCACAAATGTTTGTAGTATTAGATCAGGGATTCATACAGCCCTTTGCCAACATCAAGCCTGCAGTGTTAAAAAAATATAACCAAGAGAAACAAAATTAGTGAGAGATTGTGTCTGTGCCTATGTTCTAGAGATGACCTTGTCCTTTCTCATTAGGTTTAGTTAGACCACATTATGCATGGTAGTGCATAGGTAGTAAAATACACAAGTGTATTTCTCTAATTACTAGTTTGGGTCAATAAAGCCACTACATGAGACAGAATCAAGAAAAATCTGTGGTTTTTACATCTCAGTTGTCCTTTACAGGGGCATCTGCTTTTTCTAGCAGCTCATTTAAAAGTAACTGAAACCACTGATATTATAGTTATTTGCATGCTCATTTATTCACTAACTGCTTTTTTAAAAGTAACTGAAACCACTGATATTATAGTTATTTGCATGCTCATTTATTCACTAACTGCTATGATATGGATTTATGAAAAAGAGTTAGACAACTTCTGCAGCGGAGCTGGCTAAAGGTGAGGGGATAGGGAACAGGAATTTAAGCACTCACTATATAGTAGTGCATTCACCTTCTCAACTAGTCAATATAACAACTAAATTGTTCTAGACATTTTGCAGCACTTGATATAGATTTGTTTCCCATTTTACATGAAAAGTACTATGGCATTTTTTCAATATTGTACAAAAATTTCAATGAAATTGTGTGCAGGTATGAAATATTTACATGAGGAATATTTAGAGTAAAAATAAAAGTTGATTGCTTATTTTAATTTTTCTCGAGCTCATTAATATTTCAGTAAAAATGATGCAGAAGCACTGGAGATAAATGGAAGATTTAGAAAACATCACGTTTTTCCCCTTCTAATTTTGCAACTTAGTTGCTGTAATTCTCAGATACTTTCATTTAGACCCATTTCCAGTATTTTCAAGTTAACCTGAACTGACACTGAACAGGGAACTGCAGCAGCCCAGTACATGGTACTTGGTGGTCACTGATTCAAATACTAGGCAGCACCTCTGCAAATAAGCAGGAGAGATGATGGAAAAGGTAAAAACATGTTAAAATGCCTCTGCAAACTTGTATGCCTACATGCTATCTTGAGAACTGAGCAGAATTCTGAATTTATGTTACACTGGGAAACTGGAAATTATAAGAGAAAGTGGGAAGTGGAGCAAAGATTAGCAATTTAAACTTTTTTTTAGAGGGCAAGGAAATCCAACTTTTTTTTCATTTAGAAAAACTGAAGCAATATTTCCTTAGTACATTAGGGATATTTTATTGACTGTATTGTCTGAATCTGTTAACTGTTTGATGGGCCGCTGGGACACCAAAGATCCTGGAAATTCCTGTTTAAGCAAGACCACGGTGCTCCCAAGGATATTTATCTTCATCCCTCTTGGGACACTCCTGAGCTTTCAGCAACCTCTGTGTCAATCAGCACATCATAGTTTCCTTAGAAGGTGGAATCAAATTCATGCCTTTCTGCCACGCTGCAACTCAGTGCAAAAAAGCACTTCTCTGTCTCCAGCAGTGTGTTGTGTCAGGTCTGCTGTGGTTGCAAACTTGATAAACCCATCAAGGAAATGAACTTCTCTAGGCTAAGTGTTCACATGGTGATTGACAGCTCTGCCTGAATGGGCCTGACTTTGTTTTGTTTTGTTTTTATTTCCAGAAAATGCAATTCTAATTGATTTTTACATTAAGACGTGCTTTTAAATAATGAAAATGTATTTTACTAAGTGGGTCTGATTCCTTAGCCTGCATCTGCACATTTAGTGTAAAGGATGCTGGCAAAACAGAGGCAAGCCTCACGCTACAGTCTCACTGATCCTAAAGTCAATAGATCTGTGCTCACTTATGCTCATCAAGCTGATTCCTTCTGCATTTCATAGTATATAGCTATGTGATGAGGCTTTCTTATGTGTGGGAAAAATATCCAGTGATTAAACCCCATCTCTGTGTGAGCTTCCACTGACAGGACGTTTTTCTTTTAATCATGTACTGAATTCACAGCCTAGCTCTTCCATTAAAATTTCTTGCCTGAATGTGACCTGACTGCAGAAAGAATTCTTCTTTCTCTCGACTGCAGTCCCCAGTGATTTGCAATGCTCTCTGTTTTGTCCTAGGGAAACTGGAGAAGCCAGAGCAGGGATTTCACTAAACAAGCAATGAAACAGCTCATACTCCTCAAGCTTTGAGGGAATTATTTGGTTTTCAGCAAGGGACAAAGCCCATGAGTATATATGCTCCTCTCAGAACAATTCACAGAAAGACAGACAAGGTTTTCTGGCAAAATATTTTTTGATTTAGGAAAATTGCAATCCAGAGTAAGTTTTAAAAGGTGTGTGGTCTGTAAATGCTGCCTTCACAGCTCTTATAGCTAATGTTTCTGGCCCAAATTCTGTAGTACGTTTGCGTATCTTTTGACTATTCTTTGTTCACCATCTAGTACTGTGGAAGTTGCTGAAAAACTTATTTTATGTATTTCCTTTATATTTCTGCAAAGCCAAGCAGGGACTCCCACGAGCAGATGCAAGTTCCAGCACCGGGTGTGCTTCCCAGCACCCACAGAGGTGGCATGTTTGGAAATGGGGCACAGTGGACTTGTTACAGGGCTGTTCCAACCTTGGCTACAAATACCCTCTTAGTTCCTATCAGCTCTGTTGTGGAAGGTGCTGGACATGGAAACAGAGGAGGCGGCTGCCACGAAATTCTTCATTCACAGATCAGGGGTGTGTGTAGCTGTGTGGGGGAGAAGGAAAGGGGCAGCTATAGCCCATTCACACAGGTAGCAGAGAGCAGAGTTTGGGTGACACTGTGATATAACAGAAGAGACTAATTAAAAGTTTATACATGAGTACAGTCAAGAAAGATGCATGTTGATCAGTACCTAAGAAGTGATGTTTTACAATATCAGAGTAGTAATTTATGTAGAGCTGCATGATGAATTTGCCTTTTTTTCAGTTTGAATTTGTTTCTTCAGTAGTCGTTAGTCTTGCCTGAGGGAGTAAGCACTTTATATACACTTTTATAGAATGAAAGAAATGAGTCTCATATCATGGAAAGAAACCCAACAACCACAAGTGAGAAGGATGGTGGTTGTGGTTGTGGCTAGGAATAAGTATATATAAGGATTTTTGTGTTCTCCAAAGGTTCAGAATAGAGAGAGATTGAGTGAAACAGATGCTTGAGGCATTTCTTTGCTGTAGTTTGATTACAATTTGAACAGGTAAGATTGCTAGTGGTCTTGAAAGGGAGACTGATGTGAATTACTTTTGGGCTTGTAAGTTTTTGTCTGATCTCAGTAACTATTCTGAGAGAACAAAGTCTTCTTAAAGTAGAAGCCTGAAAAGCAAATTTCATTTCTTCTCACCCTTGTATAATATGTAGAATACTTCAGTTGAAAAAAGTGCTTACATGGAATGATAAAAATTATGAATAATGCTGTTACTCCATGATTCTGATGTTCATCTGCATCAAAATGATAATTGAATAAACCAGGTGTTGTGAAAGCCATCTGCTAGATCTCTCTCTGTATCTTTAATATAGGTAGAGAATTTTCAAGAAATCATTCCTAGCGATGTGGAACTTTTCAAGCTTAACTTCCCATTACCTTCTAAGTAAATTCCTGCTATGTAGATTAATTGATAATCATTGTGAATGACAGTTAAAAGTGGTAGATAATTAAACAGCCTCTGAAAATAACATGATCATTTCTATTTTTGTGATTAATTTATTTTTGTCTTGTTTAATAACTGATAATGCACCTGATATATTTGCAGACGTGCGTCTGTACAGATTCAAATAACTAGCTAAAATAGAAAACTCAACATAGAAAACTAAACCTTCATTCTGGTCCCTTATACCAGGTAGCTTGATTGTTTGTTCAAGTGATACATCAATGTCCAGAAAGAATTTTCAAGAGTGAAATCCTGCATGGTGGATATTTGAAATGCCCTCCCGATCACCTGTAGGCTTTTCTTACCTGTATATCAGCTAAATTCACCAGACATTTGAAATTTCATCTGCATTTTAGAAGGCTGTGAGTTTAGTGTCCATGTGAGCAGAAAACAAACCATCAAAGTGATTCTTGACCAAAACCAAAATATAAAAGAAAAAGAAAAATCTCTGTGGTTGATTTGTTATTTTTGGAGAGTGCTGGAAGGCAAAGTTTAATTAATTTGCAGACACACACTTTAGCCTCATTTAAACCCATTTCAGTCTTCAGTAGTGAGAATCTCCGTATCTGTGCCAGCATGTTGTTCACTGTAGCCTTATGCTACCAAGCTTTAACAATTGATACAGTATAATAATTTATCAATATCCAACCTGGGACAGGGCCTTCTGACTGGAAAGCTGAATATATATAATTATCAAATTTAGTAACTGTCTTGAGAAATTTTCCTATTACAATGTTTGCTCTGGCCTTAACTTTTTTATTTTCTTGATCCTACATAAACGATGTAAAGATGGGAGCTTAATTGGGCTTGTTGTACCAGAGAGTTTGTCTGCTTTTTCAAACCATAGAAATTTTTCTAATGTGAGCTAGAATACTAATATAAAATTCTGCTGGTAAAGTATAATGTGTCATTATCTTATCATATGATATTAATTAATAATAGTAATAATATAACTCTCCCTAGCAATCTTACCTAACTACAATAGGATTCAAGTAATTAGACTCCAAGGAAAAAATACAAAAGTCTTCAGGATATTTTTAATCTGCTTACTTTTCCACAGTCAGCTGAAATAGAGTATGAAATAAAAAGAGCAGTTCACCATTCCTCTGGAATGCTCTGCTTTCTCTATTAGTTTTGTTTATTAGTGACATGTCCTCATGTTTCCTACACACTCGTGCATGGCACAATTTCAATAGTCCTGTCTAGACCAATGAACCCAACAGGGCCACAAAATGAGTTTGAGTATCATCTTCTATTACCCATCATGTGTGAACGTTAGCATCACGCTTTTGTTGGCCATGTGGTCAACAACGGGCAGATAAACCCAGCCTGTTTGAGCTGTGCAGGAGGACAGATGAGGAGGACATAGGTGCCAAGGTGTGAGCCATGCCAGCCACACCATGGATTGTGCCTTGGCCCGATTTATTTACTCCTGCCATGTAGTCCATGGAAGAAAGAGTGCTGTGGAGTTTCTTTGCTTGGGTTTTCCAATATACTGTCACAAGTGAGACATTTCCATGGTGTTTGTTCCAGATGCAGTTACAAAAATTGTTAAGGGTTTGGGACTATTTTGGTCTTTTTGTTTGTTTGTTTCCTGTTCTCCTGTTTTTCCACACTGCCTGTCCAGTTTTTATGTGTAGAGAGAGGCTGGGTTGGCCAATTATGAGATCACACACAGCCCCACATTAATGAGAAGTCATACTTCACCTCCAGGAATTCCTGAGGAAATATACTCAATTTTACCAGAATATGACTGCTTGGTACCATGTCAGTTTATTATTTCATACAAGTACTTTTCAGGTGCTACACCAAACATGGTGTGATGTCCAATTTATTTTGTAATGGAGTGGCTGAAAGAGTCGGGTGTTTACTTTCAGTTTGAAGCCTTTCCGAAATTCATCTTACTTTACTGATCTGTGGATTTTTTCCCCAGACAATGGAGATGGGACACCATGGGAGGTCTGCAGACAAAAAGCGTAAAAAATGTTGAAATTTCCCAGGCGCTTGTTTTTTCATGAAGTTATATTGGCAGATTGTCATACCCCCAGGCTAAGAATATTTTATAGCCACTGGTGTTTTCTCCTTTGGTCTGTTAGTTTCAGTCTAGAGGTGCTGCTTGAAAATAGCTGAATAAGGATTTTTCTTTTTCATAGGGGAGTCATTCATTTTTATTAAAATATTGTAAACTAACACTACTAAAACACATCATCATTTTCAGCAGAAATAATTCTGGTAAAATAAATGTAAATATACAGTTGTAAAGCTGACTCAAGTGAAAAATAAGCCCCTTGGTGCTCATTGATAAAGAATTTATATAGGAAACAATGAATAAGGAGAAGATTGCCTAGACCTTGCAGTTTCCAGGACTTTCACAAATTTCCTAGCAGCATTATTGAACCTAGGGCACTCATTACAATAAATAGCATGTTTCTAGACACTCATTTCTTTGTAAGGTTTTACAGATGAGGTGGAAGTTGTATTCCCTCTGGTGAGATGGAATGAATCCACGTATTTGCTATGTAGGGTGTCTGATTTTATGAAAGACCAGAGAAATATCACGATGATATATTTATTTCTAACTATTGGCATATAAGTCATCTGAGGGAATAATGTCATCTAGAAAAAGGCTTTATTCACTTAAGGCTCTCCTAACTTGCATTTATTTTTGTGTTTGAAGTGCTTTGAACAGAGATGACATTGAAAAGCACTTGATCTATAAACTCTTCCAAACCAACTGCTTTACTTTCATATTAATATTCTCGACCTCTTTCAGGGAAGGGCGGGGGAGAGAAGTCTTTCAGCAGTAGATGTCAACATGGGGACTGTGTCTTTTGGGGTCTCCTTTAGAGCCTGAACAGAGATTCAAAGACTTCAAAGAGGGAATGGAGAGAGCTGGCAGATGAAGAGACACCAGACTTGTCTGCTGCCTGTCACCTAGGAAAGTTTTACCAGTGAACGAAGGACTTTTACAGTTGCAGCCATTTCTCTCCTTTGAGCCAGCCATCCCAGGCACCACACTGTCCCATGGAGCCTGCAGCCGGGTGATAAGGAAACTGAGGCAGAGTCCCTGCTCTCAGCTCCATATTTCAGGCCCAGGGACCAGAACAGGGTCAAATGCCTTATGACTAGGGGTCTGACCTTGCTTTTGTCAACATCTGCATTGCAGGCTGAGCGACAAGGACTGTCGTGTGCATCAGAAACAATTACATTCCTCTTGCTGCCCCTGTTTCAACACCAACACCTGCTCCACAGATTAAGGCCCCCCTGATCTGCAGAGGAAGAGTTTTTGAGCATGGTGGAGATTGATTACTTCCATCCAGTGAGAAATTGAAGCACTTTATCATATAAAATAAGGCAAACACACACAGTAAATAGAAATATCCTCAAATGAGTTAGGAACTTTGTAACTTACCCTGCTACAGACAAGCTGGACTTTTGACAAAGGTTGTATGGAAGTTTTTCAGAGAATTAAGCATAAGCTTTCATTCTGCTTTTACTTGAGCAAAATTAAAAATGCAAACACAGCAAGTGGGATGTGGGATTATCTGTACAGCTTTGAAGTGGCAGTTGGATTGCATCCATTCTTATGATCCAGCGTGTTCAAAACAATAAAGATAAAAGTAATGCTTTACATGGAACATCATCTGTGCCTTTAGCATATGCAAAGACTTTGCCTTGAAAAGTTTTGCACATTTCCTTGGTGAATTAAACCCTTTTTTTTTTGTCGGAATTCCTTTCATTTGAGGAAACAGAGGCTCTTGAGACTATAAGTGCATCTGCACAGTACAGACTCACTTTCCCACTCCTTTCATCTCTTATTTTTCAGTTACTAATTTGTCGCTGAAATCAGCATTTCAGTCTCTGGCCCAGATTATGATTTTCTGATAAAAGAACTTTCAACAGCAAATAAACTGAATAGTGTGGAACAACCAGAATAAATACAAAAAGACAAGACACATTTAGGGCTGAGTCTGACTGTTTACACCTGTCAGAAATAGCAGAAATTGCCAATTGCCCCAGTCATGAATATGTTAAATAGAAATTCACATCCTACACCTGAGCCATGTTCATTCTGAACATAAAATAGAATAATAAAAAGCCAATGCAGTATTCCTTTCTTGAGTCTGTAGAGTTAAGTTGTTTTTGTGGGTTTGCTCTACTTGGTGGTAGAATTCCCTATGAGGAGCAAAAATATAGGATGTACATGTATGATATATTGATTTGTTTTACAGAATATATTTATGTGAATACAAACTATACAGTATATTGTTTTGTCCTTGAAGAATACATGCACTTCTAATCTGTGAGATGCCAAGTCACTGGACAAGTACAGTTCTACATTGCCAAGTTCAAATTCTAGGTCCTTCAAGGAGCTCAAGTAGAAATCTAAAGAAGAAAAACATGTTTTGTAATTGTGTTCTGTCAGATAGACTACATAAATACAGGAGCTGGGCTGGTTCACATCAGAATGCATTTGGTTATTCACTGCACAATGGACTGCATAATCCTATAAATATTTATGAGTAAACCACAGAGGGATTTACTCTTTCTTCCAGCATGTGGAGATTTTATAATGTGCACCATGTTAGTTCAAAGTAAAACCTAATGTTTTGGTTACTACTTAATACATCTAACAGCGTGGCTCTGCATCACATATGCATACTCTCTAGACAGTTGCTCACAGACAATATTTTGGAGCATAATTCAGGAGGAACTGGTCTATGACCACCTCATTCTCAAAGCCAATACATGCAGCATATGTTGGGGCTGGAGAAGATGTAAGGGCTCTGTGAATTAGTAGTTTTTAAATGAGTAGTTCAGATGGAGCAATAATCCTAGTGGAAAGGAATGGAGACAAATTAAAAAAACCCAGGAGAATCAAATTAGACCTTATTGGTTGGATTTTTATAGGTACAATGGCTCTAAGAATGCCAACTTCCAGCTCTGTGAGCCTTATGGTCTGCAGAGCTGCCCTGTTCCTGAAATAGGTAATTAATTTGGAACACAGAAACAAGTCTAAGCTCAGTTCAAATTTAATATTAAAATCTTTCACCTGAAGAAATTTGCTCCCTTACCACTTTTCTCTTAACTGTCAACTTCAGGACTTTTTTTTTTTTCATCTCTCAGTTGTTCTGAACTGAGGGCTAAGTCACTTATGTTCCTGTTTTGACATTTCTCTCTGCTGATGATCAGTCATGTCATATATGTTCCACTCTGAAGAGTGGACATAGGCAAATGTCTTTGACTTCAGGTTTCTCTTGAACCCCAAAACTGGTTCTGTTGAAATCAGAATCTGTAATTCTGAGCACAAGAGATGCCAGGGATGGACTTGTGCAAGCAAATGGAAGATGAAGTTTTCCAGAACCCATGGGAACAAGATAGTGTTTAGTCAATAACCTTGTCACAGTTCTTGCAGTATTGTCCTTAGTGCTGATGGTGTGCATTTATATTATATTAGCGTTTCATTTTCTGACAAGAGTTGGCTTTTACAGCACATCTCTCAGCCATGCCGGCTTGCTTTGCTGTTGTTCATGTCAGGGAGAGGTCTCCAAGTACATGAGCTGGATTCCCTCTGCATGTAACTGAACTGGAAGATGAGCTCCTGAAGGACACATCAGGCATGAAAGCCCCGAATGGGCATTCAGTTAATGGGATCAGACCAGAGACAGACCAAAAGTTGAAGCCTAGCTAAAACAGAAGAACCTGATATGTGTGTAGTGTGGGTATGAGGATCTCAGATCCGGCTGTTTGACTGTACAGTTCTGTGCCTGTTGGTCTGCATTACTTGCTAGTGTAGCCCTGGTCATCTTTGTCGTTAAGGTTGCCTATCTTTATAAAATATTTTTGACTAACATGTAATTCTACCAAATTTGAAACATTCTGCCTGAAACTTTCCCTAGTGCGATAGTGCCTGAAGCTGGCCTAGCTCAGCTATCCAAACGTTCCTGAGAATGAGACTGAGATAAAACGTTCCACCCTGCCAATTAGAAAAAACGAGGAGGTCCTTGTTGTAGAACAGGAGTTTGAAGTCTGCAGGGAGGAAAAGATGAAGGGGAGTCCTCTAACATTCAATATTTTTGCTCTCTGACTACAAAGAAATCTGGCGGAGTTCTGTTTCAGTAACTTCTCTTAAACATGTCATATTCCTTCTCTGATGATTCTGTTAATGCAGGGCAGGCTCCAGCCCTCAGAGCTGCCTTGCACTGTCCCCACAGGTGAGCTACAGAGGCCCAGCAAACCTTTCACTTAGAGCAGCTCCTCCAGGAGTGACCAAAAGGCATTGCCTCTTGATCT
Source organism: Streptopelia decaocto (assembly GCF_964273445.1). Classification (NCBI taxonomy): domain Eukaryota; kingdom Metazoa; phylum Chordata; class Aves; order Columbiformes; family Columbidae; genus Streptopelia; species Streptopelia decaocto. Next base: position 38,159,293 of record NC_138655.1, on the reverse strand, counting down.
CATGCTATTGCTGATGACATGGGAGGAGGCAAGGTAAGCAAGGACCGATCGAGAACACAAAAAAGTGAAAAACGTATGAAGAGGCTAAGTGATAAAAGGAGAGGGGAATTCTCTGCTTCTAATGTTGTGTGCTCTTCAGAGAAGACACATAAGCTGACTCTAAGTACATTCACATGCTGTATGAAAGCACAGTTGCTCTATTTCTTGTACACATTTTAATCCATCCTTCACAGTTAACGTTAAGCACCTTTCCGTATCAGTATCTGAACTATCGTGCATACCTAATCCAGCCTGACAGTTCTGGGTTAAGTGTTAGCTACAGTTAGTGTGTCTGAACTCAAGTGAAAGAGCATTACTAATTAAGTAGCACTTTTGAAATACCCCAATTCTCTTAACTTTATTCCTCTATGCACTTATGTAGACAGTAATTGACACTGGGCTATTTCATACCTGCTCATATTAGGACTAATTGCTGTTTACTTTCTCTCAAAAAAAGGATGCAAAGGCTCAGAAGAATTACTAGTTGCTTCTCCGGTGACATGTACTTTAAAATCTAGGACAAATTACACTATATTTATCACTTTTTTTCCTTTGTCGTGTCTTTGGTAGCTTTTCTTGCATTTGTCTGATTCTGAGAAAAATGCTGAAGACCTTCAGAAGGTGTTGAGCACCTCCCAGATCAAGTTCTTTGACACAAATGTGTTGGCTGAGTGATTCTGTTTGTTCTTGTCCACACAAGTAAGCACAATGCTGGTGCTCCGCAAGCAGAAACACCGTTGTCTGCCAATGAATAAAATAAGGCAGCCCTGGAAGAAGAGAGCTCTGTACAGCAGTGGCCAGACTCCTTGTATACACCACAGCACACAATACCTTGGTTTTCTTTCCCCATTCTTTCCTCTTTCCTTTTCTGTGATGAGCAATTGCTTGAATGCTGTGCTTAGTCTTTATGCAGTGATATGTATCTGAAAATAAGTAATCTGTTTAAGAGAGAGTGGATCACCACTTCCACCAGTTTATTTGCCTGACATTGGGCTGCTGTCATACAGGCACAAGACATGGTCAGTACTATTCAGAGATTTTCCAGCGCTCCTTCAGGATAACTGAGTGGCAAAAAAGCTGGTTTAGACACTATGACCAATTTATTTCAGAAGTTACAATCCTGAATAAGCAGGGGCACATTGCATCCAACTGTCATTTACTAATTGGCATTTTGAGTTCCTCAGAATGTGTGTTCATTCAAGTTTTAGTAGTGTCTTGTCTGTGAATTATGATTTACAATAAGCCAATGTGAGACACATGAGACAAAACAGACAGAACACCAATGCCTGTCACACAGGCATGTACTACTGCTTTTTAAGTACCAGGCAAAGATTTAAATGAGCAAGGGGCCTTCAAAGAAAGCATCAATCTCAGTAAGCAGTAAAAAAACTACTTTCGTTAACACAGTTTCAACTGAGGAGACATGCTCGAAGCAATGCTGAAGATTTTGAGACTGGACAAGTACAAAGCATCAAAGGAATGCATAAACACTGTAGAAATTCGTCACAGCTTTTCCTTAAGAAGTACATCACAAAGAAAGAGGACAACAGTACTCAGCTAGAGAAGAAAATTATCTGGTTCTTTCCCACCATTAGGATTTGTGATTGTGCAATTGTGGCCTGGGTCTGTTAAACTGGAGATAATATATAGTGGGGCCAACTACTACCAGCAGATAATTACAAATAATTTTTTTTCCCACATTCATTCATGAATCTTACATGAATAGCCTGTGATTTTTGTGATGTTGTTGCAGCAAATTATTCAGGAAATCTTCCATACAAATTTATAGTCAGTCAGTTGCCTGCACAATTTTTTTTGTTTTACTAATTATAAATAATTATCAGCTGGAAATGGGTCATTTAGCTGCGTGTTTTAAGCCCTGTTCTCTAGTTATACGAATATGACTGTAATAGAGAAGAGGACTCCTGAGATCAAGTTCTAGAACCCTTGATTGTCTCAGGGAGTAAAAAGCAATATTTCTTGTAGGGATGGGGATGTGTCTGAATTTCTGATTTCTTGTGGGTAAAGTAGGATTGATTGTCACTGGCATCTTTTTTCTTTCAAAAGTCATTTCAGTGCCTGGTTACAGCATGTCATCTTCATTAGCATTATCACACTTCCTTTGTAAACTGCTGGTTTACCTTTCTTATTAAAAAAATGCTTCTTCCCCCAGAAGACATGACATGCAATGACCATGACTTCTCATGGATATCTCACAGTACCTGGCTTGCCAACCTGCCCATGTCTCCCACTAGTGCTCTGAGACCATCCCAGCCCAGTGTCACCTCCTTGATGAAACGTAGGTGTCCAGCTGGATGTTGCCCCTTGCTGCTCTAGCTTGTGGGGTGTGCGGATATTTCTGGGTAGTCTCACGGTATGATTGCTGGTACCAGTCCTCTCTGAAGCGAGGATAACTGCAGGTCCCTCTGAGTGATTAACAGTCACTTAGCACGGTGGACTAGCAGGTCTGCAAGCAGAATAAAGAAGCTGGGATGGAAAGCAGCAACATCATAAAGCAGAGGATTGTGTGTCAGGTTAGAGGAGTGTTAGCAAAATTATAGGGCCTCTGGGAGACTTCCTTCTGTCTGAAAACTTGTGTAAGGAGCTATCACACATCTGTTGGAGGCCCAAAGATGAGACAAGACTATATTCATTCAGCACAGTATGATATTTATATGATTGTAAGAAAGGCTTAAAGTGTTCATTTGTTAGCAGAATGGCATTACCATGATTCTAATTGTCTTTCTGTCCTCTTGAGCAAGCAATCTCTTTTCTCTCACCCTCCTACTACCTACTGCTCAAAATGGGTAGGTATTAAAAAATATACAGATATCTAGATGTCCCCACTCCATAAGCATGTGTCACTGCCAGTGCTTAGGTGCTTTTCTTCTCAACCCCAACGTAGGATTTATTGTTTGGATCCTTCCTTTTCTCTGTGCGTAGGGTGAGGACAATTCATGGAGTGACAAGAATAATATTCAAGGGTAAAAAAGAGCATTTATGGCAGCAGACAGAAAAGAAGAAGTAGCAAATGAGGGGGTTGTCTTGTGGTGGTATTTAAGGACTCTGAGCTGATTTGAAGTATTAAAAGACAAGTCATCCACTTTATGTTGGTTCTTGGGTATGAAGATGAAAATTGCCAGTGCCCTGTATTGTCTCTGCATCCAGCACAGAGCCCACACTGCCAGGCACTGCCGAACAACTCTCCTCGTCCTGCTGCCAACTTTTCTTTCTACCTTCCTCTTCTGCACTAGCTCTGGAGTTAATAGCGGTAACCACCACTGCCTAGTTTTCTTATTGCCTTTCTGCAAAGAGCTCTTCAGTGCCTTTTTTGAAAGACACCTCCAAAGAAACAACTTTGCACAAGGAATTATTTGCTCTGCTTTGAACCTTTCCACAGCTGATATCAACCCCCCTATCAGTAGATCATGGAGACACATAGGCAGCTACTACCATCTGCCTTATTTAACCTACAACCCATAAGGAATTCCTCAGTTCTTTCCTCCTGTTATCATACACCACACACACACATCGGCTTTTAGCTTGCTAACACACATTATGTACTTCACAGAAAGACATATGTGTGAAACGGTTGCTCAAGCTCCCACGTCTCAGGAAAGCCTCAGGAATATATATTTATGCAATATCTAAGAAAAAGCAATTACTGGACATTGACTTATTAGCTCTATTTTTCCTATGAGAAAGTAGTCTACATGGTAAATTTACTGCAGACATAGCTGCTGGGGATAACAGGTAAGCAAACAACTGACCTGGACATGTGGCCATGGAAACAAAAAGCTGCCCTGTTTATCCTTTTTCTAGTCTGCAAAACTTATTAATATGGCTCAGCATTATGTGTGTTTGTTAAAAAAAACTAGTGCTTGCAATGTTTACTTTAGTGCATGTAATATTTGTTTATTAAGACATCACTGAATATCTGAAAATAGTTCCATAGTGTTTCAAGAGATCATCAGGTCTCACTTTCTGTACAAAGACAAGATCAAGTAATCTTTACCATTTTTTATAGATGTTCATACAACCTGTTCTGCAGAGTCTGACCATGCCAGTATTTCCAGTCTTCCTAGTTAACAGTTCTCATAACTAGAAGGTTTTCCAACCTAAAATTTCTTCGCTAAAAATGAAGAGCATTTTCCACCTCCTTCTCCCATTTTTCATTCAGTGAACAAGGAAAAAAAACTGATGACATTTCTCTGTAGATTTTTTTTCACATATTTGAAAACTATTATCATACTTCCTGCTGATTACCATAGTCTTTTCTTCTCCCACTTAGCTGTACTAACTCTTCCAGTTGTGACTTTATGTCACTTTTGCCAAGCCTGTTATCATTGTCACTGTGCTCTGGATTATCTCCAATATTTCCTCAAGTGTGGTGCCCAACAGAGAACACGGTAGCTAAGGTGGACTTTAACTGCTGATGTCATCCTACCTCATACTTGCACAAAATTCTCAAAGTGCATCATTTAAAAATTTCACCCACTATATGGGGAGTTGAGCCTCATTTGTATCTTAGATAAGATGACCTTCTTTCTTCATCGGTTGCTTCTGCTGTCATGGCATGACCACAGAGCTTCCCTGAGTCTGACCCTCTTCTGTCTTGCCAGTCTAAACTGTGTCTGTGCTGGCGTCTGAGGCCCTTCCCCGGGCACCTACAAAGGTTGTACAAAACTTGGGCAACAGAAATCAGACCAACAGTTGCAGCTGTTAAGAACAAACAAGGTTCCAGGTACATGACTTCTTTGTTTCTGAACACTGACCTGATAACAAATATTATCTTGCCTCATGTATATTGTTTTGCTACTGAGGGAATCACTAAAACTCACTTTCTCCATTCAGAGACTCCTTAATATGAAGGAAGCATTGTGTCACAATCTTAGAAAATGCCATTTTGTCATATTCTACATAGCAGCCAGAGGCAAAATAATTTTTCAATTCCTTTTGCTGTAAATGAAATATGCAGAAGGTATAGATTCTCTCTTAAGGAGGTCAGCATAGGAATAGGAGCAGTTGCAAGCCAGTAAGAGATGTATCAGTACTGCTACGTTAGTCATCCCTCAGTAAATATTTGTATGAAATGTGTTATGCACCAGTCTAATGTAGCCTGAAATTAGATGGTGGATGAGAAGCAAGCGTATTCCTCCCACATGCTGGCCGCGGTTTGCTTGCTACCCGCTGTGATTGCCCTGTGCAGCCGCGTTTTGCTGGCGGAGCACTGCCTGACTTTGGAGGGAGCTCATAAAAATCAGTGAAATAACCACACAACAAAACCACACAACAAACATATCACCCCGGATGCAGAGAGGTGACGCGACCTCACCTGGGGGTGTCTCTTGGAGGATTTTCTTCCCTGTTAAGGCACTGCCAGTGTTGTCACTTCCCCAGCACTGGGATGTGCAGCCACTACTGTGTTATTAACTGGTTTAGTCCTACAACCTCTTTCTGTTCAATGTTGACATACACTTGTCACACAGTATGTCACTGTGCTCACTTTTAGTCGCAGGTTAGTCTCTTCTCTGGCTCGCTGCTAAGTTACGGGTAGTTGCAAGAGAGGTAGAAATTAAAAGAAAAGCCAAGTAATAGCAGGGTTAATAGCGAACAAAGATGGGATGTGAGTCAGAGGCATCAGACTCACAGATGTGTTTCTTGGAAGTTATCAGTCTGATTTGGAGTAATTGATGTTCCCTTTGATCACAAGTGCTTGAGGGAAACATCAAATGAAATAAAAGGCTCAGAGCAGCTCCCAGGCTGCCTGGAAACTTGCAACAGCCTCAAAAGCCAGCAACAGAGAGAGTTGTGAGCAAGGTAAGGAAATAAAGTCAAGCTGGCTATTTCTGATATGAGAGTCAAACATACTGTCAGGGCTGCAGTACCATTGATCAGTGGAGTTCAAAGCTGTGCTGATCTTATTGTCTGGATGACCAGTTGTCTTCCTAGAGGGGCTCTGAGCCAAGGAGCACTCACCTTTCCTCAGTTAACCACAGTCCTATGTCCTAAGTCCTCTTGACGAAGCTATTAATGAAAGGAAGATGAAAGCGTAGAGCCTTTAATACTGTTTGTTAGGATGAGGCTTTGCAACTGCACAGAGTGTAAGGTAGTAGGCAATTAAAATCAGTTTCATTCAGAAAACACGAATGAGCTACTCAGCCTCTGCTTTTGCAATCAAGGTTGCTCACCATTATAACACTGCGCTAATGAGTGCTTTACAGGTTTGAGCATAGACCACCTTGTATAATTTAATAGGCATCATAAAAAAGTCTAATTGAGCATCCACATGCTTAAAATAAACCTGTGGGACCAGTGTCTGAGAAAGATCTGCAGGTTAAAATGGGGCTGGGAAATTATCCCAGTTTGAACTAATCTCATTACATTGGTGCTATCCAATAGTGGGATTCACATGCATGCCGGCACTTTTCTTAGATTTGTGATTTTTTCTGCCTTATTACTGCATTGTAAAATGTTTTTACAAGCAGAAAAAAAATGGGAGGATTATTGCACCTTGCTGACATGTATCTTAGCTTTGCTGTGTTCAAAATACTCATCAGACTATACAGTCTGCACATGGATTACAAGTTCATATATATCTTCAGGAAGGAAGGAGCAATGTAAATAAATAAGATTTTCATAATACACTAATTGCGTTGCACCTTTGCATTCATACATATTGTCCTCCTTGGAAAAGCGGACTTCTGCAGGAATTTTTTTGCACATATTGTAAACTGCCACCGTTTGTCAGGCTTTGTTTCACTGCTTAATCCAGCTGGTTCCATGAACCAACTGTGGTCTGCTCCCAAAATACTCAAAGAAAATATTCATATTAACCTGAATGGTTTTGTTAGCTTAATTTTGAGTGATATCTTTTCCACAGATCAGTTTGTAGAATTGTTTTCAGGGTAAAAAATGATATATGCTGAAAACACATTTCCCTATTTAAAATAAATTAGCGGAAATTTTTAGTGTGCATAATTCTGTTTGAATAATCACCAGATGTATTTGAAAATATTTATTTTCTTCAGTTTAAAACAAGGGACACTGTGTAGCAGCAGCAGCAAGCAGTGTCTGCTGCTAAATTTGCAAATCCTCGAAACTTGTGATGCACATGCTTAAAAGGTAAAATTGTTCTTTGTTTTTGTCAGTTTGATAAAAAAAACACATTAATTTCACCTAACAAAAAAGAAATAAAAAAACAAAGGAAATTCTGAGGCGCAGACTCTGACCTTAATCTCAAGAGATGCTTGAGAGTATATTCAGAACAAGTTTGAACAGCGTCCCAGTTCAGCTGTGCACCCTCCCTCTTATCCCACTGCTCACACAAGGCTTCGTCTGCCTGCTTGGCATCTCCTCCCACCAGTCTTCCCCATCCTTTGACCGCTGTCGCATTTATTACTACGCTCACTTTCCATTCTAGCCATCTTTTCTAAAGGGCAGCCACCATTCCCTGCTCCATTCAGCTCTCTGCAGAAGTTAAAGAACTGTTAGCGCAAGGTTGTAAAGGGAGAAAACAGGCAAGCACTGAAGGTTTTTGTTTACAAAAATCTCCCAAGAGCAACTTGGTGGCTGCACAGATGAGTCCTGGAAATGCCTTCTGGAGAAATTTGAAGCTACTGCCTAAAAGGCACTGCCAAAGGAATTGTCTGCGGGAACTTTTTGGGAAGAGATGCACTAAAACGCCACTGAAACACAGGGAGAAAGATACCCCTAAGTGTTGAGCATCTCTGCATTCTCAAAAGCACTGCCCACAATTCCATAAAACATCTTTTTCTGTGAGATCGTTCATGTATGTCCCACAAGAGTTCTTTTTCCCAGTTGAACATTTTTGTTGGAATCAGAGCAATCAAAAGTATCAAATTCAAAATGTGATGGCCTTGAAAATCTACCAGAATGGGATTCAGCAAAACCTTTGAAGTGACCCTTGCTTCAGGCTTTTTTAGGGGTAGGTCTCTGATCAACTAATTAGTTTGCCTAAAAAGTCATTACCACTAACAAAAGCTCAAGAAGTGGTCTAGAATGAAATGAAATCTCTGCTTTTTCATGACTAATCCACTCTGTATTTCTTCAGAATATTGATCAGTATGTTTTCTTATATTTATCCAAGACACAGATATTTATGTGATACCTGCATTTCAGAGCACGCACAATTTTTTGCCATTAAAATGAAATTCTGTATATGACAGATCTTTATCAGGCATTTTTTTAACCAACATTTCTAACTGGCCAACTTTGCCTAGTTGACATTTTCTTTAATATGAAAAAGAAATAACAAGAACTAGGGCACTGTCTGCAAATACCTCCTGCGTTACCTTGATGAAGCCAAGGCACTGTTCTTCAGTCAAACAGCTGGCTAAAACTGTCTAACATTTTGTTCTGGGCATGGCTATAAATCGTAGCAAAGCTCTCAGCTTTAGCAAAGAAAGATGTTTGGGGAAACCAGAGAACTCACTGGCTCTCTGTCCTTGAGAATGAGTGATCAGAAGAAATTGGACCTATCAGGAAATGCTAGGCAACCCTGATTTCTCTGCCTGACCTCACTGATTTTTAGATGGAAAACAGTGAATCTGAGCAATTTGTTGCCCTGTGTCTTGCCCTGAGTGGTGAGGTAGAGCCTGGGTTGGCTCTGCCCTCCTGCCCTGTTTCTGTCACTGCTCTGTTTTCTTACAAAGGTAAAAATTAACAATCTATTCAAATCACAGATGCAAAATAACAGTTCCCCTGCTCAACATCCATACAGGATCAAAGAAGTCTGCTTCAAAACATATAATCTAGTTCTACATAGTGGTTATAGTGTCTCCCACTGTTTGACATATGGGAAAAATTCTGATTCTCATTCTGTCTCAGTATCACAAATATTTTCTGATTCTTTCATCTTTCTAATCTTTAAAGTTTATTTACTTAAGTATATAATATATGCATATATAAAATATTCTGGCATACCTCTCCAAATTAACACTCCAGAGCCAGGGAACATTGCTAAATCTGTAAGAAGAACAAAGAGGATGCTGAAGTGCAGAAAGCCTAAAGAAATACTCTTTACTCACTATCGTTATATCTTTGAGCAAAATCTCATTTTTCCTCTTCAGTTTTGTTTCTCCTTAAATACATTTTCTTTTGTTTCAGCACTTCACCTAAACAAAGCATAATGGCCAACAACTGAAAATGGAAATTCAATAAAAGGACCCTAAAGTGGGTTAATCTGCCAAATTAAAACGTGTTAATATGTTTGGTTTTCCTTATGAAGTAGATTTACTTTAAAGGTCTCAAGCAGAAATTCTTGGTGTTACGAAAAACAAGTACATTTTAAGTAAGTCATACATAAAAATACAGAACTGTAAATTCAGGTTCCCATTTCTAGAGTCTTGGAGGGTTTTTTTCATTCTTTTTGTCTTTCTGCATGTGAGAACTCAATTTCTCACATGCATATATTTATTTATTTTTCTCAAAATTTCTGTCTGTTTGCTGGCCTCTTCTCATACAGAGATGGAAAGTTCTAGATGTTGATTTATCGGTACTGTGCAGATAGGGGCTATCGGTGTCCTAGCATGCACTCTTTATGCATATCTGGCTCAAAATCATACTGTCTTCTTTCATTTCCGAGCAGACATCCAGTTTACTAGCTGGTATCTCCCTTTGGTTTCTCACAGCATTATTGCTTTTCAAGTATTTCCATTAGAAAAGTTATGGTTTAGATTATTATTTTCAGAGTGTGCTGACCTGTTTTTTTACCACTTGAATCTCAAGCTCCTCTTCCTGTCCATGTTGCCACCTTCTTCCTCATTATCCTGTGTCCTCTGTTTGTAGCCTTTCTTAGTTTAACATCATGTGCATATTTGGGAGACTCTGTATCTGGTTTTCTACACCACCAACCACTTACCATGTGAATTAACCTGATCTTTCTTCTGAATAAAACTTAAACCACTGCACTGACTGGACTGGGTGGTTGCTACTCGGGGGAGTTCTCTGAGCCTTACTCCAACTTACTGCCTGTATTTGGACCAACATAGTAAAACTAAAATTATGACTGCACTTCAGATTAATACTTTTTTTGGTGGTGGTGTTTTGTTTTGTTTGTTTGTTTTTTAACAAATAAGTCTAGAGTTTTGTGCTTGAGTAATTGAATTTCTGAGCATGTAAAAATACTCTTCTCTTTAACCTTCTAAGGCTGTTTAGAAGGGTGAAGCAAGGTAATTTACTTACGGTGAAACTAATTTATGGAATTGTGTCACACATGGATTCATTCTGCCGCTAGCTGGGAAATGCAAATAAAATAATTAGCTAATGCACATATACATTTATTTTGATAATTAGTATGTTTATTACATGCATTCACCTTGGAGTATGTATTTTAATTCACAGTATCAGACATATTTTGAATAGAAGTTTTTAGTTTAGACAATATATATTAATGATATTGTGATGCATGAAGAGCTATAAATAATCTTATAGGCATTTGTAACATGCTGTTCAAATATTAATAAAATCATATTAATTTAATTCCTAACCTTACTCAATCTTAAATGGCATAATGCTAACAGTCTCACAAGGATAAAGCCTGCACAGCTACTGCCAACAGAACAAATGAAGAGGAGCACATTCCATTTGTTTAACTGCATAACTGAAAGCTCCCTCTAGACCAGAGAGAATAAAGGTCTAATTTTCTGCCACTAAAAGACATTTTCTCTTCACAGAGAGCTGAAGAGCCTACTAGTGTCTATTCATCACTGCTGCAAGACTTTGTTAATATCTGTTTTCTGAGAAGTCCTAGCTAACAGTAAAAGACTTAGACGATGTTAGAAAGGCTACCAGAAACATTGCTTAAGGAATTAACATGCATTTGTAATGAGCATGGCCTTGCTTCACTCTCTTGTCCATCCCATGAAAGGTAACTCATTTCAGTCTTATCAGAGCATGCTTTGCCCTTCCAGATACACCCCTTCCAGTTTGGTTGCCATAAATATTATAGTTGTAAGTTCCTTTTTGAAAGCAAAGAAGTCCAAGAAGGCTAAAAAACAGGATGATTTTTTGTTCTGATAAAGCACAAAGAAAAAATAAAACCATCACCTTATCATAGTTTTAGATAGCAGTGGATGAAAACAGAAGAATTTAGAACAGTTATAAGGGGAAAAGTAAGAAGATTAGTTTGTGTGCAAGAATGCTGATAGGAACATAAAAGGAAAGAAAAGGAAACTAATCAAAACCAACTTTAATATTTTATATCAAAGTAACTGAAATAATATGATAGTTGGAAAAAGAAAGGGAGTATGAAAGAAGCTTCTGCAGAAAAGGCTCTGTGATTTTACTTTTGGAAGGATCAACATTCCTGAAAACAGAGAGAAAGAGACATAAAATCACCAGAGCAGGGAGTCACACCGTGGATGCAGAGAAGTGTTTGAGAGCTGTGACTGTGGACAGTATACATGAGACTGTAGGAGCTGCTATGGATGAATAATGAAATTAAGAGGTCTAGGGACAAGGAGAGACCATGAGAACATGAGGAGAAGGAGCAAAGAGGTAGCAGAATGGGTAACAGTGAGACACTGCAGCTGGCACAAAGAAGCAGCCGATGTCACAGTCGCAGGGTCTGAGACACAAGGAATGATGGAGACTGAAACAGAAAACATGGCAAAACCACTTTTGTTTTCTAGAGGAAATAAAATAGATGGCCTTATGAGAAGTCAAGAGACTAATGTGGGACAAAAGAACATGCATCCTATCTCTGTCTTCGAACCTCACCAGTAGGATTCATCGTATCACTAAACTATAGAGAAAAGTAGTAGGATTGCAGCAGCAGGATATGCAAGGTCTGTTTGACAAGGATGGGCCCAAAAAGTGGTATGAAGCAGTAGCCTGTGATGTTCAGAGTTCCCACTAATGATGGGGAAATGCAATATTCATTTTATTGTAGCTAGCAGTGCCTATGCTGTTTCTCTTGACAGCTTCTCTTTGTCTTGAATTTTAGTCGAATAACAAGTCAGATGCTTCTTGGTTCCCCACAATGTATGTGGGAAGAGTCGCCACTGCTTTTATCTTCTCTGCCCTGAGAAATCTGAGTTCAGGGATGCTTTTGAATTTAAGGGCTATTTTCAGAGAAAGGAGGTTTCTTGGCTTGGAAGAATAATGGTTCATCTTCTCTTGCTTTAGTAATAGCACTCTTGCAACTGCCTTTCAGACGTTTAGACAGAAAGTATAAGCCAGAGCTCCTTCAAGAGGTAGGTAGTTCAGGTCTGCAGAGAAAGAAACAAAGATGCATTTTTGGTATCAGTTGGAATACATGTTAGGCATGTGCAAACTCAGGCTTTATTGAAGTAAGTCTGATGACTCTGAAAACAATGGAAGGTGTGAGATGGGACTGAAGAGCTGGAGACTCAGTCCTAGTAATCTTGGCTTATGTAAATTATCTTAAAATATGTTCATAGACTTATCAGCTTGAATTATGTGGCTCTAGTTATCAGTGAAATGCTCATGGGAGGAAAAACCAAAATGAGGATTAGCAAAACAAAGCTTAAAATTGTATCTGGGCAACTAAATTTACCAGTATATACAGGGATATTAGACCAGCCTGTAGTCCTGAAGCTGGTTCATGATGGGTGCTGTTATTTTGATCCTTTTTAAAATGCTTGCATTTTTCTTGTGGATTTTAAAATGGAAAGCCCACAATGAATGAGTTCCTTAGGATTATCAAAAGACATACCGAATGCAAAACTACTGAATACAGAATTATAATATTCTCATTAGAAATGGTCAATTAGACTTCAGCAATATTTTATTTACCAGGCTCAATGGTAATGGCAATCTATATCCACTGATGTAAATTATTAGCATCTTCTAAAAGCTCCTGATAAAAATTGACAAGCTAGACTCTTGCTAAAAGCATAAGATATGGGTTCCAGATGTGGGCACAGGACAGCTGCAAAATGAGTTAAAACATCATAAATATGGAATGAGGGTGCAGAAGAATGGAAATAATTTTGTGTTTTTCATTAAGTATTTTTGAATCCCTTTCCTTTCTCCTGTTATTTGATAGTGGCTGTGAAAAATCTGGTCCATTTTTATTACATGCATATTTAAAGGACATGATTTTGAAAAATCGGTCTGTATTTCTGTCTATGTGGCATTATGCAGACGCTTAATTGGGGATATATTTTTCTCCTACATAAAAAGTGGTATGTTCAGAATTAAAACTGGATTGATTTTCTTTTCACCATGGGTTTTGTTTGTTTAGCTCAAATGTGGTCAATCAATATAAATGTATTTTAGCACAACAAAAGCAAAAAGCAGAGACATGGAGAAGCACGTAAGTGCGCACATTAAGAGGGTTAGGAGCTGACAGCAAAATCCTCTAAACTTTGTTGTGTATGGGTGTTATTTTTAGTCCACTCTAGGTAAATTATTCTGTTCATGCTAGGTAGTAACTCTAAAAGAAATCCATTTGTAAATGAAACTTGAAGAAAAACAAATCTGGAACGCGTGCCTGAAAATTGCAAAGCCATTTTCATATTGAGAGACATGACTATGAAAAATGGTCCAACAGTCACAGCTGAAGAAATAAGGAGACAGGAGCTGTTTAAACAAGAATTAAATGACACCATGAGGGAATGAAGGATGGTGAAGTCCACGGCTGGCAGACGAAACAAGCGTTGCAAGTATTAATTGTTTCTGCTCAGCCCTCCTCCTTTCATATATCAAGATAATTACACTCTAAGTTGTCTGAGTAGAAAAATGAGAAAATGGTTAGAGTTCAGAGTTTGAACGAACACTTGAAAATACTCAATGGGCTGTCTAGCAGCCCATACTTTGTGCTTACCATAATAATGAATGTACCATGCTATGCCTCTTATTGATTTCAGGAAACTTTGTATCAGCTTTCCAGTGTAAGAGGGCACTACAGCCTCACTGTTAGATGTGTTAGACACCTGCAAAGTAATCACGGGAAATTACAGGGTGAGGTAGTGATGACTCGTAACACTTGAGTAATGCTCACTGAAAATAGTTCTGTCAGTGCTCCTGTACTCTCAGTCCGGCCAGGGCTGTCCAGAGCTCCCCCAGAACTAAAAGGATTAAGTGTAGTATGTTCCTACTTGCACTATTGTTAAGGGTTTAATTTCCAAGCGAGCTATAATTTAATTATTAATAAGAATTACAAGTCCGGAATGCCAATTTTGTGTGCCATAGTTCACTCATACAAACTGAGTGCTCATTGGCAGCGACTACATATGAATGCAAGCAGCAAGACTTAACAAAATCCTAGGCAGATGTTTTTCTTGTAAATCAATGATTAAAAATACTGGGCTGGATTTATCAAAAGGGGAATGGGTATTGTGCAAGATTTTATTATTTTTTTTTAAACCATATGGCAGAAATGAATCTTTTTATATGATATTCAGGCACAATGGATAGTGGCCAAATTTTTGTCTTTCCAGAAAACAGATGCATGTGAGGATACAGAACAGTTCAAATCAATTTAAGTATTAAGAATGGTATTTTATTTTTACAACAAAATCCTTATATATGTTCTTTGTCCTATTTTTCTCATATACTGTTCTCACTATCTCCTTTTTTAGGTAACTATGAGGAGAATATGATTTCCTTGTCATGCAAATGTCAGCCTTTTGTTAAATTCTCATGTCCATCTCTTCTCTCATGAAAAATACATAGCTCTATGACTCTTTATTCACTCATTTATTTATGGTGTAAGGAGGCTCGTACTCCCCAGGCCATAACAGCTCACTCTTTGATTCTCCAATGAGCATATGTCTGGAGCACCAGATGCAAATTTTTCTGATGTTGTTGTTTTGGTTTGGGTTGTTTTGTTGTTGTTGTTGTTGTTTTGTTTTGTTTTTTAAGCAATGAACCTCAAGGAGAGAGGTTAAATAGAAGCAAAGAGACAGTCCACCTGCCTTCTCTTTCAATTCCTCTTTCCATTTTTCTTTGGCTAGCTTTCAGCACTAAATGTCCATCCAGTGACTCCTCATATTTTCTTCACAACCATTGGATACTCAAAAATAGAGTATGCTGTGCTCATACTCTCAACTCTGTCTTTTATTACACTTGGGCTTCTGACATATATTTCTAAATGTTTGTAAAATATATTGCCGCTAATGGTCACTGACCTGCATTTCTCATACGGATTATGGAAAATACAACTGAATGAAGCCTTAGTGGAATATGAACTATAATAGTCTATTATGGTGTGGGTTTTTTTTCTTTTTCAATAAAGAATTTGAAGTGAGAAGTGCAGATTCATGTGGCATTTTCACAGCCATGAATATCTCATCCCACTGACTGCAGTGGAGTATTTCAATCTCAAAACATTTTCTTGGTCAGTTTTCATTTCTATTCTGTATACTTCCAAGATTTTTGCTTTGCTGTATGAAGAAGTGCTAGCATTCAATTAAAAGATATTGCATGTCTATCAGAAGTGACTGGGTATTGCCCCCGGCTGTCAGGGTATCAAAGAGACAGCTATCTCTGGGTATTTTTGGGATTGATTCAGGTTCCTGGCTTTCTAAACCACTGGAAGGAACTCTGTGAGACAGTTAATGAAAGTAACAATTATCCTTTACTATGTCTTACAGGAGTATATGGGAAACCAATCCCTACTCTAAAGTGTCACTCTGCATTAATATGAGCTATTTTATTGTGTGCCAGGCAATAGATTTTGTGCCCTTAGCAAAGATAGTGTCTTTGGTGCTGAGAGAACAGCACATAGTACTGCATCTTGGAAGAAAAAAGCTGTGCCAAAAGGAGAGTATGGGCTTAATTCTCATTTCACACTTACTTTATGTTGCTGTATTTCTACTGCTGTTAGCTGAGCAGCCTTTGATTTATGCTAGTATAGGCAAGATTAAAACCAAGTCCTCAATATCAAATGTTGGCTTTATGTATCTTTTTATTATTTGTACAGGAATGAAAACCCATACAATTAAATTGCTTAGATATAAAGTTTGTTGTTTTGGCCAAATTAGAGGTGTATGGAATTAGCACCCCAATGTAATTTATTTTCTTTGTAGGCAGATATTAGTTTCCTTTTTTAAAACCATGTTTGCCTTATTTTCTCTAAAAATGAAATATAGATAGCATATATTTTGTTATGTATACATTAAATTGATATTATGTCAGTCAAAAAATAAAACATAAAGATGACTTATTTTGTGGTCTAGCTGATTAACACTATCATCTGGTATATGTTAGTGAATTCTGATTTTATGGATAACTCCTGTCTCCATCCATACAGTGTATTTTATTATATTTATCTTGAGCAAAAGTGTAATAGATATATTTTCTAGCTCTAAGACTATTCATACATTTGCAACCTTGTGAAGGATAAATCTGATTTTTTATGGAACTTCGGCAATTTTGAGCTTTCTTACATTTGTTATTAACAACAGAAAAATATGTAAATGAGTGAAGGAATAAAGTAGAGTCGATTTACAAAGACGAGATATAAAGAAGCTGATATAAAAGGTCTTTTATCTAGTGTAATGCAGCGCTTGTGAAACAAATTGAGCCTTTTAGTCACCATATGGCACTTTTAGAGCTCCATTATTGTCCCTATATCCTAGACCTCTGCTCTAACCAACCAAATTTCTCCTCACATTGTGCCTCATTTACTTCATTATGTGCCATTCACATTTTCCATTTGACCACTGATTCTGATTGGAAGGAAGAAAATGATTCATCTCATAAGAACAAATGAGGATGTTAGCAGAGACAAGAGCAGTAGAACTATGCAGTGTCTCCTGCTTTTTTATTATTATTATTGACAAAAAAAAATCCGAACTCCTTTTATCCACTAGATAAAACTAGAAGCAAAGTCTTCTGTCTTGCAGAGAGGTACAGTATACATTCTAAGCATATACCACCTGAAATAATAAAGTATAGGTCTAAACACAAATCTACTGTATTAAAAGTAGTCACAATAGGTATCATGATATAAGTACATTATAAAAAGTATAGTTGGAGAGTTGAAGAAGCTGGAGGACAAATAATGCCTGATCTGGGGAACTCTGAAATAAATGTGACTGTTTCTTTCGACTTGAAAATAATTTTTCAATCAAATCTATAAAGACATGACTTATGAAAGCATTTTCATTATCTGAATATCAGTTGGAAACTGAACGCAGTCATTAATTTCCAGGAAAAATTTTACATTCATTCTAAGTCATGATGAAAGAGCATCAGAGGAAAATGTGATTTTTATCCATATTTTAATAAATAAAAAGAGAGAAAGAGGGTTGGGGGGGGAGAGAACCTGGAAGCTTGAGATGGTAGGTCATTTTTTTTAAAGGAAAGCTCTGTTGAATTAAAGAGAGTTAGAGATCATGTAGCCTTTACAGAACTTCCAGAGGTTCTGTATCCCTTTTGCAAGTTATCAATTTCAAGTAGAGCTACTTAGTTTTCTATATCTCATAGGTTAACTTGTCAACAGAATAATAATAAATATGAAAAGAAGTGTGAGAGAAAATGGTTCTATTCCATCAGTAAATATGTTATGGATTTGACAAAAAAAAAAAAAAAAAAAAAAAAAGAGTCAAGCATCAAAACCTGTCCAAAACTTCAATTACTTCAATTCAGTAAATGTTTCCCTTGCAGAAACAGCATGATAGGGTCATGAATAACAAAAACATGCACACATGCAGCAGCTCCCTGCCTCTTTACAGGTGTAAATACTTGTTCTGGCATGCTTTAAAGTTTTGCTTCACTGTTTATTATTTTAAAGCATTTTTTTCTTTACGTTTTTTGAAAGCTTGGATGTTTCTTCCACCAGTCTTACATTCTGCATGCAGAAACAGTGCCAACAGGATAGCTGAGAGAAGAGCAGATCATGCCACAGGCAAACAGGAGACACCAAGCGGGGCTGAGGGTGGGGAATCCACCTCTCTGGTGATAGAAGTGGCTGAGTAACTTCAGCCTCTGTTGCCAAAGACTCTGGATACTGAAAAGAAAAATATTTTGCGTTTTTTCCAGATAAATGAAAACAACCAAAGTCTTTGCTCCCTTGTCAGATAAAGACATACAGAAGCAGTTAACAAGGATGGGGGAGGAAGCCAGTTACTAAGATGGGAGATTATTTTTGGACGTCACTGTTGTTAGCGAAATGAGAAGCAGGAATCTGAGAGAAGTTAAGAGAGTAGACAAAATCCTCGCGCTGGTGCACTGAATCACGAAATTCCCACTGGTTTAAATAGGAAGGGACTTTTTTTCCTGTATACAGATTTTACCACATATAGAAAATACAGTCTCCAATGCCATTTAAAAATCAAAAATGCTGAGAGTTTAAATGATAACTGTAGTCTAGATTAAGTTATAACAGCAACTAATGAAAAGGAAATAGCACATCAGTCTCCGATAAATTTCCAGGTACCATTTCCTTACGACAGCAATAATAAGCACAATAATAATGAAAGGGAGAGAAGCTCCTCACTCAGTACATCTGTCTGCTGCCAGGAGTGTGGCAATCACTACCATATTCTTCTCATTTTCAAGCTGTTGTGACCATCTTACAGAGTTTGATACATTATTCCCATGCCTCAACATGCTCTCTTTCCCTTTTGTGTGTGTTCCTTGGCTGTCAGTGCTCCTGTCGTGGCCAACTTCACTGAGGCCACACAAAGCCTGAAAGCGAGCTCTGACACCAACTGTAAAAGCTTTTCAGCAGAACAGGCAATATCTATAACAAGGACTTTGGACTCTGCAAAATACACATAAATCCTCTTAAATGTGTAAATAATTATTTACTCAATTTGCCTTCTGTGTCTAAGTATTTGAAGGCATTTGACAAAAGCTGTGGACAAAGGTGAGTTTCCAGTCTAAATCGATTTTGAAATACAACAATGTAAAATAATTTGGGAAAGTTCCCTAGGACCCCTCAGGCTGTTTGACCTGCTGTATACCCAAACATGAAGCTTGAAGACTTTGTTCTGGATTTCCATGGCTAAGTTTGCATGTGAAATACCATGTTGTTTAGTTCTATTGAGGTGAAGCTTGAGGACTGAAAATATGAAAACAGGCTTTATTAAGGGAAAATAGTTTCTGTCTTTAAAGACTGAGACTAATTTCTCCACACAAACACATTATTTAATGGTATTCTGAAAACCCAATTGCTAATTCTGTAAACAC
This sequence comes from Streptopelia decaocto, assembly GCF_964273445.1. Taxonomy (NCBI): domain Eukaryota; kingdom Metazoa; phylum Chordata; class Aves; order Columbiformes; family Columbidae; genus Streptopelia; species Streptopelia decaocto. Next base: position 38,140,126 of record NC_138655.1, on the reverse strand, counting down.
CATATGAGATAATCCTTGGGAAAAAAACAACATAATGAACAGGAAGAGAGTGTTAAAAAACAAAGTGACTGGGTTCATTGGAAGCCTGGGAATTTTGAAGGAGAGCATAGATTTGCCTAGCATTGAGTTTTGCACCTTCAGCAATATTCAGCCATTTGCAAGTGCTGTGCAAAACCTGTTATTTTTATACCCTTCTCTACTATATTGTGAATCATCCTCAGATCATCTTTCATTGAGTAAGGAGGGTGGAAATCAGGAAAATAATAGAAGGACACAGCATGAAAGGAAGAACTATTCCTGCTGCATGGCTGGCTAACTACTCAATGAAAAAGCAGTTTGGGGGGGGCTTTTTCTGTTACTTTGAATTATGAACAGGAGTTTCTAAATGCAGAGGCAGTCAACAGTGCATCTGCACATTAGCATTTGTGTGGTAATTTGCTCTACAAATGCAGTATTGATTTCTTAGAACATAGTGTACACCTTCAGGAATTGTCCCTAAGTGAAGGGATTTTTGGTTTTTTACTTTTCAATCCCTTGCAAAGGGTTCCACAATTCTAAATGAGCTCCCTGGCTACAAAATATATTACAGTGTAGTTCTGTTGTTCTCTTACCCTTTAATTTGACCTTTGTAGAGGTAGTCTAATAAGTTTCTGTCCTAAAAAGTTAATTAAGAGTTGAACACTTCCACCTGTTAATGCAGTAAAGTGTGGTTGTTCTTTTGCTAGAGCATATTAATACTGTCACTAATTGAGACAATAATTGTCATGACATAGGATCCCTCATTTTGCTCTGAATGAGTTTTACCAATGGGAGAAATAACCTATGACCCGACATGGGAGATGTAAACTCTAGTAACGAGAGAATATGTTGTCAATCACCCTGTAAGGACGGGTTTCAGACTGGCTTTCAGACTTGCTTTTCAGGACAGCACGAACCTCAGCAGAGTTGCACTTCTAGGGAGCAGCTGAGAGAGAGATGTTTTCAAAGCCTTGAGTGATGGGATGCCACATCCCTAAGACAGAGGTGCGCCCTTTCACTTGGTTTTACTGATGCAATAGGTGAAACATAGAGGGCACAGTAGGCTCAGTGGGATGATTTAGCAGATCTGAAGAGTAAGCCACATTTCTTTCATGTCAGATCAGCTTCTCATTCACCATATCACAATACCTCTCAGGAACACCACTTGAAGTATGTTTATTGGTCAATATATTGGACTGTTTTTGCTTCACCTTGGAAAAAAAATCAGCGTGAAGTACTATCAGAAGTATTTTGTAGGCAAGAAACAGAGATAAGGATAGGTTCAAGACTGAGTTTACACCTGGAAGTTTTGCCTGTGCTGCCTATGTTAACACGAGATTTTGGCTGCTGACTATCATGTGACATGGGATCAGGATTTAGGCTTCTTTTATTCTGCCAGGCTGTAGTTAAACTCCAGGGTCTACCTTTATTTTGTATAATTTAAGATCTCATGTCTCTTTGGACCTCAACCACAAAATATGTCTGTGAATTATCATTATTCAACTTGGTATCTTACAACAAATTGTGTACCTTTAAAAACAGTGGTTCACTGATGGAAACCTGTAAGATGATAGGTCTTGATCGTTATTCTTGTTCTGTGTGACAATGGTTGAAAAAATAGTTTAATAGTCATGCTTCTATAAATATTAAATGGAATAATTTGTATGTAGCTATGTGCCTTGATGTTTGTACTTATAGAAGAAAGCACCGTTTTTGCGTTTCTGTGAAGGGAAGAGAGTAGAAAACATCTACTCTGAACTCATTCTAGGTTGAATAGCTTCTGTCCATAGCAAAACACATAGAGTCCTTTGTCATAGTCTGTCAGTAGTGAAACGTTAGAGATAATGATTAGTGGGACCTTTTTTTTTTCTACAGGTAAGTCTTCCACAGGATGTTAAAATAAATATTTGCTACTCCTTTATATATGTGCCTTTCTTTTCAAGATTTGAAGTCTCAGCCAGATTTCTTCAGCAAGGCAGGGAAAATCAAAAGCACAGCTTCCCATGTTAGAAGTGCATTATTCCTGGCTACAGTTGCAGTGTTTTAACATCCTGTTACCTTCCGTCTGAATTCAGTGCACTCAAGCATCCTCTTGATGTTCAAATCTGCTACTGCCTCCTATTCAGATATCTTCATCAATCTCTTCATGATTAATCCTAAGGTTTTATTTTTTTCAGAGGATCCAGGCTGTTCAAAGCCCATCCGTGTGTTAAAAGTCTGATTAAACTTTCAGTATAGCTGACAGGTCTAGCTGTGAGGATTCCAGATTAACCATCTGGAATCATTTGATCTTAAACAGTATTAAAATAATGTTTTAATAGACCCATGTTTGAATGCTACCATGTTTATAATCCAATAAATGCTATCTCAGTAGCAGCTTTTATTCACTGAGGAAATGACTTCTCTCTCAGCTGCTTCAGCTGCAATACCTGCTCAGGTTTTTTTAGAGTTTCTGCAAATTTGTCTTATCAGTCTTAGTTATTCGCTCTATACAATAGCGTGCCATATTTTTATTGAGCACTTGCTTAAAATACACTATAAAAGTAACAGTTCAAACAGTTATTGTAGGGCCTTGTAAACCCTCTACTGAGTTCTTGTAGGAATAGAAAAGATTTTCTGTACCATATCAAAAAAATTTCTACGATCACCTGCTCTTCTGTTAACAAATCAGTCCCTAGGGCAGCCCAGCTGAGTTGGGCTGAAATCAGCTGTCCTCCCCTAAGGAACCCAGCAGTCTCGGATGTGCCTTTCCTAAGGGCTGTTGACCTGATCTACTGCTAGAGCAAGATGTCTTTTTAAAGTAGAGAAATTGTTTTTTGTAAGGGCTTTTCTTTGAATTTAGCTGAGCTTTGACTTCAGGATGCTTTAGGTCAGGGGTGTCAATTTCATCAGGGGCCCCATCAGCCTCGCAGTTGCCTTCAAAGGGCCGAATGTAATTTTTAGGACTGTTTGAACACTATATACAGTATAGAGTAAATTCATTCAGCCCTTTGAAGGCAACCACAAGGCTGATATGGCCCCCAGTGAAAACGAGTTGGACACCCCTGCTTTAGGTATATAAATCCTAATACCCGAGTTCCCTCTTGATCTTGACTTGCTCTGACTACAAGTTACCTTCATGGGAGCTGAGAACAGAAAACAGCAAAGCACTGTGGCAGAGGGTGTTCTTGAGCTCTGCAGCTGGAGACACTAACCGTGACATCCGAAGTGTGCAATCTATACGCAATATGAATAAATAACTTTCCAGTAGATCCTCCTTTGAATGGAGGCACTGGCATTAGAAAGCACAGTTAGTCTGAAATCCTTGCTAAGCTGCAGATTATACAGAGCTATTTCCATAGCCCTTTGTGGAATCAGCTGGCCTCCTGCAAGCAGGCAACAGGAAAAGATAAGTAAGGATTTTTCTCTGGTTTAGCCAGTCCTTTTTCCCACACAGCCTCTAGTTCACTTTTAATCTCTCTTCTTCTTTCCCCTTACCTCTCCTCTCTGTCAATTTGCATCATGCACTGCACCAACCAGAATTCTTTATCGATGAATCTGACTCCGTAAAGCACTTTATCTGGACAAAGGATACATTGTACTGATAAGATTATCTTGAAAATATGGGAAATGCGTGGTAAAATTTTCTGACAGTAACTTGGTACCTTAAATGATGTTCACACACATTAACTCTTTCTGTGAAGTAATTGTCTTCCAAAAGTAGGAATTCTGCTATACTGGGGATTAGTTTTATATACCATTATTTAACAATTGTTTTTCTGAACAACTCATCTAAGAAAGTTTCAGATGAAGCAAACATTTTTAGAAAGTATTTGGGAGATATGTAATGCTACAATTAACAGTAAAATAAACTAGAAATGCCAATCAAAATACCTCATTTCCCAGGGTTCTGTACAGACAAATTATGGGATTGTTCCAACCTGGATTATTCAGCTTCTGTAATGCAAACAGAACACAGCATAGGTACAAAACAGATAGGATAGGCATATATTGAAAAGATAAAATAAATAAATGAACAAAATGCAGTAAGGAAATAACTTTTACTACTGTTTACTGCAAAAATTACAGCTTCCTTTTCTGACAAAACGCTAGTTATTTTGCCAGTGTACTCTCTTGATCTATCTTAGAAACCTGAGATGGATACAGCTTTCAGGAACTGTTGTGTTGAAATGTTGCAATCATAAAATATTTTCATTCTGTATAATACTACCTCATTTTCAGTATAATAATCACTCATGTTTATATACTACATTTTAGTCAACTATATCTTAATAAAGCTGTGCAAACCTTATTGATAAAAGTTTTCACAGTAAGAACTACCATTCTGTAGCATTTGGCAGAATTGTGCAGCTGAGAAAGAGACATATTAGCAAGAAACTGTCCAACCTACATTTTAATTGTCAGTTCCCCACGTGCTGCAGCTCTGGTTGCTATTATTCAGCAACTTCTCTGCTCTCTAAAAAGCAGTTGGGCTGTATCTTGACATATCCTAAGGAGCGGCAGCTGGAAGTCTGGCAGAGTGCTCTCTGATTCCTAAAATTATATTAGATGTGTATGTGTAGGCATCTATCCACATTCTCGATAGGTGTGGGCATCTGGACATCTGTCTGGCAATATCTCAAAGGTGCTTCCTAGAAAGAATTACAGAGTTATTCTCATGTACAGCCCAGGGCCCAGCAGTAACTTACATTTTGTTTAACGTTGAAGATGTTTACTATTTCATCGTGATGATTAGTTTAGCCTATTGGGAAGGTAACATCCCATCTTGACTGGTATCTCTTCACCATCAGAGAATAATACCCCACACACACCTTGTTTCTCTTTTCAGCTTTGGATAGATTTTCTGTGTGTCATGTTCCTTTCACAGTAATTGAATCTTGCCCACATAGTAGCCAGTACAAATCCTGAAGTGATCAGACTCTGCTTTGCCTCTCATCTGCTCTTGTTATAGCTGTCAGACAAAGTTATGCCTCATCTAGATTCATAACAACTTTAATTTTGTTTTTCATATATTGGCCTGAAAAAAAGATAGTTCAACTGTCTTAAGATTTTCCCTTACAATGGGGACTCAACAAGAAGTATGAATCATTATTGACACACTCAAAATGATCTGTCATGCTGCTTTAAAATACTAATGAGAAAACCCTTGAGTCTTTTGATATTAGTAGTTGTTTCATGTTGTAATTGAATTTGAAAAGATCTGTTAAGATTTTTATCCTCTGACAGTAACTTATTATTTCTAATAGAATAGTTTGATAAGTGGTCTAGCTGGCAGCAGTCTGAAGAAGCTCTTTGCACTTAATCTTTCTGTGAACAATGTGAGCTAACAAGGCACTGTAAATGCAGTCTCCCAGATCCTGAAGTTTTAAGGGAGCAAGTAATCATAAGATTTCCACAGAAGTCATGTTTTCTAGAGGTCTGATCACCCTTGCAGTTCTCATCTGGACTTCTTCTAATTGATTCTCATCTTTGCTGAAGGGAAATCTCCAAGATATACACAATATGTGCAACTGATGCCTTATTGGTGCTGCATGCTAGGGCACTCCTGATTCACCTGGAAATTCAGTTTTACGTCTCAGTATGCTGTCACCTTGTCTTTTTACTAGTATGTTTACTTACCCACTAATAATTTGATTCCTTGTTTCAATAAGTTTATAGTAAATGAAATTAGAGATATAATTCTGTGGATCCTCTTTACCTTCTCTTTTCCTGTCTTTGTGTAAAGAGAAAGGGACAGTCTTTCGGTTTCTGTTCTTTAGGCTCTCCTGTTTTAATCAAATTCTCACAAGTGTGTTCTAACATGCCTGAGATTGCTTTAGCCAGACTCCTGCATGTTTTGAGGTGAAATCGCCAGGGCTAGTTCATCTGAATTTCTTCAGATTTCTAATTTATGCAAACCATCAATAACATACCCTTCCTTATTCTCACTTGAGTCCTTCATTAGTGTCAGTGGCATTATTTCACTGGCCACAGTTAATCTTTCTACTGAAGAAGGAAATAAAGAGCAAAGACATTGGATTTTTCAGCTATCTCAACGCCATGGTTCTGTATTCCTTCCCTTGAAGGCGATACCATTTCACATAACCAGACTTTTCCCCTAGCTGCTCAAACCCATGCCACCAGTTGGCTGAAGGAGATGTTTGCTCAGCTGCAGTGGGCTCCCCAGCTGAAGGGTAACCTGCCCATGCGGGAAAATAATTACTGCTGCCACATGCACCTGTAGCCTCAGGGTCACATCACCAAGGACTGTGACAGCTTGTTGTTTGAGTTTGCTCTTTATTAGTAATGTGCCACTAAATACTTCTTATTATGCTTTTTTTCTCTTTTTAGTTTTATCATGTGTCCTGACCTGAGTTCCTCTGTATACACTTCTGTTTCTATTTATATTTGTCTCTAATAATCTTTATGCAGGTCATCCGAGAGATTATTATTGAGCAAAATCCATCACTTTCTATGCTTCTGCTTGGAAAACTTTGTAAGTGTTCTGTGGGTGTTCTTCCAGTCAGTCCAACTGCTTCCTTTAACTTCTATTTCTGATGGACCTGTTTGCCCCTAGAAGCCACATTTCATCTTGGGTCACTGCAATCTGAGTGTTTACTCTCCTTATTCCACTGTTCTCCTCCTAGATTAGTTATCTCTAGTGGCTCAGGGTTTCTGTAGTACAAGCTGTCTTCCCATTCAATGTTGTCTCTTATAAATGTTACCAGTTTTATTCATTATAACATAAAAAGAAAATCTAATCCCTTTCGCAGGACTTTCTGCACAAAAGTGAATAAAATCATACAGATTTTAAAGTTTTCTTAGTATCAGGAATATAGGGAATATAGGGAACATGTAATTTTTTTTCTTTACAGTGATGCAAATTTTTATAGAAACCGTATAGAAGACAAAATGACTGTTCTTAAAACAAATAACAATATTTATCTAAGAATATTGTAAGTTTACAAAAATATTAACAGTTTACATTAAAGTTTTTAAAATAAAATCATCAGACATGTGTGTTTTAATTTTTTCACCAGTAAAGATGCACAAGCTATTTTTTCTGTCTTAAAGGAACTATATGAAAATTATTTCTTTGTTTAGATGAGTTTGGGGAATTGTATTATACTCTTTAATTCACAGTTTGTTCATTCTGAAATATCCTTGTACCTCTGGACACAGAGTCAAGTGCCTTGTAAATATCTTTTTTAACTGTGCTTGTGTTCATGATCCATGTTGCAATCTGATAAGACAACTTATTCTATAAACTTCTTATGGATTTTGTTAAAACATTTAGCAAGCAAATCAGGGACTAAGCAAGCACATGATTATGATAATGTATTTCAATTCAGCTAATGGAAAGGATGGAATATATGATCAAATCAAGACTACAATTAAGATTGAGTCAGTGAACCAGTGAGTTCAGTTTCTCACATCATCCAGCTAATATGCTACCAGATAATCATACTGAATGCACTGGAAATAATTATTTGTCTTTTTTTGTGTCCGTTTTCCTTCCTACTTAAGACCTTATCAGTGATCAATAGAATTTAGCATTAAGCATGCAAAAAACGTAAGGAGCCACAGGTCACAGTTTGGGTACAACTTATGTATTGGTGCTTTGACTATTGCACTTTGGATGCTGGGTATTTCCCAGAACAAACAGAAATGTCCCTTGGCTCTGTCACGGTGAAGATACTTTACCATTTCTCTCTTAAAAGTCATTCTTGCCAAATATTATTGGTTTATTGCTCTGTTTGTTTTTTCATGTAGTGACATAGAATCTTTCCCCATCTTAAATAAAGGTCAGGTTCAGCATAACACAGATCTTTGTTGATAATTATTTTACAATATTTAACATACATATAATTTAGAGATTATAAGTCTTTGTTGTTTAATGCTGAGAATATTTGGAAGTGTCATTTTGTAAGCACACACATTTTCCCATGTGCACAGGTAAAGTATGAACCATATCCCTAAGAAAATACAGGGAAAAATTAAGGAAGAATTCGTTCTAGTGAAGCTTGAGTCACACAGTTGCGAATGTCTCTAAACAGGCGATAAGGGTTTACCTGATGAATATGAGATCTTTAGGTTTTAGGAAACTTACCAAACTCCCTTAACTAAATCCTCAGGTCACGCTTTTTTTCTGGAAAGCCTAAATGAAGAAAGAGGAGCACTGAATTTTGTAGGTCAGTCTATAAGAAAAGAAGATGTATAACAAAAGAACAATTTTCTTCTAAGTACTCTTCACTGGGGAGCAGTTTTCTCAGGCCATTTTTCAAGACCAACTGGTTGGTATTCTGCATTATGAATACAGTTCAGTCCTCTCCCACTGGACAGACTTTTAGGCCTTTAGTCACAGAGGAAAGTTGCTTCTGTGCACAGCTTTTCATTTCAATGTCTGCTAAACTGACCATGGAACCCGTTCTCCTAAAATCTGAAAAATGCAATGATCTCATAGATATCGTTGGTACTTGGAAGACTGATGTAAGTTTGTGAGATAAGGTCACGAATATGAGTCCTATATGAGTCATCTAAACAGTATTTTAGAAACTTAACAATTAATGTAACACATCCTTCCTTTCATTTAAGAGGGCTTTCTTTTCTCTGCAGTTGTTTCAGTTCTTAACTATTAATGACTTTTTACCAGCAAAGATTGGCTGGGTAGTATGGCTTTTTTATTTTTTAAAGACTTCAGAACCAAATCCGTAAAGTATTTTGAATTTTTTTATAGCAAATTTACTCATAATTAAACCATAAAAGCTTTCATGACCCAATTCCAATCATAGCCCATATTTCTCACAATGAATAAAGTTGCAAGGAAATCTTGAAACATGAACTGCTGAGTAATCCTGGAAATCTAGCATGTTTGCTGAGCATCATTCACATCTATCTTAATATTTTATGTGGAAGTATCTAACATTATATCTTCCCTCTTATCCGGAATAGGTAGCATACCAAACTGAATAATTTTCTATGAATTCCAAAACCTGAATGCAATCAAACTTTAATTAATGCATTTCAATTCAACAAATAATGGCTTAGAATGATAATATACACATTAAGCCTTGAGCTAACATTTTAATATCTTTCCCATTGTGAAAGTTAAACTTACATACTTCTAATTTTCCAGCTATGTGATTTACAGCAGAATTTAGCAAATGTAAATAGTAAGAAATTGACATGTTTAATGAAGCAAACATGAGTTCTTAACATCTCCTGGCAATGTTGCCTAGGACTTCCTGGGGCAAATCTGCTGTAGCTGAAATCTTCCTTTTCATAGCCTTCGATGAACATTATTTCCTTGAATATGCCTGATCAGCTTTTGACCCATGTAATGGTTCCACCACTCCAGCATGTCCTGGGCATTTATTTCCATGGTTTCATTCTGGTTTGTGTGAAAATGTCCTTCCTTCAGTTTGTGACGAAAGGTAATTCCTTAGTCTGTGATCTGAGAAATTGGTTTGATTTTCCATTGTTCTTATTTAATGAAAACTGGGATTAATTATTTTGTGTTCATCTTTTCAAAGTCATTCATTATTTTATTTTTTTCTATAATTCTGTCATCAATTGTCTCCCTTCCAAGATTTGATTAATCTCTCCTTATTCTAAAGCCACTTTTTTTTATTATCTTTGACACCTTTCTCTATATTTGCTCTGATTCAGCTACTTGCCTCCTGAGATGAGGAGAAAGAATTGTGCGTAGCACTGAGGATGCAGGACACAAGGGGTTTGTTCAGTGGCATAATGATGTATCCTACTTTCTATTGCCCTTCTACTGTCTGATTGTCCTTTCTGACTGCCACTGACTACTGAGCTAATGTTTGTAATGAACTATTCACAAGTTTTCCAAGAGGTAGTAACAATTTTAGAGCCTATTACTGTATGTATGTATTTACGGTTGGTTTTCCTTATGTACATTACTTTGCATTTATTGACATTGAATTTCAGCTCTGATTTTATCACCCAGTCACTCAATGTTGTGAGATCCATCTACAATATTTCACAGTGGACTTTCATTTTGCGTTGTCACCAACCTTAATAGAGTTATTTCTCCTATTTCCCAAACATTAATGAATACTTGAACTGCATAGGGCTAAGCATGATTCTTTATAGGGCACTACAGTTAACTTTCCCCACTGTGAACACTGATCTACTCATACGCCATTTCTATATCCTCATACTTTGGGGGTGCTGGTTGGTAGCAGTCAGCTACTGCAGTCAGCACTGTGTACCCTGGCAGCCAAGACGGCAAACCACATCTGGGGAAGCATCAAACACAGCAGAACCAGCTGGTCAAAAGAGGTAATTATGCCACCGTGTTCAGCATTGGTGTGGCCTTGCCTCAAGTACCATGTCCAGTCCTCGGCCCCACAATTTAAGAAGGATGTGAAAGTCCTTGAATGCATCCAGAGGAGGGTAATAAAGATGGTGAAAGGGCTGGAAGGAATGTCCTATAAGGAGCAGCTGAGGACTTTGGGCTTGTCTTTTTTGGAGAAAAAGAGGCTGAGGCGTGACCTCATGGCTCTCTACAGCTTCCTGAGGAGGGGATGTGGAGAGGGAGGTGCTGAGCCCTTCTCCCTGGTATCCCATGATAGGACGGATGGGAATGGTTCAAAGCTGCTCTGGGGAGGTTTAGACTAGACATTAGAAAGCATTTCTTTACCGTGAGGGTGGTCAAACACTGGCACAGGCTTTCTAAAGAGGTGGTCGATGCCCCAAGCCTGTCGGTGTTTAAGAGCTATTTGGACAGTGCCCATAACAACATTCTGTAACTTTTGGTCAGCCCTTTGCACAGGCAGTTGGACTAGATGATCATTGTAGGTCCCTTCCAACTGAAATAGTCTACTTCTATTCTATTCTATTCTATTCTATTCTATTCTATTCTATTCTATTCTATTCTATTCTATTCTATTCTATTCTATTCTAATCTGTAAGATTACATGAGAGCATGTAATTTTTGAGAAGCTGTCATTAGGGATCCGATCAACAAATTTTTGGAGGTTCAACTGCCCTGTAGGAATTGAACCCCTTGCCCCCTGAAGGGCTTTAAGATGGAACAAGGCTTTCCCTTTCTATCTTCTTTCATTCTTCTCCATTCTGTCATGTTTGTCACTGTGTCCTCGTATTGAATAAGAACACTTTGTGTCAATGTGCTTATTACAGGAGCCAGACTGCTTCCCCTTTATTTTCTTCCAGATGAAAATTCGGCTTTTGTAAAAGTTAACATTTCAAAGAACTGTGGGAGCCATCAATAAAATACACCTCCCCAAGTTTCCTTTAAATGAGCTAGCTCAACTGCTCACAATATAAGAGAATTGTAACAGCAGGGGAAAGGGTGCCATGAAGTTTAATCTGCCAGGTATTTATTCAGCTAGTCTGTGCAGCACTGCATGGTTTAGTAGGCTTAAATTTATTCGTACCTTCAAGGAAGCAAAGGAAGAGAGTTTGAGCAAACAACCAGTCCAATGGAAGTAGTGGCACCCTAGAAACATACTCCAGATGTCCAAAGCTGCCTGTTTTGGTGATGCCTTCAGCCTCCCCCATGGATATTAAGTTTTCTTCCAAGGACTAAGGATGTACTCCTGAGGACCTGGTGTCCTCCATGTACAAGGGGGAGATTTCTTGACAAAGATCTGTCTGAGCTCTGGATAGAAGAAGAAGGAAGAGAAGTAGGCTAGCTTTTTCTCTGCCTGACTTCCCCTCCTTCGGGCTGTGTAATTTGGAGTGTGCGTTTATGTCAGAACAAGACGCAAATAAGCACCCTCATGTATTTCCTAGATTTCTTTAAATCTGAGCTTGTTTTTTGGAAAGAAACGCTATGTGATGTAGCCAAAAGCTCAGTCTAGGTGAGTTGGAGTCAAGGACTCCAAAGACACAATTCCAGTTAATATCTGTCTCTAGTGAAGACGTATTCTCAGTGCAGCAAATTCTGCTTTGGTTCCTTTTGCAATTGCTTTTACCAGGTGCAGACTCTCTTGCTGCATTTGCATTTCTTTGTAGTGGTAGCCTCAAAGTAGGAGTTAGGGCCAAATCTGCCTCCTGTTTGCTAAAACATCCTAATAGTTGGCTCTGGGACAATACATTTGCTGCCACTTAAGCAACCCAGCACATGGAGGCACGCTCACCAGCCATGTAGGAATGGTTTATGCTGTTTTTGTGCTGATGGTGTGAGACAAAGTCCTTCCTAGAATGGCTTCAGTGTTGCTTGTGTATTTGCACACTGTCTGATAACAGACTGAGCTTAGCCTACTTGGAAAAGAAATATTGATTTTGGGTGAACCCTCGACTTCCAGCTGCAGAATCAGACCCATGTGAAGGTAAATGGAACAGTGCAATACGGTGGCAAGTGAAAGCTCTTGGTAAGAAACAGGAGTAAATAGGATACGAAGCCACAACATACGGGGACTATATAACGCAAGCAAATAAACTGTGCCTGGGACAGGTGGTATAAGAGATCACACTACTCAGATATGACTGGAGAAGCAGCTTCTGAAATTCATTAGGCACTGATAGAAAGTGAAGCTTTGTTGCAATGCTTGATAGCTTTCCTGCCCAGTGGGAATCCAACACAAAAGCCTTTTAGCACACGGTTTTACTGGAAATACCTGAGCAAACTGATAACATTGCTGCTTTTATGATAGTCTTGTTTCTCACATATCACAGCAGGCCACTCCACAAAGCATTGTAAGTGGGGGGATGTGTGCATCTCTGTGTGTTTGTGTGTGTATGTAGCTCCATCTGCACATTCAGGTAGCAGCTTGAAGGAATTAAACAGTATTATCCATAGTAAGAAGAACTTCCGTAGGAAGGATATCCATAAAAGAAAACCAACTATCAAACAAGGGTTATTGTGGAGTTCTTTGTGTTGCACAGTTTTAGACATCACAGCTGTGTGAAGAGGCTGCTATGTTACCTGCCAAACACATAAATCCAGCCATGTTTCTGATTATAGTATTGTTTCTCCCAAAGAAAAAAAAACAGCTCAACTGTGGCTCAAAATTGAGTCATTTGTTCTGTGCTTTAAATATGGTGGATTCACACACAAGTGAAAGCACACATGTAAAATGCTAAATATCCTGTTAGATGAAAAGTGATTAGCAAAAACAAAGTGATGCTCAAGAAGGAGTTTCTTATCTTCATGTCTTCTGTTTCTGATATATTCTTTCGTCACTGTAGCATTTCAATGAACACACACACACACAAAAAAGGCAAAACAATATCAATGTGGGGGACATAGAAGCGATTTGCTTTGTTTTTCTTTTTCAGAATGAAAAGCCATCATTTGTTTGCCTGTTCTCTCTTTTCCTACCTTCTTAAAGATGGAGGTAAACTTTCTTAGCCTCTAAGGAAGAAAAGATTTTAAGAATTTCCAGTATATATTTACACATCCCCCAAAAAATCAAAATTATTATTTGTGATTTTCCTCATCTGTATTGAAAAAAAGGTATTAATAGAAAAGGAAAACTGAACTGTTCATTGTCCAAAAATAATTTGGAATTGAGATCCACAGAGAGAAATACTGTGTGCTGCTTTTTCAGCTCCTCCTGCAGACTAGCTTGTAAGAAAAGTTTTCAATCTCTGCTCATCCATGCTGCCTTATAAGAATTTCTACACTCTTGTGAATTTTAACCAGCTCTTGGTTATTATTCAAACCTTTTTTTTTTTTTTCCTGTGATTTAATCAGTGCTGGGTCTAAGCTGATGCATGTCTTTCAGGCTTTGCATCTTACTTCTGAGGTGCATTTCTGCACCTCATTCTGAAAATCCTCTCTGGTGGTTCTACTAGGGGAGCTAATATGAGCAGCTTGGTGTGGGTAGAGATTAAATCTTACTTTGCAGTTCATTAGATCATATAACATTTCCTATCATGAGTTAATGTAACAGCTTTAGGGTTTATCTGTGAGTTGCTTTTTGTTGTTCTATTTTTCCCCAAGGTATGCTCTGCAATACTTGTTGTTAGTGAAAGCTTTTTCTTTTTCCCCCACACTATTTTCAAGGCATGTTTATGGATTAACAGGAGCTAGACTAATAATATGTTCAGTCTTAGCTATTATTACCTAGGTAGTTAAGAAGTGTCTGAAAAGGATGTTAGACAATAGTGAGGATTAGACTGTAGTAATTCCATTCTTACACTCACTGTCACCCCACTGAAATCTTGAACCAGTTTTTATTTCTGTGCTACAGTGTGTCTGTGTTTAAATGGGTACTGCATCATGGTGATGTAATAGTTTCATGGATGTGTTATTTACATGGTGCATGAAGAAAAATAAATGATTCAATAGAAAATAAGTAATTCTTACAGATTGCAATGCATTGTTGGAATTAAAATGTATTCTCTGTGTCTATTGCCACAAATAAGTGGAAATAATACTCTCACTCACTATGTGCCTTCTGATCTAATATGAATGGAAAAAATAGCTTTTGGCATTCTATAAACAAAGGACATCTTTCATAATTGCAGTATTAGCAGTGGAAGAATTTTAAAAGCAATATTAGCATAAGAAATGGCCAAGATTTGCAATATGCTGCTATTCTGAAAGGAGTTTATTTTGGTACGTCCTATGGGCATAATAGTTTTCCCTGGAATTCAGAAACCTTCCCAAGTAACTTGTCAGATGCCAACGATTTACATTGGCTCTAGTCACCGGCAGACATCTTTCTTTCCTTCTTTCCTTCTTTCCTTCTTTCTTTCTTTCTTTCTTTCTTTCTTTCTTTCTTTCTTTCTTTCCTTCTTTCCTTCTTTCCTTCTTTCCTTCTTTCCTTCTTTCCTTCTTTCCTTCATTCTTTCCTTCTTTCCTTCTTTCCTTCTTTCTTTCCTTCTTTCCTTCTTTCCTTCCTTCTTTCCTTCTTTCTTTCCTTCTTTCTTTCCTTCTTTCTTTCCTTCTTTCTTTCCTTCTTTCCTTCTTTCCTTCTTTCCTTCTTTCCTTCTTTCCTTCTTTCCTTCCTTCTTTCCTTCTTTCTTTCCTTCTTTCTTTCCTTCTTTCCTTCTTTCCTTCTTTCTTTCCTTCTTTCCTTCTTTCCTTCTTTCCCTCCTTCTTTCCTTCTTTCCTTCTTTCCTTCTTTTCCTTCTTTTCCTTCTTTTCCTTCTTTTCCTTCTTTTCCTTCTTTCCTTCTTTTCCTTCTTTCCTTCTTTCCTTCTTTCTTTCCTTCTTTCTTTCCTTCTTTCCTTCTTTCCTTCTTTCCTTCTTTCCTTCTTTCTTTCCTTCTTTCTTTCCTTCTTTCCTTCTTTCCTTCTTTCCTTCTTTCCTTCTTTCCTTCTTTCCTTCTTTCTTTCCTTCTTTCTTTCCTTCTTTCCTTCTTTCTTTCCTTCTTTCCTTCTTTCTTTCCTTTTTTCCTTCTTTTCCTTCTTTTCCTTCTTTTCCTTCTTTTCCTTCTTTTCCTTCTTTCCTTCTTTTCCTTCTTTTCCTTCCTTCCTGCCTTCCTGCCTTCCTGCCTTCCTTCTTTTCCTTCTTTTCCTGCCTTCCTTCCTGCCTTCCTTCCTTCCTCGCCTTCTTTCTCTTTCTCCCTTTTTCTTTCTCTTTCTCTCTTTCTTTCTTTTTCTCTTTTCTTTCTCTCTCTTTTTTCTTTTTCTCTTCTCTTCTCTTCTCTTCTCTTCTCTTCTCTTCTCTTCTCTTCTCTTCTCTTCTCTTCTCTTCTCTTCGCTTCGCTTCGCTTCGCTTCGCTTCGCTTCGCCTCCCCTCCCCTCTCCTCCCCTCCCCTCCCCTCTCCTCCCCTCCCCTCCCCTCCCCTCCCCTCCCCTCTCCTCCCCTCTCCTTTCTCTTCACTTCTCTTCATTACCAGCTTCCAAAATGATACGTGCAACTTAGTGGAAGTGAAGTCATTACCTGAAGGATACTTTGAATAAACACTTCAGGTTACAAAACACGATCAAACCTGAGTTTATCTGCCTTATCAAAAGATGTGAAATGTTGTGTCACCTGCAGGTAATTCTGAAATTATTCTTAACACATTACAGTAACAAGCTACAAGCAAATTAAAATAGTTATTTAGAAAATATAGAAATAAATAACACAAAGTCAGGTTTACAGAAATGAGGGAAGGCTGTCTTTCTGTCTGCTTATTGTAAAGTTAGATGTAAAGGGTTTTCTTATTCCCTGTTATTCAACAGACAAGCTAATTACTCAGTAACCTAAATATGAGAGCTTTAACCCTGTTCTTAGGAGAACTTTTATTTTCTTTGCACACCAGAGGAAACTGGATTTAGAGAAAGTCTTGTGTATTTATCCAGCCCTTTTCTGGTGATTTTGTTAGAATCTCTTCAGATGTGGATCTCCCTTCTCCCATCTTACCACCTCATCCCCTTCCCTTTCCATTCTTTTATTCTTTAACTTTCAAGGTTTGAGGTTGGCTGTTTTACACTAATGATTTTTTACTGCATTCATTTAAATAATTTAGAAGCAATGTTGCAAGATAAAAGACTGTAATCTAGCCAGTCATGTTTTAACACTGTGTTCAGTGGGTTTACATATTGAGAATTTTATTTTATTCAAAATATAAAGCTTAGATGTCTATCACACTATATACAGCAAAATAAATAGGATTTGGTGCTTATTTCTTTCTCTTATGTGGGTGAAGGACAAAGGTTCCCAAATCCCTTCTGTGGACATAACTGATCTGGAGCATGAGTACGTAGTCTGTGACGGATGCTCTGACAATGTTATCATTGGGCTACCAGAGTATCTAGATGGAATTCTGTGACCTACAGAATTATACAGGTTTCTGAATTAAACAGTTTGCTCCAAATCCTCCAACGTTCTCTTCTCAGAACATATGGTGTATTTCTAAAGTTCCTGCAACAAAAACATAGCAGAGAGAATAAGCCATAACTAAGCTAAAGACTTGTAAGATGAAGAGAAGGAAAGAGAACACACAATGTTGTCACTTTTTTCCTCAACCCTAACCAAGCTGGCAAAACCTTGGCTGTGTAACGTGCCATTTCTCCCCCTTAACTGGTAAAATCCTTTTGGGCATGAGGGCAATAGGGATGGTTATATGTTTATGCTGTTGGAGAAATACATTCCCAGACCAAGTACAGGTTGGAATGGTTCTCATCTTGGCCTGGGAAAATTAGATTGTCAAATACAGTTTTTAATTTGAAGACAAAGGGACACTGTGGAGGATTTGAGGATTTGAGAAGAGCAGATACAAGGCACAACTTCAAAAAGCACAGTAGCTAACAGGTATAGTCTTTTCCAGCACGCCACTCTTCTCTCTCAGTGCTAGGTAGGTGGTATTCAAGAGGAATTATCTCCTGCAGTATTAGCCAACAGCAATCTCTATGTATTAATATTTTAAGAGTAGACATTTATTTTATTATCTCTGCTCACTTGTTTCTCCCTGATCGATATAACACAAAAGTACCCGTAAGCTCCTCTCACCCATTTTTAGAGTCCTTAACACATTTTAAGGCCTACCAGAGTTGTGGCCTCTGGGACCTCTTCACTGCAGCTGGAAATGGTAAAGCACAACCAGACTGGCTCTACGTGTGCTGCTGAAATTGGTAGACAATGCCCCTAAAGCCTGAATTTTATTTAAGTCAAATCCAGTAGATTTTAGGAAGATGTTGGGGGGGGGGGAGGGGAAAAGGTAGAAAACATAATGTACTTAGAAGTTTCTGCTACCGTATCCTGCTATGTTTTCTGACATTTCTTCAGTTGTTTGTCTTCTTTTATGTTTTTAGATTTCTAAGTACTTTAAGGTTGGGACTACTACTGCTACCACTATAAAATATCTATGTGGATTGGGTGTGTACAAGGAAAGACGTGAAGCACAGTTCTCTTGTCTTTTTGATTGGAAGAATCTTCCAAATCTAGTTTACCTCTAATGTCACATACATCCTCTGGGAGCTAGGACTACTGAACATTTATTAGTTTATTTGAACAGTCCTATGTTGTTGTAATGCGATCTCTACAAAACTCTGCGTGGCAGCTTAACAGTGATAGGTGTCGTATCGTACACCTGATCTTGAAGATTAACCTGATAGCCTAATGCACTGCTTCATTTAATCTTAAATACCTGGTATACACTTACATATCCCCTTAAACCAGTGGGACTGCTGTATGTGAAGCAGACACATAGGAAAGTAATCACATACTGTGAGAGTGGATTTAAAGGCCACAGCTGATGATGACAAAGCCAAGCAGAAAGCTTCCAATCAAAATTAGCTAAATCATCAATTTTAATAAAAAGTATTTCAGTCTACAGACAATAGCCTTGATTTAAATAATCACTTCTAAGTTTATTTTGCATTTGTCCTAGTTTTCCTAAGGAAAGGTTAATCCACATTAACTGGTAACTATTAAAATACATTAATTTGCAAGTAAATATACATTTTACACTCAGTTTGATTCTTAGAGTGTATTATAGGCATACTCATTTATTAAAGCAATTATATGGCACAGCATATATTTGCTCAGATGATTAGGTTTTTAATTTCTTGCATGTTTTCATAGTTTCTTACAGTTTAATGATGGACAATTATATAATCTAATTTCACTTCTATTAAACTAGGCATTTATGTTTCATGCAGCTGTCCATAGCTTAAGCCTAGAGATTTTAGTTAGCCTAAAGCATATAGGTCCTCTGGAGACTATACTGCCCAGGAGTCAGATAGAGACTACTACTTCATTTCTACCTAAGGCTATTAGCAAAAAATTAATTATCCAAAAGCATTGATATAAATGTATCCATGTTCTACTAATAAGAAATCCCTTTGTGCACTCCACACTGAGGTCTCTGCCAGCTTAGCCCAGGTGACAATTGTTTCCCACACCCTGAACCTGCTCATCACTATAATTTGTAGAATGTGAGCAACATTTACCAGCTAGTCATTGAAGAAATAAGGTTTTTGGTATGAAAATACTGATGTTCTGAAAATACTAGATGGCCGTATCCAAAGAGTTACAGCTCCAAATGGAAACCAGTAACAAGTGATGTCCCTCAGAGGTCCATACTGGGACCAGTACTGTTTAGTATCTTCATTAGTGGCACAGCAGGATTGAATGCACCCTCAGCAAGTTTGCTGATGACACCAAGCTGAGTGGGGCAGTTGATACGCTGGAGGGAAGAGATGCCACCCAGAGGGACCTTGGCAGGATCAAGGAATAGGCCTGTGCAAGCTTCATGGAGCTCAACAAGGCCAAGTGCAACATCCTGCACCTGGCTTTGGCCAACCCCCAGTATAATCACAGGCTCTGGGATATCAGAGCAACACTGCTGAGAAGGACTTGGGGATCCTGATGTATGAAAAACTAAACATGACATGCACCTGCAGCCCAGAAAGCCAACCATACCCTGGACTGCATCACAAGATGTGTGGCCAACAGGTTGAGGGAGGTGATTCTGGCCCTTTACTCCTCTGTCATAAGGTCCCCACCTGCAGTACTGTGTCCAGCTCTGAGGTCCCCAGAACAACAAAAATATGTATCTGTTTGAGCAGGTCCAGGGGAGGGCCATGAGAATTAGAGGGCTAAAATAATTTGGGTTATTTAGTGCCAGGGAGACATTATTGTGGCCTTTCAATAAACAAAGGGGGCTTATAAGAAAGATGGAGAGAGGCTTTTTACCATGGTCTGTAGTGAGAGGACAAGGGGCAATGGTTTTAAAATGAAAGAGGGTAGATTTAGGCTGGACCTGAGTAAGAAATATTTTACTATGAGACTCATGAGACACTGAAACAGGTTGTCCAGAGCAGTTGTGGATGCCTCATCCCTGAAAGTGTTAAAAGTTAGGTTGGTGGGGGCTTTGAGCAACCTGATGTAGATGTTCCTGCCCACAACAGAGGGTTTTTACCAGATTATCTGTACAGGTCCCTTCCATCAGAACCATTCTGTGATTCCATGAAATATCTGAGTATTTGATGTATTGTTTATTGTCTCCAGAGCAAGATGTGTACCCTAACAACTGTGTAGCAGTATGAAAGCAAGGGACAACAGCCTGTTTCCACAGTTTCCCACTTGATTTTCTGCAGAATAGCACTGGCAACTGTCTTCTGAGACAGTTTACTAGAGAGTTACTGAGACAGCTTACGAGACAGGCAAGACAGGCAGTCCCCTGTACAGTGCAGAGATCCCAGAGGTTTTCCATGCCTTGAAACTCAACATTGTCAAGACGAGCCTGCCTTGGTATCTAAATTGCTCTCTGGATCAAGACAGAGGTTCCTACTTACATGTGTTAGTGACCTTTGATGCTTTAGATATCCTGTTCCAACCACTTCATTGGTCTCTTTGAATGATTACTGAAACCCAAGATGAGCAAGTTAAGTATCTTCCTTCTCATTTGCATCACATTTTCTTTAGTTATCAGGGAACGCACATTTAAATCTATCACTTGGTGCCAGGCCGATAGCCAATGCTTCCACTATCCAGAAACCGGGCAGTACACATCAGTCAGCTCACTGCAAATTGGCAATTAACATGATGGCTAGATGGGTTCACATGAGCATAACATTATTAATTAAACAGCAGCTGGGTTAATCAAGATAGTAAAAGTAATTTGTTGGAATAAATATTTTATTAGTGTGTTCATCAATAAAGCAAAAGAAGAGGTTTTAATTAATTAATTTATAAAAATATTCACACTGTGATGGCTGTAACTCTGTTTAAGGATCCGGAAAGAGGTCTCATCTGTAGAAGGGTATATTCCCACTTTATCACTTCATGTTAATTGTACTGTAGATATCAATTACCCAACCATAATTACTAGTGTGTTACTGACAAGCCAAACATTGTTGTCCCACTCTGAACAGCACCACCTGACAATTGATGCTAAAGGGCTCTTTTTCCTCTTTGTTGCTTAATTCTTTAAGAAATGTGCATTCTGCCTCTTAATTACAGAAAGATATTCTTGAAATATGGTGGGTTATGATACCTCCTGGTGTCATCAGAGACCTGATCTTTCTTTTCGTCCTGAATAGCCCATGAAATTGAGAGAGGTTTAATGTGTTTTTTATTATTATTTTGCCTGGTATTAATAACTAGACAGGTGGAGGGAAATGGTGTATTTTAAACAAGTATATGCCATAAACACAACAGGTGACAGTGATTTCTATCTGACTGGGGAATATTTATCTACTAATGATGAGAAATATAAAGAAATATTAAGAAGCAGGTAGACACTGCTGATTTTGCAATAAAGTCATAGATCAGACAATGTGTGTTTCAAACACTGAAGAGAGTGGGAAAATATTTACTTTGAGGAGAATATCTATTGAGAGAGCAAGGTGTAGCTGCTTGGACTGTTAAAACAATCAGGTTTGCCATGCCCCATACTTTCTTGGAGGGAAAACCTCTTAGAGCATTTTTTCTTGTTACTTTTTTCTTTATGTTGGGTGGTTGATTACATATTAGAGTTCAAGTCTCTGTGTGCTTTATCCATCTGTCCGATAGCTTAGACATGTAAGAAACTTGCTGGAAGCCCTTGCAGGTAGATGTTTTACATAATATGCATGGATATGGAGTACACATGTACATATCAAGAAGGAATCACATTCATAAAAGTGAAGTTAATTTAATACAGAATACCAATAATAAGGAACAAAAAGGAAAGGCATACATGACTGGAAATTGGTAAATAATTCTAATTATTTGTTCTTCCTTTACAAACATTTCACCCAAAAGCTGTTCTACAGTTAATTTTTATCATGTTCATTATTCATTCAGCAGTTTTACTCTTCAAAATATTTCAGTCATGTTTAGGGAAAAGAAATAAGCCCAAGTGACTTACACAGACAAATTGTACAACACAAATGGTGAACAGGAAATACGGTAGATAAACAGGTGACATTCCCTTATGAAAAATCACCTAGTTTTGTAGCATAAGTCTGATGAGGAGCAGCTGAGGGAACTGGGGCTGTTCAGCCTGGAGAAAAGGAAGCTGAGGGGAGACCTTATTGCTGTCTACAACTATCTAAAAGAAGATTGTAGCATGGAGGGTGTTGGTCTTTTCTCTCAAGTAGCAAGTGTTAGGACAAGAGGAAATGGCCTCAAGTTGCACCAGGAGAGGTTTAGATTGGATATTAGGAAAAAATTTTCATGGAAAGGGTTGTTGGGCATTGGAACAAGCTGCCCAGGGAAGTGTTGGAGTCACCATCCCTGGAAGTTTTTAAAAGGCATTTAGACGAGGCTCTTAGGGACATGGTTTAGTGCTAGAGTTAGGTTAGATTATGGTTGTACTCCATGATCTTGAGGGTCTCCTCCAACTGAAATGATTCTATGATTCTGGTATTTGTGTGATACTAATGCAATATTTTTTTAATCGTAATGTTCAAGTGGCACAAGCAATATACCTCAAGTAAGACTGGGTTTTTTGATTCCTTCGAAGCCTTTTTATCATATTGTTTCAGTAGTCATGGCTGAAAGATGTATTAAACTGAAGTTTAGGGAAAAAATGTAGTTAATCTGTCAAGGAGCCTGTAAGCCAGCCCTCGTCCTGGAGGTGCAGGGCAGCAGAACCACAAGATCTCATTTTCACTAGTATCGGGAGGCTGGACCCCTTTTATCTGCCCACACAGTGTTCAGCAGGTACATGTGGGCTCACACAGAGCCAGCCAGCCCACAGTGGCTCTGGGTCCCATCTAAGTGAGGCCCCATGATACCAAGCACAGTGGGCCTTGGTAGCTCAGCCACAGCTTGGTCTGAACTGTCTCCCACTAGCACCTCTGCCAGAGCTGGTTTGCATTTTTCTGGCTCAGAGCCCCCATACAATGAATTGGTGTCTGCCTGATAGAAGCTGTGGCAATACCACCCCAGTAAATTGGACCCCAAAAAAGCCAAGGAAGCTGCCAATGCTGCAGTCTGCTCAGGGTGAGAGGAAAGTTGAATTAAATTCACTTTTCCGAAACACCAGCGAAGTGAATGCCCTGGAGAGGAAGTTCCAGCAGGACAGTGCCGCAGCGCTGAGACTGCTCTCATTCACAAGTAACTCCGCTTTAGTGCACCGTAGCTTAATTCTCCATGGGGAAGATTAATCCCTTGGAGGAGGATTAAGCTACAGTGAACTAAGGCCACTTTATTTCTGAATGGGAAAGGCCACACAGGGATTTAATGTACTTTATCTTACGTGCATTGATTTCACAGCTTTAGTTAATTCATCTTAACTTCCCTGAATTCCCTTGTGTGGACAAGCTTTTTGTCTGCAGAGAAGCTCTTGGAGCTGCTTGTAAAGCTCATCATGCAGCCCAGCCAGAAAGCAGGTTGGAATCATTTCTGTGCTTCTGAAGGAGCTTATACCTGTCTAGATACTATTAAATTACCTCTTTCTCAGATAGTTGATCCATGACACACTTAGAAGAACAATTTTAATTAGATTTTTTTGAATGCACCAGAGAAAAAGGAGTTTTCTTAAAACTAATCTCTGGGTTATTTTAGAAATCTCTCATGAACAGCCTTTTCTCGGCTTTCAGATAGTACAAGTTGTGTACAGCTACACAAACAATATTTTCTCAAGCATGGACATGTCTAGGCAGTGAAGTTTAAGAGGTTTCCTTGCCCAGTTGGATTTTCTTCTTTTTTCTGGTGATCATAAGAAAACATTTTGTCTAAATAGGAAGCAAATGAGAGGAATTTCCATTCCCTGATCCTAAAGATCTTAGTCACTTACTCTGAGTGGCACAAGTGACACAGATCTGGGTTGAGAAGGATGTTTTTGTGGAAGCTGCTGTTAAAATAATGGCATGATTTTGCTGATGTTGTCCTTTGAGGAAATGACTCTGCTCATTTCTTGCATACTTAATGTGTTTTACTGATAGGCCTTTCTGATAAGATGTTTCCTAATGCTGGTGAATCATACCCCAGCTTTACTGTTTCGCTACATCATGACATTTCACATATCAAATTAAACTTTTGCCAAGCATTTCTTTGCTGGGGCACCTTAAGCAACACAAAAAGGCATTTCTTGTGGATTCTTGTGGATACGGACTTTACTACAACTGAATTCTGTAGTAGTCAATAAATATTTTGTCTTTTTAATACATAATTAGGTACTTAGGAGGCCCACATTCATGTGGACAAAGTCATGTGAGAGCAGAGGTACTCAAGAAAGAGTCACGTAACAGCTGACCATCAAGGTCCAAGTGTTTTCCATCAGTATTACTCAAGAGTAGTCTTCATCAATACTGACCTCAGTGACGCTAGCAAAATATTTTAAAATATAATAAAACATGAACAAAAGAGAGAAAGTCTCTTTAATTGGGCTGTTTGTGACCACTTGCACTGAAATTTACATATGAATTCAGGAAATGAAAGCAAATCTTTTCTAAATACAAATGTGATACCTGTGTTTATACATAATAGCATTGTACTAAAAGCTTAATGAGTGTTCAATCTAATGTAATGATTGCTTTTCTTCCTCTTTCATGCAGCTGATTGGATTTGTGTATGCCTGTTACGTGATCAGTATTTTCATGGAGGAAGAGGACAGCTGTAAGTACTGATACACACCTCTGCATCTCTGGAGCCGTAGTACCTGGGGTGACACTTAGTCTTGCATTAGCTACCAAGGTGAAGAACAATGTTTGAAAAATAGCAGAATCTGGCATTCCTGAACACCGGTTTTGCTCAGGCACATACTTATTTAGGTACCACAACCTTATTTAGGTATCAGACCATAATAAGATCATTACTTACTAAACTTCTTCATAGGGATCTGTGAACTACTTGCATAAGTAGGTCGTACTGTTGAAAAGCCTTTGATCTGTGTTGCATATATATATATATATATAAAATTTTTATGTACATACATTTGAATTTCTATTAAAGCTCCTGAAAATATTTAATCTTTTCTTTAAAAATGACAGTTTTATCAGCAGTAAAGTTAATGCAGATGACAGTTCAAGCCATTTACAGTGTACAGTATCACTCTGATCAATAATTAGATAGACCTGTTCAACAGTTACAAGTAACTAGGTCATACATCTGAAATGCTGACCCCATGTTCCTAACCTTCCTTTATCAAGAAAACTTTTATATACATACCCATATTGTTGAAAAAGTTTGAAAATTTCAAACTTTTTTTCAAATTTCACCTTTCAAAAATATTTATCAAAAGTCATTAAATGGGCAGTAGAAAAATCTGAATATGTTGAACGTTTTGGTAGAATGCTGTGTGAAAAGAGACTGTGAGAATTGCCTAACAAGCTCACCACACCCACATGACTAGCAAAGGGATTGGTAAAAGCAGTAGTAAGACTGGAATGATAATGGATGAGCAAAGAGAAGCAAACAAAAACAAGTCTATTTAAAAAAGGGGAGAATGCGTGATCATGTCAGTTACTTCCTCTCGTATATGAGTAATGAAGTAGTAAAATGTCTGCCTCTAGGAAAATGAAAAAAAAAAAAGAGGAACAAATGCATTTTATAGCTACAGGATAAATAATACGCAACCAAATATTTATTCATAAACTTTTATTCATAAATCTTAACATAGTTGTTTTGTTTCTTCACAGAATAGCACTAGTGGATGAAATTAATATAGTAGAAAAAATTAATTCAGTTTATAAGAAAGCATTTGATAATATGTGGAAAATCTTATTGAAAACATAATTCAAGTAATTCATGGCTGTGATAGAAAAACAGACTTTTTTGATTGAAAACATTGTAAAGGACCATAAACAAAATACTTTTCCATTTCTACAAACTGTAAAATGTTCAGTTCTCCATCATAATGCAACAGACATTAATTTCAAATCTATTTTAACACTTTCATTTAAGTTTCTAATAGGAAGAAAATTTATCAAAGCGATTGTTGGATAAAACTGAGTCATAAACATGTTGTGCACATAGTGTCCTGTGAAAAGGCACAAGGCGCCTGGATAAAGACTGGTGCTGTAAAGGAGAAATATGAGCACTTGGCGAAGCAACCAGAAATGTAGGTCATGAGGAGGAGGAAAAGCCCAGACTGCACTCCCTTGGAAAGCTGGGGACTGCCAGTTAGTCAGGAACTGGTAACACAGGGTGACAGCAGAGGATAGTACAGCAGAAGATGGACATATAATTTGGGGTGTATGAACAGAGTTTTTGGTCAGTGAAATCCAGAGACAACTGTCCTTTCCATATGTCTGTGGTGCGCCATTATGGTAGGTAGGGCTTCATATGGATATCTGGAAGCTTCATTTAAGACAATTACTAACAAAATTCCTGGAACAGGAATCATTAAATGACTGAGAAGGAGGGCAGACTGATAAGGGAAGACATGAGCTACAGTGCCTGTAAAAGAGTAATAGTTGTGTATATGCGCACCCACATGCAAACACAGATGTATCTGTACCTGGGTAGACAGGATATTCACTTTTTACATAAATAGGCTATATTATTATTGTTTTTTTTAGTCCTCTCTAATGTGCTTCACACATCCATGTTTTATGCAAGTGTGAAAGAAAGACAAAACTCCCACCAAAGAATACAACATGTTCTTGGAAAATGCAGTCACTTGCCGAAGCGTGTATGTGGATTATATTCAGAGCCTCATGAGCAGATTGTTTCCAAGTTAATGGCCTTGTTCAGTCAGAAAATGTGTCTACTTCAGAAGAGTCAGGGCAGGGTCTGTCTTTGACATCAGTCTTTTGAGAGTTTTGCGATGTGTGCTATGAGTGAAAATTTAAATCACTGAGAATGGAGAACAGCTGACATATTTTAACCAGCAAAACACATCAAGTGCTAATGTGATCCAGTATGTAAAAGCAACCCAGTACTCACTCTCCACAAGTGAATGGGGTATCTGCATCCAACTTCTGTTTGTCTTCCGGAACTACTGATGGCAATTTGGTGTTTTGTTACATACAAGTCAAAATCATCTTAGTTATCTTGGAAAATATGAAGTAGTTGGGATTTATGTCCTACATTAGCAATGGGCAAGTTTCCCATCCTTGGTTGTACCTTTACTTATAATCTTCTTGATTCTGGTGTGAATAGGTCTTTTTAGTCAGCAGAGGATGGCCTCAGGCAGAGGGCAAGAGAGGAGTGTTGCAAGTGGAGTGAAGAAACAGTATAGACTCAGCTAGATTTCACCACCAGGGAAGGGAAATGATTTCTGGTTTATCAGTTCTTTTTTATTCTTATTTTAAGATACTGAATCCAATCAAAAGCAACTAAGTAGTGCTTTAATATCTCTCTTTGTGCTAATTTGTGTCTTAATGCCCATTTGTGTTTTAGCGGCCTCTATGCCTATAGATAAATACAATGAAGACAAGTGTTAACTCTTTTATAGCAATCCCACAGTTATGCTTCAAATGAGGAAATGTCTGTGTAAGGCACAGTGGGAAAATGGTTTGGTAAAGTAACTGGCTGAGAAGAACAGGACTTACTCTGGAAAAAATCACATGTTAACTTGCAACATAATGAACAAAAATTTATTTAAGAAAGAAGTACAGTGGTGCTTCAAAACAGTCAGATTAAAAGTAGACAATGATTACATTAAGATAAAAGTCTAAGAAACTACAACAACAGAGCAATTTTATTCATTTTAACATGTTTCAGCAGATTCTTTTATTACATAGATGCAACTATTCTATCATATTTTTGCAGTAGTTTACACAGAACAAAACCTTGGCCATCTGAGGGTCAAAGCCTCTCTAATAGAATACACTCTGCAATATTCAGTGCATCAAGTTAACCTCAGTTCTTGATCTGAAACCCATCAGGCAGACTTAAAAATTAATAATATCTGCCTGTTTAGCCTCTGTGCAGTGCTTAAATGGATTTTGAGCCTGACATTTTGGCTGATGGACACCGTTATGAACAGTAATAATGCTTGAGGAAACATTTATTTCCAGCTATTGCTCCCCTTACCTACATTTCAGGCTGTAGTTAACTTTTACTTAGAAGGAAGATGATAGCAGGTCAAAAGGAATGAAGAGGAAGACATGTAAAAGGAACACTGCTGTAGTGGGGTTAATACCTTCCATCATTCATCCTAATGAAAAAGTCTATTTATATCTCTTCCTTTCATTTTTTCATTTATTTCTTTGCAGATCTATCATTCTGTATAAGCCCTTTTGAAGGAACAGAATATGTGAAATCTGTAATCACAAAAGCCTGTCACTATCCTGTTTGTGAATCATTTTCTCCTAAAAATGAACTGAGAAGCTTGTTGCTACCTTCTCAGAGGTAGTGAATGGTTTTAATAAAGCGAAGTCTAGAGACTAGGCAAAATGCATTGTTAAAATCATTATTGAGTTTCTAAATAGTTTCTGGACTTTGAGAAACAGTTGATAGCAGCATTGCTGCTACATACTAGTTTGTAAATATGACATTGACACATGTCAGACGTGATAATGCTGTACTGAATGTGAATTTGTGGAGTGGTAGTTAAGTTGCATACGAATTGCATAAGGAAAAAAGTGAAATCAGAGGGGAAGTTTTGCCACAAACCTACAGTTGTGATTTCAGTATTTATTATAAAAACAAGACTGAAACACCAAAAGGTCAGTCAAAGGAAGCTCAAGTCTCTTTTGTGGATGGGCAAAAATAAAGGAAGGGGCTTCCATTTACCATGAAGAAAAGCTTCATCCCTTAAATTAAAACACAAGAACAAAATTAATAAACAAATGTTATTTTTTTGGTCTCTTCCATATGCCAGTTTTATTCAGAGCTCAGCTGTACTTTCAGAACTGAGAGAAAGATGGATCTATTTTTAAAAAGGAAGAATTTCTCCATATTGTGGTATCAATAGGAACCTCCATATGCCATCATTAGACAGATATTAAGTAGAGCAAGATACATTATTACCACCATTGGAAAACTATTGCATTGCCTTACCTGACATATGGCATTGTATTTATACACACCATTGAGCATCTGTTGGCAGTAATCAAATGAGAGAGAAAAAATTCTTTCTTCACATTTAATTTGATATCTGTAGTTACATGGTAAATCCAGCAGTGATAAATTTCTTATTAATATGCTATTTTTTGCAAAATGAATTAAGAACTAGTAATGGGTACTATTAGCAACATACCCATGTATGTATGTGTGGTTACATTTATATATACATATACAGGTTTCCTTAACTAAGCAGTTCTGGGGAATCCACTAGTAATATCTTTACATCAGCTGTGATTTCCCATGTGGTTGAGTCCATTTACCTTCTATAAAACAGAATTTTTATCGTAAAATGGTTAGTATAAAAGACAACCAAGAAGGAGGATCCTGCACTACAATTCTGTTGAGCATTACAAGAACCAAAGACCTCCAGACCATCACTATCCCGTATTACCTCACTGAAAATGAGGATTTAGGAAACTTTTCAAACAGTGGCCAGCAGCACAGATCATCACTGGGCTTTAGTGCTCGCTGCTTTTACCTTTATACTGTAATGACTTGAGATATTGAAACAAGATGTGTAGTTACTGACCGATGGATGAATATGCTTTACACGGACTTTTAAAATTATAATAAGTTTTACTGCCTGGCACTGGAACAGCACTATAGCTGCCAGGTGGACACCATTCTCCTGGCTTTGACATTTTGTAAAATGGCAGTGACTATCAGTATTTTTGGAAGGCTTGAAAAGCAATTTGCATATTTTTGTTCATCTGGACAAGCAACCCAAAACCCCAGTATTTTGATATACCAGTTTTGGTAAAACAACAGAATATTTTTGGCAGACATAGACTATATGTATTTCCAAGCACAGAATTGTAGTGAGTCCATAACCAAAATGTATTCTGTAAGTGTTCATTCAACTGAACGGTTTTCTAAAAATAAATGAATGTGGACTCCTGCAGGGATGAAGAGTCTAACATAATTGTCCTCAAATGTGGTCTGTGACATCTGGAAAGCCAGGAAGCCCAGATAACACCATAAAATGTCTGGCTAGTGATAGGTGTTTCCTACTGCTCCTTGCACTGAGTTGCTGGCCATGTTTCAGGTGGCTGGTGCCAGGGGTGACTTGGTCCCTGCTATCAGCAGTTCTCATTGCCTTACTGATGCCCACCATGACCCAAATAAGAGGTTGAAGTGTGTCCAGAAATAGCACCAGGAGTATCCAGGAGGCTCCCCAAGTTCAGCTGTGGCCCAGCCAAATCCCACCAGATGTTTAATGGAGACAAATGTCAAGATCCTATTTCTGTAGACCTTAGAGGTCTGTCCAGACGGAGTTTGTTAATGAGATGCAGACTCAACTGTTTACTGTCCTACTTATACCTGACTCCACTTTCTCCCATACTGGAGATATAAAGGATAAAGCTGTTATTCTAACATTGTACAGTCTTACAGTTCCATTGGTGTCCTCCTATTTATTATTAACCTTAATGTGTGAATTAACTGAAAATGCATACTCACTTTGACACTAAACTAACACAATGAATTCTGAAGTATTTAATGAAGGAAGAAACACATCAGGAACATTAGATGATTAAAACTACCTCTACATGCTATTATATTTTATTATTTCCTTTTTTTCTCTTTTTCTTTTTTTTTTCTTTTTTTTTACATTAAGTTATAGACTGCCTACTTGTTCTCATTCCTATGGAAATGTGTGCATAGATATAATGCACACAACCTGGGGTAAAACCTCTAAAGTGGTATAAAATAAAAGCAGTCAAACAATATAAATGCTAAATACTAGAAGAAATCTTGATCCCAGTTAAGTCAATGGCAAAAAAAATTGCAGTGGAGGCTTGACACTACCTTCTTTTTTTTTTTTTCTGCTTAGAAACTATATGTTAATAACATCACAGAAAAACAACTCAAAAAAAATACACCCATGCCACTCTCTGCTTTTGCACTCCCCTAGCAAAATGTACAAAATAGTCTTCATTTCCAGTTGTAATCTCCATGGAGTGTTGCAGAACACCTTGTTCTAGCTGAGAGACTGTCTTTAAATAATAGATAGTGCACAGCATATGAAAAGGGAAGTCTTGGCTGTGGAATATTTCCAGCAGCAGAAGTTATCTGCCTGAAAGTACCATACATTTAATGGGGAATGCAATGTGTCAGGTTTTTCCAGATAGGATGCAAACTGTGAGAAAACGGAATAGCATCATCTAAATAACATGTGTAAACTAATTCCAGTTTCCATTGATAGAGCATATATATTCACCAGGTGTGAATACACCACTTTTAGTCTATCTTCAGTAAAGAATTAATTTCTTATTGTAGGGTTGCCTCTAAGTTCCTCTTTCTGCACTAAGTTTGATTCAGACTTTAAACTCAGACTAGCTTGCCTGGTAATAGGTATAAAGATAATAGTCAAGATGACATTTCCATGCAAGCCAGCAGCTCATTTATTTTTCATTAAGGAAAAGGGTAAATCACTTGAATTGTAAGAGTCCTCCAGTGCCTTCCCACAGTTCTTCCCATAAGCACAAGACAGAATTTTTTTCCTGAAGTTCAATAGGAAAGAACCACCTTAATCACCTTAGTGCAAAGAATGACTGTTGGGTATTCCCCAGAAAATTATTGGGTGAGAGTAGTAGTGGTGAACACATGATACAGCTTTGAAATGTTCCTTGGTGGGTGAGAAAAACCCAAGTACTCAGAGCCAGCTACCTGGTGCCACTGAGAGATGAGGAGATGATACATAGTCCCCTGTGTTTCATACATGAAAGAGATACTTGATCATTTCAATCAAGATGAAGTTATCCACTCATTCTCTTTTGTACAAACTTGAAGGAGAGTTTAGAAGTGTAAAATTTAATATTTTTTTTAAGTTCTCTTTTATGTCAATGGATTGTGTGAGCTTTCAGATACCGGAAGGTACAGAGCTGCAATCACTAGCTTCCATCCACGATTTTGGATTCTGACTGTAGAAATACGCACATCCATATAATGGTTTAAATGGTACTTCAGGAATACAGGTGAAGCATTTAGAAATATTTGTATAGAAAGCAAATCATTCTTTATGTATTATTTGCAGAAATCACTCCGTTCTCTGAACGGAGAAATGTGTCAGGCAGTATTATGTCATATATTGGCCACTTTTTACCTGTTTTGATAAATATGTACATACATATGTAGATATGTGTGTAGATTGATATGGATATGGATATTCATATGGATGGATATTTATTTGTATATATCCATGTTTCATTTCAAGCACAGGTATATACAGACTACCCTTAGCTTTGATTTGATTTCCAGACTAATAACTAGAAAGGAGAGTTTTAAAAAGCTAGGTCACCATTACCTCATAAATTTCTGTTTTGCAATATCATTCATGTTAAACATTTCTGCCATTTATTCTGAATATTCTATATCTGGTATCCCACATATATATACACAAATATATATACATACAAGGCAATTAACTTCAAGTAGAATTATAATATAATTTTCCTTAAACTAGGGATCATACCTTCCTTTAAGACTACTGTAATTTATAATATTCTTATTAAAATGGAAACATTATTCTGATTAGAGGGGATATATTGTTTGTTGAGAGTTTCTTGACATTTCTTAGGTCCATGCATTGCTTTCCTATTCCCAAATACTCAGTATGCCTTTTTTTTTAACTAGCTGATTTAATTCAAGCATCTACTCACCTAATTTAATATTGATTTTGTTCTAGTCTCCACCTTCCACCTCTTTGGCCTTTCTGTTTAAATTAAATCTTCTTTTAAATGGATGCTATCCCAACCCACAGTTGCCAGCACCTTCACCTTTTCACTTAAATTGCATCTATTGTTACATCAATCTTACTGCAGCATCCAGCGTCCCTCTCCTGAGCTTTCCACTTGACAACACATACAGGCCTAAGTGGTGCCCATTCCTGTCCCTACATTTCACTCAGCTTCTCCATTAAAATGAAACCTCTTTACAAATCCATTTTCCACTTCCAGTACTTATAACTTCTTCATTACTAAATGGCAACAAGTTTGTGTCTGTTTTCATTTGCGGGGCTGGAAAAGAAACTTTTCAGACTCACACTCTTCTTTGTAAATGGCATCTCTCCCTGAGTCTTAACTTTCATGCAGGTGGGTTATCCTAGTTTCCGGTCCTCAGCTTAAGTAATATGCATTTCATTGTTATTGTTGCATGAGTGATAATTTCCCAGTTAGCACATCAAGCCTAAGAACTTTGTCTGGTAATAAATGCTGCTTTCGGCATGGGAAGGATAAGCCTAGAGCGAGTGGTGCTCCTTTGTGAAGATGAGATGTACTGAGCCAAGGAGGGTACTGGATTAATCAGGCTCCACAGTGGACCATAAATGATCGTGGTTATATGCTGGTAAAGAATCTGGGGATTCAGTAAGCTGAACAGTTACAATTGAGACAAATATTCCCATAGTTTCCCATTATACATATCTCAATGTGTTCGACACACTCAGCGGACTTGTTGAGGTGGCCAGAGTTCTCAATGCCTTTTCCTTTATACCTGTGTCTGGCCTGAGAAAGTGATGGTGCAGTTTCATTTTAGAAGAAAGAAATGTCCTCCCTTTTTCATTACAGACAATAGTCTCAAAAATGAGCACAGATCCATGCAGACCAGCTGAGCTGAGAGTCTGCCACTGAAATTTCCTGAAGGTGAAGTTTATTCACAATTCCTTTCTAACAGTACTAAGCTTTGAATATGGCACTAAAAAAAAAAAAAAAAAAAAAAAAAAAAAAAAAAAAAAAGAGCCAAAGCTGCTAATTTCTTGTTTTAAGAGAGTATCCACAACAAAAGCCATACAATATGGGTCCCATCATATGTAATGGATCTCAGTGTATGTCATCATACATTACAGCCTTAGAGGCTATTCAAACAACTACTTTGCAAAGCAGTTTCTGTATAAATTCAAAAAGAGATGACTAACCAGGACAAGTCAGTGACATACATCAAACCAAGCCATACATTTCAGGTCATAGTCAGGTAATTTTGGAAGATCATTTTGTTTGGTAATATATATTTTCTCAAAATCTGGTAAAATCAAACAGCTTAAAAGAATCATAGAATCATTTTGGTTGGAAGAAACCCTCAGGATCAAGTCCAACCATAACCTAACCTAATTCTAACACTAAACCGTGTGCCTAAGAACCTTGTCTAAACGCCTTTTAAACATCTCCAGGGATGGTGACTCCAACACTTTCCTGGGCAGCCTGTTCCAGTGCCTGACAAGCATTTCCATGAAAATTTTTTTCCTAATATCCAATCTAAACCTTCCCTGGTGCAACTTGAGGCCATTTCCTCTTGTCCTATCACTTGCTACTTGGGAGAAGAGACCAACACCCTCCATACTAAAACCTCTTTTTAGATAGTTCTAGACAGTGATAAGGTCTCCCCTCAGCCTCCTTTTCTCCAGGCTGAGCAGCTCCAGTTCCCTCAGCTGCTCCTCATCAGACTTGTGCTCCAGACCCCTCACCAGCTTCATCACTCTCCTCTGCACTCTCTCTAGTATTTCAATGTCCTTCTTATGATGGGGGGCTCAAAACTGACCAGCGCCAAGTACAGTGGCACAATCACTATACCTGATACAAGCCAGGATGCTATTGGCCTTTTTGGTCACCTGAGCACTGCTGGCCCATATTCAGCCAGTCGTCAATCAACACGCCCAGATCCCTCTCTGCCAGGCAGCTTTCCAGCCACTCTTCCCTGAGCCTGTAGCGCTGCCTGGGGTTGTTGTGACTCAAGAGCAGGACCCGGCACTTGGCCTTGTTGAACCTCATACAATTGGCCTCAGCCCAATGATCCAGCTGGTCCAGATCCCGCTGTATGACCTTCCTACCCTCCAGGCGATCAATACTCCCACGCAACTTGGTGTCATCTGCAACTACCCACAGTTTTACCCATTTTTGAAAATCTAAACTCTAAATCTAAAATCTAAATGCAGCCAGCATGTTCCACCAAGAAAAGTTATCAATTTTGTTTGGAAAAAGGTAGGATAACAATGTTGATTTTTTATAAAATCAAATAAAGAGGAAGACCCTTGCAAATAAAGCATCACAGGATTTTTTAGGAGAATCACAGTCAAAGAATAAGAGAAAAGGTAAGATATTATAATATTAAAACTGATTTAAGGGTTTTTTTATAAACCCTTTTCTTTATCCTGTTGATTTTCTACCTATTCTTCAGTTCTCTTTACTATATCTCTGATGTCATCACACTTTCACCCTCATAAAACCTTTCTAAATTCCTCCTACATGTAAACCTGGACTTGTCTATATGTTGTACTTTTCAGATATTGTACATGTACTATTTCAATAGCCCTAATGATTTCAGGATATGAGAGAAACAAGAATTATAACAAGAGGTATTATCTTATTAAGTCAGGTGATATAGCTGACACAGTTTTCCAGCTGGGCCAGTTGTTCAAATAGAATATATTGCCTGTTCCTAGAAAGCCTATTTTTCAAAAAGGCTACATTCTATTTATTCTATTTGTTCTGTGCTGTTGATGTATTTTATTAGCTCTATGTCATAACAAGTCTTTCTCTTACTAGCACTCTATGATCTGGGTTATATCTGGACCTACTTTAAACTGCATTTGATGTTTTTTTGCCTTGAATCAGTTTATCTGTGGTTGGTTTTGTTAGCAGATATTTAATCTCAGTACATCTGTGTTTTTCTCAATATTATACGTTAGATGCAACAAACCCAAGTAATGCTATGAGACTTTCATCATTTAATGATGACTCTTTTTCCTTGGCATTGATTTCTACTGATTTTCTTTTCCTCCTTAATCACGACAATGTGTTATTTCTGAGGACTGAAATTCAAGAGTTACAAGGTTTTCTTGAAAGGGTAGTTTTTACTTCATCTTTCTTCAGGGAGAGGATTTTTTATGGATGAGATCAGTATTCTATTATCGTTCTTTATCATTAGCAGATTGATTCACTGATGGCTTCAAAGTGAGTATTAATCCTGTTACAGACTCTCTTACTCTTTTGCACATTTGTCTTTCTCCTAATATGAAATGATACCCACTCTCTAACAATGAGAAAACCATTTTCATAGCCATCACGTTTGCTGACAGGCGTGATATTTCTTTTTTCACTCTGTCATATGTGAGAAGACCAGTGGCCATTTTAAGTTCCAATTTTATAATGCTCTATATTCTTAGCTTTATTTTCAAAGCCGAGAATGTAGTCATATTATAGTTTGGGGTTTTGAGGAGCTAATTTGAGTTGGTGACAGAGATGGTAATGTCAAAAGAGATACTAAGAGATGAGCAAGATGACTTGAAGGAGAAGGCAGAGCAAGAGAAATTCAGTAACAATATGAGGTGCAATAGGCTTCCCATTTGCAGAGAAACACAGAGTCAAATGAGTACTTGTGATGTGATTAAGTAGTAGACATAGTAGATCTATACACAATGGCTCTGAAACAGTGGATGATCAGGTATTCTGGGGCAGACTGAGGGTACCATAGAAGGACTTGACAGTGCATTTACTGGAGCTAGAGAGGTTGGCATGACACTGATCAGCAGAAGGGTTATTTTGCTGCCTTCCCCGTCTTGAAAAACTAAAAGCAAGAACAAACAGAAGATTAGAGCTCGCTGGTTTGTGCTCATCCAGAGAGATAAAAGATTGAAAGGAGAAGCTTGAGAATCTGGAGATCACAGAAGGAGTTTATCCAATTCTTTTTCTGATCTGCAGACTTGAATTCAGAGAAGGCACAGGAGGACCACAGGCTTACCTGCTGGGAGGGAGAAGGTGGGATTTTCTGCTGGCATGAGGAGAGGAAGGCTCCAGCAGCACTGGAGGCATCATTATCTGCTTAGAAGAAAAAAAATAAAAAGGTAGCTTGTAGTTTAAAGAGGCTAAAACCCTGGAAGATGTGAGGCAGACTACCACTAGGTGAGGTGTAGCTGTGAGCAGGAGCTGCGGAGGAGGGAGCACACACAATGCCCCACACAGGAGCAGATGTCATGTGGCGAAGCAGGATTTTTACACAGAATGTCACTGATGGTCGTGGAGGCAAAGTCAGGATGATAAATGAGAAGGAGCATGAGGAAATGGAAATTGCCTCATCTGAAATGGAAAACAATATTACACAGTGTTACTGTGTTTGAGACAATAAAGTGGAAAATATCACCAGGTCAGTATTCTGGAAAAGCTGATACATGACCTCTCAGGCTATTTAGTACACATTTTAGCATGTGTATCAAGTTCAGGATGTCAAGGTAAAGATGGTAGTTCTGTGTTTGGATCCTAGGAAAGTCAACTGCTCATAGAGGAAGGAAGGGTCGGGGAAGAAGGAAACTCTCCCGATTGACAGCAAAAGATGTTCACAGGCAGAGATGTTAAGCAGATTTTAAAGGAAAGGTTTGATAAGAGGGCTACAAAGGAAACATGGACTGAATGTGACAGAGCTTTAGTCAGCCAGATCTTTGAAGTGGATGTGCATATTTACCTTTATAGAAACTCCCAAATAAAACTGCAACATGAAACTCAAAAAAAAGGTAGAATGAATTGGATTATAAACTAGCACACTTCTTAAATGGAAAACTCAAAAGTTACAGAATCATGCAGAATACAAATGAGAGATTTTCCTAGTTGTCTGTGTCCATGTGGCTGGAAAACCATCTTCTCATTTGAGTCTCAGCCAAGTCTCTGGCTTCCTGAATTGCAGCAGACTCTGCTTGGCCTCACAAGTCCTTAGCAGGACTTTCTCTCCATCCATCATCTCTAAGATGACCTGATTTGCTGCTCCCCTCTGCAGCCTCTGCTTGAGGAGCAGGTTGGCAACTCCTTTCTCTCTGGCTTGGGTCCTGTGCTGTGCCATGAACACAGACATGCTCTCCTGAACATCCTTGCCTCACTCCTGTTTACTCTTCATGAGGCAAGTAAAGATGCAAACAAGCAAATATGTCACAGAGGATGACAGCAGCAATGTTCAGGAACAGTCTTCCATCCCTAGGAAAGTGGGAACAAAAATCCAGCGTCACTCAACGATAAAAAGAATGCCTCCAGTCCTGTAACCTGCTTTTAAAAATAGAATTATTTTTTTTTTGTGAATGGATGATATGAACTTTCTTCTATTCATAGAAATCCTTTCCTCTGATGTTACGTAGTTGGTCTTGTAAACACTTTTCTCTAGGAAGTTAATCTTAAATTATTCAATAGAATGTAACAGGGTCTGCATTAGAGCATGAATTTCACATATGAAGGCATCTGTGATTTGTAGTTAAGGTTAGAAACAGCAGTTGTGATATTCTTAGATATATAATAACCAGGCAGATATAAATACTGAAGTGTTGTATCAAAAATAAATAATTTGATCATACTGACAAATAACTGAAGCAAAAAGAAATTGTTGTGTATACAAAGAACAACAGGTCAGAAATAGAGCCCTGTGGGACTCAACTGATTAAAAAAACAAAGCAACCAAATGAAACCAAAACAAAAACCTTGAAGGAACAAGACACCTAACTTCTGACTTGGCAATGAACTGTAATTGGAATAGATCAATTACTATAGTTCCTAACATCTGCACTAAACATTTTTTAAAGGATTCTGTAGTTTATGGCATCAAAGTCAGCAGAAATATAAAGGCCCATTAATACATAACATATATCCCTAAATCAGAATACCAAAAAAGATCAAAGCATAACTTTATAAAGCAGATTCAGAGTTCTGTCCATCTTGGAAATATTTATCATGAATATCACGTGTTTAGAGGTGGGATGGATGCTGTAACAGCATCCATGCAACAGTCGTTATTCTTGACTACTTCAGCAGACATTTTAGTGGATTGACTGGGTATGTGTTGTGAAAACTCAATGGCATTGTTTCACTCTTGGTATTTTGTGAATATAATTGATAGATGTAGTTTCTGGGCATTTAATACCTTTTATGCATGGATTATTTTTCCTTTGCCAGCTTTGTTTGTACATAGGCAGTGTAGTAACTTTAATGGTAAGAAAAAGAGGGAATTCCAGAGCATTCTGTACCAAAGGGGATTAGATCAGAAAGGTTGCCAGAGAGGGGGAAATCAGTAAATAGTGAACACAAGTGAGATAAGGTTTTTTTATATTTCTATATTTCTTATTGTATAAACATTATGTAGGAAGTTGTAATTGGAATTTACTTCAGTCATGTGCAGACATTGTACTTGAAATCTTATTCTAGAACTAGCAACAGCACCTTTCAATATAAACATCAGGAAAAAA
Organism: Streptopelia decaocto; assembly: GCF_964273445.1. Lineage (NCBI taxonomy): Eukaryota > Metazoa > Chordata > Aves > Columbiformes > Columbidae > Streptopelia > Streptopelia decaocto. The sequence goes on along the minus strand of NC_138655.1, from coordinate 38,101,100 downwards.
AAAAAAAAGCTTGCTTTATTTTAAGTGTTTTGAAACACAACTTCCAGATGTTTCTTTTTTTTTCCATAAATAAATAACAAGTCAATTATTAGTCATTAGACAGTATTTTAGTCATAAAGACTGTTAGCATTGTCGTTAAAATGTTAGTATTTTCATTAAAATGAGGAACAGAAAGACAGTGACCTATATAGGAAGAAAATGCATCATCAGAAATATTTTGTTTGAACAGTATTGCAATGAGTAACATTAAGTCATAGCCAACTATGCTGATATGTATGGTATGTTTGATGTCCAGGCTGATTTGTTTTGCCAAAAACATTAGGCTCAAATAATTTTTGAGAGAGTAAAACAAAACATTTTAAAGCAGATTGGAAAACTATTCCTCATCAACTCAAGTTTTGCATGTGAGTTTGCAGATAGCACAATGTTATGAAAAATTGATGTTTGCTGGAACCTAAAGGAAAGAAATCCTACAATTTGCAAGTTAAAGTATATTCTTTTCTGAGACTAAATTAGTAATAATAAAGTATTTTCCCAATAGCACCTTATGTGTGATGACTGTACTTTTCTAGAGACTTTTACTATGTAGTAGCCAAGAGTCCTTAATGACCTGAAAGTGATTGAGAAATATAATACTTACTTTAAGAAAAAAAACATAATCGAGCAGCATGTAATTTAACTTCAGTAATGGGATGGTATGGCTGTAAATAGCTTTCAAAGGCATGGCACAGAGAATATTTTGGAAAGATATTTTCATATTTGGAATGACTTGGGAATCTGGGATAAGAGGGTTTGGGCCACTTTCACTTTTTAACAACTTTGATCTTCCTCATAGTTTTTCATTTTACTGAGCAGTCATATCTTTGGCAAATAAAAAATCTTTGTAAATCCAATATTAAAATCTTGGATGTCGCAAAACTGGTAAAATAAGGAGAGAGTTCAATAACAAAGATCCAGGTAAAATTTCTGTACCAGTGCCCTTTTTAAGGCAACCTGTATGAGGAAGCTTCTTTCAGCACAGTCCTGCAAAGAAGTGTGGTACGCGTGTGTTTTAAAATCACAATCTTAATAGGTGAAGATTAAGGAGAAAATCTGGTGCAAAATTTTAATAATTACTGTGGAGCCCTGAAGTATTCCCCTTCTAGCTTCCAGTAATAAAATTTATGTAAAAGATTGTCCCTTAGTAATTTTCTATCACTTCATCCCATTTATATCTTCACTACCATCTCCTAGTACTTTATAGAGACACAGCAGTAATCACAATGCCACAGGATTACTGGTGTCTCTTCTTCTCCCTTTCTTAATAGTCTTGCAGACATTTTCCTTCCTCTAGGCCTCTACATAAATGAAAAGCTATTCCTGCAAAAGAATGTATGATTCTTCTGACTTGAGGCTCCAGTGCTCAAGCTTAGTGTGAAGAGGGGAAAATGGCTTGTACTGGCTCCAGACAGATTGCTGGGTCAGTCTGGCTGAAGGACAGCGTGTCTCTTGAGAATGGAAAGCAACTGAAAAAATAGAGACCCCAGGGAAAGAAAAACAAACAAACAAACAACAACAACAACAAAACCACACACTAAAAACCCTCACACCACCGTGCTTATTTGGAAAGTTTATCTAAGCTACAAGTGCAAACATTGGAAAGTCCCAAGTTTGGACTTCATGCATCTGGCACTGACTAATCATCAGTCTCCAATTTTTGCTTCCTCTTGCTTGTTGACTTTGGCTCCTTTTCTTCCTACTTGTTGCTTGCATGACCTGGTTACACCCTCCCCAATTACATACCTTTTCTTAATGAATGTAATTGCATTAATATATTGCCATTCAAAAAGAAATCTCAGCACAAGGAAAATAATAAATGCAAAATAGCATTTGGAACTCCATAGGTTAAGAAAATCTTCTGTACATAAAAAACACATGCTCAAGCAGCTGCTTTCTTGGACCCTTTCTTGGAAAGGGGACAGCTGGAGGGGCCAGCCATTCAAGCCGTCAGTTTTGGGGCTTACTGTCATTTATAAAAAGGGGAGGCAAGCATCAATAGGATCTAAGGTATTACAGGCCAAGAGGCTGCAGGATTTATTAAGAATTGTACTCTCTGCATATTGCTCATCTGCTCACACCCTGCACTTCCAGACATGCTTTGAATTTGCCAACTTTGAAAGGAGAAATTAGTAATATACCAATGGGCTGACAAGCTCTGGCAGCTGTTTGCACAGGGCCTGCCAGCAGGTCAGTGGGATATTGCCAGCAAAGCTGAATTCCAGATGAGAGGGTGGGAAACGAGAAAGGATTTTTTTTCAGAGCTCTGATTCTTCTGCTCTCACTTCAAAGGAAAACAAATTTTAACTGGCATATGGGCGGATGTGCTGGATTAATAATAGTGAGGCTAACCTAACTCTCATCTGTCTAGAAAAGAATTACCTTCAAAATTACTGTTGACAGTGGATATACTTTTTGCAGCCAGCAGTGGATTGCACTTTTCTCACTCAGGCAGTTTATGACAACTGCTCCTCTGATATGGCTGGTGAGTGAATGAACATCATTTTAATGGACTACCCGTGGTGGACAGCCAGCATAGATTTGCACTTCCAAGCCCAGCAGGTAGTGAACTCTAAAGGAACATTTCACACTGGCCATTAAGCATCCAGCATGACCATAAAACGGAGGTGACACAAGGAGAGAGCAATTCCCTGGGAATATGGATCATGTTTTGCAGCCAGCTGCAGATAAAATAACTGGCTTCTGCTGTAACCTGCTATTATCTGTGGGGTGCTAAAAAATCCTCTCCCCAGGATTTTAAGTTTCTCTCTGCATGACTATAGTTAATGACTAGACTCCGTGGGGTGTTCCTTGTTTAGTGACTGAATATCCCTCCTGCTAACAAGTTGTGAGTTTTGTTTGGGCTATTTTTATTACTTTTTTATTATTATTTAATGCATAGAATTATAGAACAGTATAGAAAATTATATTTTTTGCTGAACTTTCTTCTAGGCATATGCAACTTTCTGAAGTTAATTATTGTAGTCCTATGAATCTATGGTAGAAATTATCCATAACCCATTAACCAGGCCAGAAATAAACAAAATCAGTTATTTGGTATCATCTTAAACTAATGTTTTCCCCCGGGGAAACCTGTACAAATGTTGCTGCTGTTTACTTTTGGCCAATTAAACAGAGGGATGTATGCATCTGAAAAGTTCAGTCAATGTAAAGTTTTAAAGTATTTGATCAAAGTCAGATATCTTATATGTCTGTTTGAACTGAAATGTGCATAGTAATGTATGTGTATCAAATGGAAATAAAAATTCAAATTCCTGTATTTAATGGCCATTTGTGATCTTAGTCCTGAAAGTCTACTCGGTACAAGTGGTGAAAATATCACGTAAAATGAGACTGAATTTTTAAAACTTAAAGTACCTTATAATTCAAATAACTGAAGATGAATCTTCATATTAAAGAGCTATCAGCCATAAAATAGAGCGCCTAATGAAAAATGGCACATTCCATTGCCTTGTGTGATAGAGCAGCTTCTTGCCTTAAGAATTAACTTTGCATGAATTTTAAGTCAGACTTCAACTTTAATACGATATAACACATCTTGGATTGCAAAAGAGAAAGCCTCAGCTAAAGAGGTTTGAGCAGCTCATCTCAAAACTTGTTGGATGGTGCTATTAAATATGTTTGCTTTGTCAGACAAAAGCATGTCTTTCTTGTCAACTGTTAGCACATATTGACTTCATTTCTTTCTCCAAAAGATTTGTTGGTAGAAGGACAGGGAGTAGTTACTTTAAATTCTCTCCCTGCTTACAGTTCCAGATGATGCTTGTGATCTCTGAGAGGAATGATGTGCAGTTCCGAAGTGGTGAATTATCTCAAAAACATACCTTCTAACTCCTACTATCACAGGTCCACAGTTTTTTAAAAAAAAAAAGTCCTTCAGAGAGCAGGGAAAACTAAAGTATATAACCACAAAACAGAATTATATTACAATGGAGACAATTTATTCCAAAAAAAAAAAAAAAAAGAATCAGTAACTGTGTTTTACATTAGATGTCTAGATATTTGAAGAATCAGCTTTTACAAAAATATATCTGCAAATATGCCTCTTTGTAAGGGTTCAGTCCCACTAGTGCTTAAGACAGTTTTGATGTATGTTATTTAGTGGCAGCAATCTGAAGGAGAGCTGCAACATGAAAGAAATACAGTATGAAGAGGAGGTGCAGATAGGCCAGGGCTGTCACTTGGGCCAGACCGGCTCTTCAGCATTATGTCCTGCTCTGACAGTTTTAAGAAAAAAGTGTTGCGGCTAAGGTGATGCTATGTGATTGAAGTACATCATGTTCAGTTTTCAGCCAAGCTACTCCTTTCCTGAACTCAAAAGGAGATGCAACTAAAATCAACAGGAGCATTTCCATAGATTTCAGCAGGTAGTTCATCAGTCCTTCAACCTCAAAGTCTCATTTCCCCATCACCTCATCCTGGATGAGCAATCTTGTTTCTTTGTTTATTTAGGGCATGCGTTGCTTGGGAAAAGGCTGTTTCTTATTAGGTGCTCACACAGTGGTTAATACAATGAGGATCTAAATTCTGTTTATGATTTTTAATATATGTCTATATATAAAGAAATAAAGGCAGTTGCTTTCCATGTGACCAAAGAATTCTAATGTGCTGTGAATCTGTCAGCTCTGCCTGCACAGGTCTGCAAAAAACCCATCTAAATCAACAGAAAAATAACTTTTTCCATGAACTTGCTTTTAGATTTCTAGGATAGCTTGGACGTATATCTTCTCGAAGCTGCTGAAAACCTTACTAAAAATAACAAGATACAAGACTCAGACTAAAGTATCTTATTTTAAAATTATTATGACCATAGAAGAAACTAAAAACTTCTCAAGATCAGACATCCCCATATTATTTCTGATGTAGAAATCTTGAGAGATAGTGAAAGGATTCTGAAAAGGCTTCCTGTCCCCACAAGTTCATCTGGAGAAGATGTTGTTGCTTTTCACATTCAGTTTTCACCTCCTTATTTTCAACTCAGTGGACACACCTTTAGTTTTCCTTGTTGTTGTGTTACATTCCTGCAAATCCATTGATTTGTACAAGTTTAGGTAAAATTAGGTTCACAAGCTAAACTATTTTAACTGCCTAAATTTCTAAAGACTTCAAAAGGAGTGAAATTGAATGATGAAATGTATGCTGAGATTGCCCTAAAGAGAAGCAGCTGCATCACCCCATGGTGGTTTCTGTTCACGTACTCTGAATGCTCCTTTTGTGCACACAGGGCTCAATGGAACCCAAGGAAGAGACTTCTGTGAGCAGCTGCCACAGCACCTTTACCTACTTGTTTATTTCTAGTATGCAAACTTGTGCATGCGCTTACTATTTTTTTTAACATAATTTGTCCATATTTCTTTTTCAGTTGACATATTTTCATTTCCATTTGTTCATTTCTGGAACTGTTGTATTTTCAGTTGATTTCATAGGTGGACTTGACACATACTCCTACCGACAACCCCCCAAGGAACATGTTGAGTTAAAGCCTGTAAAGCCTGTAGGTAAGGTTCTGGTCCTATGGACCACATTAATCCTTCTAACTGGACTCAAAGCTAACCTCCTGATATAATTCTGGCATTGGATTGCTAATAATTTCATTATATTTTAATTAGAACATAACTAAAAAAACATGTGAGTGAGGCCACTTTGTCATTGATGACATATCCACTAAAGCAAGGGTTAGTAGATATCACCATGTCTGCCATGTCATGCCTTGGCTTAACATAAGGAGAGGCTCACGGTGAAGCATGGAACTGCTTCCCTGCTGCTGCATAAACCTTAATGAGATTAACCCATTTATGGAACAGCAGCTTTTACATTTCTCTAGCTACTGAAAGAAAAATGTTTGCTGAAAAACTGCTAGTCAGCTTAAAATCTATCTTTCTGTCGAGTTTCACTGGAAGTTCATTATCTCTGTCATCACTTATTTGCTTCCACCCTGAAAATTACATGTTTTTATGGACTCTTCCTACTCTGCTACCCTACAAATAAATTTGGATACATATTTACTCATTTTATTCAAAATAAAATAAGATATGGGGAGACATTACTAGCACATATTTTTGGCAGAAGCTCAAATAACTTCAAGCAGATGATATTTCAAAGTATTAGCGGTAAAACAGAAGGTGTTCATTTGGAAATTCTTCTTAGACACTTATAAGTTGTTACCCTGATGCTTTCAGTCTTTAAAGTTACCTTCAGGCCTTCCATGCATCTTAATCTTTGTGCAGCTAACTGGCTGAAACTGATTTAATGACTTACTGTATTTTACTTACCAGTTAACAGAATTAAAATGGGTTTGAAGGTTTTGCCTTGTGTATACATGTGTTCTTGTGCTGGGAGCTTTAATTTAAAGTGGACAATTGCTAATCAAATGTTTTGAGTGGCCACTTGACACCCAAACTTTGCTTGTGGCTTTATTAATTTTTGCATGTTTTTTAAATTTATTTTTATTCATGCTGCAGCTTTCAGTTTATAGAAATAAATGCAGACAGATTTTTCAGTCAAAATTAGTGAGCAAATATTGAAGGATTATGAATGCCTGTGAAAAGGAGAAAACCCCTAACTCGGTGTAATGGTGTATGTTAGAACAGGAAGAAATACCACATTAAGACAACAAAATGAAACAGTGAACAGTCTGACATGGCAATAAGTAGATTCTTTATATTGGAATCTGCGTTTTCAGTAATATTTCATTAAATACCAATTTTACTGTATTTTCTGTCAAAAGATGACAGCAAAATGGGGTTTTGACCATTCTGAATAAGCTGCTGGAGGCTGAAAAAGTGAAATTGGTATTCAGGAGGAAGAAAGCCACAGCTACAATATTTACATCTCTCCATAAAAGATTTTAATCTCTAAACCTGCACTGAGGGTAGTATTAGGTGAACAAATGTTTAGTACTTTCTCAATAAACTTACTATAACTAAAAGAGAGGGGAAAAAGACATTTTCACAAGACTTACATATGTGTTCTTACATAATCTGTAAATATGTTTTAAAGTAGAAAAGTCACAGAATCTGAGAATTTGTTCTTTGATAGGATATTTTAATGAAGTAGCTGAAAGGATTTTGGGTTTGTTAGTGAGCTTGTAAAACTGGAAAATAGATGGCATCTTCCCATTTTCATGTATAGGTATTGTACAGCTGGAAGGACCCTCTCTGGGCTCTTTATAGCTACTAGAAGTATGAAACTGGAAGACTGTTGTTTTTCCTTCTTTACTGATATTTTGGTTTTATGTACTGAAAGATGCGGAGAGGATCTTTACCTAAGCAGGGAGGAAAAATACTGTCAGTGATCAAAGACTAAATTAAAAGCCAAATTGCTGGAAACAATTTGAATAGTCAGTGGATTGTGCCAGAAATTTGGAGACACTTATCTCTCTGCAGCACATCAGCCTTGACTTCCTTTGAAAAGTTAATTGGTATCTGTATCATTTATATGTATTCTGAGAACTCATAGTATCCCTGAGAAATGTGACTTCTGGTATCCAGACTGTGAAAAACTCCATTTCTGTTCTCTTAGAATTGTACGTTAATAATGTTTATCAAATACATTCAAAGCCTTAATAAAGGTTACAGATAGTTTGCCATCCTTACCACTTTATCCATGGGAAAAATTAGTGTGATGCTTTTTATAGAAGAAAGCTTGGCTTTATTTCCCTGTTTCTCACTCTTTTTATTTCCCTTATTTCATTCATAAATTAACTAAACATAGCCCATTGAAAATACAAGGTTTTGTGGTCATCCAAACTATGTAGAAGATAGTCTGGTTTTGCCGAGTACTCACATTCGGGATGTGCTGCCATAATTATTAATGATTAGCAAGTCTAAGATTAGTTTTCCTTTTTACCCCTGAGAAGAGGTTAAATTTGAACTTATTCCCTTGGGGAACATTTTTAATGCATATATGAATGATCATAGCTTGTCTGTTTGCTCTTGATTCTGCCTATAACCCAATTAGGCTACTGGACAAGGAGAAACAGGATCTTTACCCTGAAACATGCAGTTTCATTTACGATGTGTGAATGGCAAGAGACAACAAAGGGAGTGGAAAAAAATTGCCCTGTTCTCTTTGGGACTAAAGCACATGGACTATAAAGAAGATTGTTGTGTTTTCATGTGTGTCAAGCACAATATCAACATCCAGGTCACTCAGCAGTGATTAAAATTACTTCATGCACTGCTGCACGGAAAAGGGAGAAGCATGGGGATGAGAAGAAATTAGGATAAGAGGAAACAGTCTCAAGTTGCACCAGGGAAGTTTTGAATTGGATATTAGGAAATATTTCTTCACCAAAAGGGTTATCAAGCATTGGAAGAGGCTGCCCAGGGAAGTGGTTGAGTCATCATCCCTGGATGTATTTAAAAGATGTGTAGTTGTGGTAATTAGGGACATGGTTTAGTGGTGGCATTGGCAGTGTTAGGTTTATGGTTGAACTCGATCTTACGGGTCTTTTCCAACCTAAATTATTCTATGATTCTATGATAGTATAAGAAAAACAAAGAAAATAAAAAGTTGCATTTTGGCTTACATTAGAGGTTTTTATCATTATCGTTATCATTAATATTATTAATGGTTTGCAGAAGGAAAGGTTTACATGTGCCCCATTCCGGCTTGGACGAGTAAGTCTGATCCTGTGCTACTAGTGTTCCCAGCATTTCTAGAGACATTGCAAGGTCTGTTTGTGGGACTGATGCAGTGTCTGAAAAACTCTCCCAGTGGAGAGGGCACTGGGATGGGTCTGTGTGATCCCACCCTGTTTGCATCTTCTCCTGAGACTCTAGCCACCTTTATGTAAGACGGACATAGATTTTCCAAGGTGACACAAGTGAACATGGTTTACAGGAATTCATGTCAGAATGCATAAATTCAGCAGATGTGTGATTGTGGTGAGGACTATCAATAGTGTGAGTCCAGCTCAACTGCATGTGCTTGTACTCACATCATATCAGAATTTTATAACCTGGTGAATATATATCTTACACTGTTAAAACATATCATGCTAAAAAGAATCTATTATTATGTGAGCTTCAGACATGTTTCACTACATGTGGTATATTTCCCCAAAAGTTTTTTTGCCTTTGTGGTGTGCATGATACAAAGCCACCACTGTGTACGCATCCATTCATTCTTGAATATATATGTGGGTCTTACAGGTGAGGAAATTAGTGACCAGAGGTGTTTTATCCAATCTGTCAACTGGTGTGAATTCACATCTCACGAATTAGAAGATAAACACAGTAAGTTTTAATTAGTAAGTAATTCATATATTCTGCTTTTTAGGTCGAAGTAAGTAATGAACATGGACTCAAGACTTCTGCTGCTGTAGCTGAAGAACCAGATTTTAGAAGAAAACACCAACCTTGTGACTTATCATTCTGGAAGAAACCCACCATCCGTTTCTGATGGCATGTGGACTGTTCTTCCCACAGGCTCAGTGTCATTATCAACATTGTTATTTCGTAGATCCTGGTAGATGATCTTGAATTTTTGAATAATTTACTTATATGGACACTTGTAAATTGTAAATTTTTTCTGTTTTTATTTCAATATTTTTACAACATTTAGTGTTAAGGCATGAAAACAAAACAACCTGTGAAAACTAGGAGGAAGCTGTGTCTTTCTCAAAAAAGTGAGTATTTTTTGACTGATAGAATCATGCTGTCCCTGGTCAAGATTGTGTCAGTAAACAGTAATTCTGACTCCAAAATATGCAGCAGGAGTCAAACCCTAGCAGTGTACATGAGATCATTTTAATGCTGTGTTTAGAATTCATGATGTCCATTCCTTGCATTGGTTGAACTGCTGTATGCAGTAGGAATTGATCTATGACTCTTCTTACCCAGATGTTCCAGCACTAATGTACTCATGTAATTATTGCAATTCATATATGGCTCCTTCTCCCTCCCTAATCTCTTTTGCCCTGACCCCACCACCAGTAACTATCTCTGATTTGAAGAGAAGAAGGATGACTGCTCTATGATTGTCCATCTCTAGGAACCCTGACATCCAGGGCTCTCTATGTATCTGTAATTTGCACATTTTTAAACTCTTTTCCTCCCTTCTCCCAGGAAGAAGCCAAGCATGAATGTACAGTATGAGGCACCAACTGAAGCCTTAGAAGCCTCTGGGGACTAATTTTGCTCTTAATTTTGAAGTAAACAAACAAACCTGAAAATGTGTGTAAAAATTTGTATTTGTATATTTGTATATACTTCTAGACAAAGAACATGTATGCAACTCTGTGGTATTTTGTTTTCTATTCTGTCTCCACTAGCATAAAGTGATACACAAAGCTATTTTCTCTGGGGAGCTGGCAATTTTTTTAACAGAACACTTTGTTTCTTTCTTTTTAATTACTATGTAAAGTGCTGTGCACAGCTCTATTGCCCAGAGAGTTACATCTCTCCACAGAGCCTGTGTGTGCCTGAGCATTCAACAGAAACCTCGTCAGGGTTTTGGGGCTGTTTCTAGTCTTGTGCTTTCTCATTTTATGGTTTCTTTGGTGGGCCTGTCAGGAAGGTTGTTCCGTCTGCCATGTGTATCTCTACCTCTCCACCATAAGCTGAACAGAGGCCCACAACAGTCTTCAGCTGGTAATTAATTTCTGGTCCAACAACACCTAGATCCTAAATGTGCATTTTTTTCTTGAATCATGTATTTTCAAGTCTAGGCAGATGAAAGCCAAAAGAAGACTTGTCTTGATTCTTTTCCTTCTAAAGTCTATTTGTGTTATTTATTGATATGAACCTAATGGAGTTGCTAATAACATGTAAAAATACAATGAAGGTAGAGTCTATCATTTTTAGGTGATGAGGTTCTTATGGTGAATCCACCTGTTTCCAGATAGTTCAATCAAAGTCGTCACTGCCTTTGGAGAAAACAAAACCTGAACATTGGTTAACCTTCCCTGAAACTGAGTATGAAGTAAGTTTTAAGACAAAGTCAATAGAAATGACAACTGAATAAAACCCTTTCTTAGCGTTCCTGGGGCTGGATATACCTCAAATGGTATGACTTTGTGTGTGAAGTCAGACTGTGCCAAAAAGAGAGATGCTTTGTAAGAAGATACATGTATTGTCCTTGTGTATTTGTGTATTCCTTCCTACACTCTTTTCCCCTATATTCTAAAATACTGCAAATTACTAGGTTTCTCACATCTTGAAGACATCAGCTTAACACTGAAAAACAGGTATTTTGTTACAAAACTAATATGAATAATATCATTTTTGAGGCATCACAAAGAAGATACAATATGAATTGCAGTATAGCTGTAATATTTTAATAAGGTTAAAACATTTTAATGTAATTCTTTAATATTTTACTTCTGCTTAGCACAACAGATGGCTTAAACGGTGATGATGTCTACCTAGCCACTGCCTGCAGCCTTCTGTTCGTGATGGCTCCAGAATTTGGGAGATGGGGTTGTCTGAGCACTGTTCCGCATCCAACAGTTTCCAGGAGCTGCCTTGGTTCAACTTTCTCCAGTACAGAGAGAACCCAGGACATGGGCATCTAGCACAATCATTCCTGTAACCAACATGATTCCCATTTTGACTTTACATTTCAACATCATTTCCTGGCATTAATTATTATGGGCTGGCAGACTAAAGGCCTCCAGCTGAACCCAGTGCTGAGGACTAGGAAAGGGAAGCAGTGCTACATCCCCGCCAGTTGCACAGATTCACGGTCTAGTTTGGCAGAGCTTTGGAATTTGTTTAATTTTCTACCAAGACAGACACATCCGCTGGACTGTGTTTTACAAATTTTTCTGAATATACCTAAGCCCTGCCTTTCTGCGGGTCCTTCAGCTTTCAGCTTGCTAATGGAGAGCTGTATAAATGCGACAAAAAATTCTGCAAAGGCAGAACCTGACTTTTCTTCCATCTGAAATACTGACTGCTTTTTAGCTGGGGAACACAAACCAGTGTATCCCAAATATGCTTAAAATCTCAGAATCATTACCAATACAGTGAGTCTGCCATCAGTCTCACTTAATAAACAGAACGATCCTGATTGAGAGGAATTTGTCTTCATTAGAACAAGCCAAAATGTATGCTACAATGCTGAGGGAAACTGTCGTTCTTTTCTAAATTGAGACAGAAAAAAATACTACCAATCAATCTGTACATGTTGGGGGAAAAAGTCTTGAGAATACTAAATGGATTTGAATGTTAATTGCCGTGTCCTCCAATATAGTGGAAGATATTGGCTAGCATTTTTGTAAGAAGCCTTGAGCAATAATTCCTTTATTTTTGCAACACATACTTTCAGTAAGGCGTTAGATGAGTCTCAGATCAGCCAGCTACATAGGAAATAATTTTTGGCTTTGTAAATAAACTTGGATAGTTTTCTACACTTAACTGTAACATGCAATTTCAGGAAATGACTAGGTTTGTACTGCAAAACAGAATTTGCTGACAATCCTAAAACCTCCGAGTAGATTATCAGATGGTATAAAATGTTCCGCTGGCATTAAGTCTTACTGTAACAACTTAGAACAGCTGAAGGTCTGTCCTTCAAACTTTTAGACTTTTTACCTTTCCCCAAGTTTCTGCTTAATTTAAGTTTTACAGAGAATCAGTTTTGCAATAGTACTTTGACAGCAAACTGGAGATGTGAATGCAGAAATATGGGACCACACACTCACTAAGAACTGAGCCATGTACCACCAGTTTTCTAAAAGAGCAGCTGATGTCTCCAGGACATCCTGAAAACAGGAACCATGTTGAGAAAGATGTATGAACAGATTTTTGCCTGATACAGAGGCATAGAGTGATTACATATTACAAATTCTGGTGTTGCTGGAGGCATTATTTGTTGGGCTGATGTCTCTAGCTCTTTCCTATCCATAGAGATTTTTGACACAAAAAATTGAAATAAATTAATTTTTTGAAGTTCAGTTATGATCTGAAAGAACTCTCTAAAATGAAAGAGTTCATACCCTGGATTTGCTGAAGGGGTTTTTTTTTGTTCTAGGATATGACATTAATTACTATGACTAATTTTTAGAGGAGCTCTACTAGTTAAAACCATGAGAAATATGCCTGGTTTTATGTAACACCTTCTTTCTTTTGGTAGTGCAGAAGATGGTATTAAGAAAATATTGTTTACTGTATGCTAATAAGGATATTGGAGTTTGAAGCTAAAGGTATGGGAACTGGTTAACATGTGACAAGACAAACTTTCATCTTTAAAACCTGAGAACACATAACTGGACCACTCAAAAGCTGTAGTCCTCGCCCTAAAATGGCAGATTTTTGCCCAAACAACTGGTGGCTTGTTTCTTTCAAACTCAGGATCTGCAACACTTTTGTCACATCCAAGTGCCACATTATCAAGTGCAGCTTTTTTTCAACACCAACTACAATGTTCTTCTCAGCTGCCTGTCTGTCTTTCACGTGGGGATTATCTGGTTGAAAAAGCCAACCCAGCAATCTATCAAGTTCTTTTAACAGACTTTGACAGTGGCAAACAAAAACTGACATCCCAAACTAATTGGCCTGCCTCCTTCCAGTATCAGCCTCATCTAGTTTAATTACAACAAATTACAACCTGGGAGCTCTTTTATATACTGAAGAAGTTTCTTTTCAAGTTGGGAAAATGTTCCTTCCATATAAAGGTCCAACGTCAGCAGGATGTTTTTTTTCAAATTAATTCAGCTCGTACCCACTATACTGAGCATTTTGACAGAAATCTGTTCTTTAATGCCTGACATAGTGATGGAACCATATAATTGCCTGCCAGAATAGCACTTTTAGAGCAGGGTGGGTGGGATGGACCCTGAGGTCATGGCAGAGGTTTGATGGGTTAGGGCTGCATAAGGTGGAGGGTGCCCTCATCAGTGCAGCCTTAAAGTGGTCTCACTCTCCTCTCTGTCCAGGGAGCTGACTATCCCTTCAACCATAACCGGGGATCAGCCTAAAAGATTCATTACTTTGCAGAGGGTTCACAGGCAAACTAATATATGCTTTATGGACAATCATGGAATCCAGATCTGTGAAAACAGGCACATAAAGAAGATATTTCCTATCAAGATTACTGCTGCAAAGTTTGCCCCTTAGACCTATGTCTGCATTGCCTGCTGGTGGTGTGCTTGCAGCATGGCCGAGCAGCTCTGATCACCCAGGCATACCAGTAGTACTTTGCTGTAAGGGGGCACTAGGCTGTTTGGGACCCTAAACAATTACTTAGCAGCTAAGGACACAGATGTAGCCCGTACAGCTTGCTGGTAACCATATGTAATACTTGCATATAAGATGTTCTGTTTTCCCCAGGTTGATAGGCACCTGCTGGTAAAGATGGTTTCTTGCCATAATTTTCACTTCCTTCATAGTTTGAATATTTCTCTTTGATTTTAAACAAATTAAACCTGTGGATTTAATTCCTTCCTCCACATGTGGACCTGCTGGTCAGTCACACAGCACAGTCCTGAACATGACAGCTTTGTGGAATAGCTGCTTTTATATGGTTTATTGCCCTTCAAAACCAGCAACAGACACTGAAGATAGTCTCACTAAAGAGCAACCATGTATAAATACCACTAGTAAGGTAAAAAATGTTCAGGTTTTGCTTATTCCCCTAGAACCCAAAATCACTTCTTTAATTTTTCTGTCCCAGTTTCCTACCTATTTCACACTAGCCATACACAACCATGCTTTCAAAACAGTGCCAAGCAGACTCACTGAAGCTGAATTATAAATTGGCTGAATGCAACTCCAAGAGTAATTTAATTTCTCTTTTTTTTTCCACAACATTGCGTACCTGCCAAATTAGCAGAGCATCATATACAAGGAAGGCTTACAGCATTTTCTAGCGCATGACATTTGGAATGAGAACTGTGCTACATATAAGCAAACAAGTTGACTCTGCACATTGGTCTATGCTATTCAATAAAACGTCACTAGGGTGAACTTATTTATCCTGCTTCATTTTTGTACGCAGAACCAGACTGGTAAGCAGGTAGAGAGTCCCAAGTGTTGGGGCAAATGCAAGCCAAAAACTTGTTTAAACAGCCTTGTTCTGATATTAATAATTCACACCACAGTATGTTTTTCTTAGCAAATAAAGCTGCTTGGCTTATAGGTTGCAGGCAGTAATAAACAGTAACCTTCTATGCCATTCTTACAGATATGTATTCACAGTCATGTTTTTGTTTCTAAAGGCCCTATAATTCAAGTAAATCTCTTTGCCTGGAAGTTAGTTGAGGGGCTGTACCTACACTGCAGTAGGGAGTGTCCCTTGGAGTGTTTGGGGACCAAGATAATGCCTATGGAGACCATTGCTTGACCATGGGAGCACCCCCAGGACCTGTCCTGGTGCCAGCACTGGTTTGCAGCTCTGGAGGAAACCCAGGGGAGCCCAGAATTCCAAAAGGAGCAAGGTGGTCTAGCTGCCTCATCCCTTGGCTCTGCCACCTGCAGCTGAGGTCCCATCGGGGACCTCCCCTGCTTTGCTCAGGAGCTGCATTCAACTGCATTTAAACCCAGGCCCTGGGCCTTGGTGCTCACCTGAGCTGTGCTGTGGCCCTGCCTGTGCCTGGACAGGGACCACCTGACCCCAGCTGGCCCATTCTCAGCTCCACCTTGGACCTGCGTTGTCACCGCCGCCACCTTTGCTGGTGATCTCTTCTCATTGGGCACA
The DNA here is from genome assembly GCF_964273445.1 of Streptopelia decaocto. NCBI lineage: Eukaryota > Metazoa > Chordata > Aves > Columbiformes > Columbidae > Streptopelia > Streptopelia decaocto. The sequence continues at coordinate 38,085,401 of NC_138655.1, read as the reverse complement.
GGGTGACAGGGCCCCATCAGTACAGGCAGGGTTCTGCTGGTCTGGCCATCACCTGTGGCTCTCAGGTCACCTTCACTGGATGAGCATCTCCCTTCTGTTGCCCTCAGTAAAGGTTCACATAACACCTTCATCCTGGCCCCATCTCTTTCACCCTTCCACTTGTCTCTGTGGGCTGGGAAGGATCAGGATTTTTCCTATATAAAGTATCCGCCACCGAGAGCTTAAAATAAACTCCCTTTTGCATCCCTTTACTGTAAGGTGCTCCAATGATCAAAATGAGACAGCTGTAATAGAAACTGCATTTACTAGGGAAGCAAGACCCATGGCATTTATCCAATTGCTGATTTATGGCTTCCCAGGGAGTTTTCCAAATCTGCCAGAAATCTTTTCATGATAGATTTTTTTTTAGAATTACAGAGTCTTTGGCCTTTTTTCCTCAAGCAAGTAAATACAAAAAGCTTTGCTCAACAAACACATTTCTGATGTGCTTTTGATAATGAGATATTACATTCATGCACTCTGAGAGATATTTTTATCCAAATTAAGACTCCACCTTGTTAAGGTAAACTGTGTGTTTTGGGAAGTGTTAAACTCAAATATGCAGTTAATGAGTGTGTAATATTTATCTGATTTGAAAGCCACTCCTATTAATCTGCCCACTGATTAATTAATCTGCCCACTCCTATTAATCTAATAATCTGAAAGGAAAATCAAGCCCGGAGAGGCTAGCCCTGTGAAGGAAGAGAGACTTGGGATAGATTTGGGGTAAAGGATTAATCAGACTTACAAAAGGCAGAATAGTAAAGCAAAACTAGATAAAGAGTGGAAAACAAACTGAAAAAAAAAAAAAAAGTGATTTCAATTTTAACAATATCATGTAGTAGTATGCTCAAAATTATTATTTGCTAGAGTGAGAAACACCACAACATACACACACACAAATAAATATGTATCTTTGTCATTGCTTTTGTAATAGTGTAGGGTTTCTAAAAGCTCCACTAGTTTTACAACCTCTCTTCCACCATTGAAATGTAATGTGCCAAAGAATATGATGTACAACAGAATATTGAAAGGAAGGGTTGATTGCTGTTCTGTTGTGCACATTGTGCCACCTCATGGTTAGTTGTAGAAGTAGCACTCTTAAGAATGCTGTTTCAATAATTTAGCATTTATTAGTACTTATTGATGAAATATCACAAGTCCCACCGGGATCAGTCATTGCAGAGTGCTAAGATCAGGTTTGTGAATTATATAAAATATATAAGGACAAAGCACTGCAAAACAGACCTACTTTTACCAGTTGACCTTGCTGTTTTCTGCAAACAGATTGCCAACACAACTGGAAGCTCATGGTGTTACCTGCTCTGGGAAGTATCATCTCTTTGCTTCTCTCACTTCAGTAACAGTAAATGTATTTTACAGTGGATAACTAACATGGAATTTCAGTGCCAGATATGTATAATATACACCTAATTATCAGAGTTGGATTTTACTGTGACTTAAAAGTCTTAAGGTAAAAAAATTCCAAAACCTTAGGAGAATAAGATTTTCACTTGAGTCAAGAGTCCATAAGATACACTAGCAAAGACTGGTTTACATTTTTACATTAGAACAAATTATACAATGAAATAGAAATGGAAAATGGGTGAACAGAAGAGACCTGGAGTGTACAGCCAGTTAGTTGATGTCTTGAGTTTCAGCTACGCTAAAGCCACTTTGCAGAAAATGTTTGTTAAAACAAAAGGATTGGACTAAGATGGCTGATGTATGAGTAGAAATAGATAAATCTCACTTAAGTTTAGGCATTTTAATATGAAATATCTACATTTAGGAGTCTAGTCATCTGACATTATCAAAGGAGGGGGACAAAAGGAGCCCTTGCTCCAAGATGGAGTTTGTGGTAATCATGCTCTTAATTTGGGAATCTCAGTCCTAGCCAGAGTTAAGCCGGAGGAATGCACTTTCACATCCTGTGGTTTTACTTTCCTGATCTTCTGATGAAACACACTCAGCTTCAGACAGTTCAGCGTATGGTCAGCTCCTGAGTATCTGAGGAAACCTAGATAAAGCAAAAACATATTTAAAGCAGGACATATATTAATTAGGCATACACATGCCACCTTGAGAAGTGGGAATGAGGTATCAAAAGGTAAGGTCTTTGGGGTTTTTTTCAATGACCTGGTTAACTCACAAACCAGATAACCCATCCAGAACACATGAGAAATGACCACACATACTTTAAAACTCCTCTTCTAAAAGGTGCTCTGAGCATGGCTACATTTGCAAATAAAAGGAATAGAGAAAGTAGCAGCAAAACCATCCCATGAATCATGAGATTTAACTTCAGAGCTATAAAAGCTCTGCCTCTTTTAAGGCAAAACTAAGGTAAAGACTAAAAGGAGGGAATGATAAGACATGTGACACAAATCATGGAAAACAGTGCAAAATGTAAGAATTTTGAAAGGTGCATCGAAGAAGAAAACATAAGAAAGGGAATATTCCATACTTGGAGAGAAGAGGTAATATAGAAAAAATATGCATGTCTTGAAGAGATTAACTCCATGGGCTGTGTGAGGAGTGAACAAAAGAGAACAGAACGATCTATGCAGGAAACCAAGAGACACTGGGACCCTTCCATTACATGTAGGTTTCCGATGGCTTCTTTTCAAGGCATGTTATGTGTGTGTGCAGGTTGATGGTGAAGTTGCCTACTTTTTTAAAAAAGAGAAAGGTATTTTTTTTAAGTATGAGGATTATATATAAAGCATTGTGCCACCTTCTTTAGGCAGAACTTTAATGGGTGTTCTTTACAGACAAATTGAAGGATTTCAGTTATTAGGAGCTATATATGAATGTATATTGCTGTAAGGCATGGGGTTTTCTTTTTTGTTTTCAGCTGGATAAAATAATTAAGCGTATCTGTGTTCAGGAATTAAAACCAACATGTTGCCATTTATGGGACTGGGTTTTATCTATGTCTCTTTTTCCCTCAGTAGAAAAGTGAGACATGGGAAAACAAAACAAAAGAAAACAACAACAAACAATAAAAACAAAACAAAACAAAACAAAAACCTCCATGGAATAGGTTAAAAGACTCAACCAGAAATGTACTATTCTTCATTATAGTCAAATGTGCTACTGAACACTTAGAGTAGTTTAAAAACACAGTCAGGAAATCTGACAAAGTCCCCAGACTTTGCTTCCACTTCAGTGCTCAGTGAAAAAGTAACTAAGCAATAGCATTTCCTGTACCTGCTGCTGTTAACACCACGTGAGGTCCTATTGCTCTCACCAAAACTCAGTGCTATGTTGGTTTCCTGTTGTTATTTTTGCAAAATCAAACAAATCCCAGAAGAGTTTATTAAATAGTTTTCCAAAGCAGACAAAAAGACTTTGCTGAAAACCATACTGTAATGAAGAGTTGTACTACAAAAATACAGTGCAAAGCCTGATATAGTCCAACAGAATTAAAATTATGGGGATCCTTTGTGTAGGGCTAGTGCACAGCCATTGCTCCTTGATGTGTTCTTTCTTCCCATCCAGAAATTACACCTGCTTGGCATCATTTGGGATCATCATCTGAGGTCTTGGGATATTTCCCAGATTTCTAGTAATCTCATAATCTTTTGGGACCTTTGGCTTGTAGTGAGTATTAGCTTTGATCTGGCTGTAAACAAACAACTCTTGTTCTGTTCACTATGAATATACAGACAGTTAGTACTGTAAATCTTAAATCCAGCACCCCTAGGGCACATACAGCAAGTTTAATGCCATGTAGCAAGTGCTTATTTGGGCAACCCTGCAGACAGCTATAGGAAGGTCTCCATCTTTTAAACTAGCCCCCGTGACAGTAATAAAGATTATTACCAATGATCATAGACCCAGCAAGAGCTGAATTAGTGCCCACTGGAGTGGCAGGTGGCCTATTCCTTCAGCACACTTGGTGAGCTCCAGACACTGCTTGCATTGGATTAAGTTTCTGTCCAGTCTGGGAAGAGACCATCATAAACTGGAGTACTTCTTTGTGCTTGTGCCAGGTGCTCTGCATTTGCAGTCCTCTTGGTTTAATAACTGCATTCTGTATAGTAAGTGGATAAGGTGCAACCATAATGATTTGTCGTTTTATCCACTTCCTCCTTTCAAGCTCTGCTACATAGGGGACAAAAAGGACATTAAAAACAAATAAAACCAAATAAAACCAAATAAAACCAAATAAAACCAAATAAAACCAAATAAAACCAAAACAAGACAAAAAAACAAACAAAAATAAAATAAATAAAATAAAATAAAATAAAATAAAATAAAATAAAATAAAATAAAATAAAATAAAATAAAATAAAATAAAATAAAATAAAATAAAATAAAATAAAATAAAATAAAATAAAATACACCGAGCTTGCTTTCTTGTGCTGACTTCCCTTAGTTTGCAATGGGGCTGTGTACTGCGTGGAGTGCACATACTGTGCAGCCAGACACTGAAATTCAAAGTGGAGAAGCTACTGTGCAACCAGTAACATACACAGCTTTCTGACTTCTCTCTGCTCTTCTGCTGCATTTCTGCAAAGAAAGAGAAGGAGGGAGGGCTGTACAAACACAAATGGCAAAAAGGAAAAAAGGAGTACATTAAATATACCTGGACCCAGCAAGACACTTAGAGAGTGGATAGATGATGGCAGAGCAGTGGATGTGATCTACCTTGACTTCAGTAAAGCATTTGACACAATCTCCCACAGCATCCTCACAGCTAAACTGAGGGAGTGCGGTCTGGACAATCAGGTAGTGAGGTAGACTGTGAACTGGCTGAAGGAAAGAAGCCAGAGAGTCGTGGTCAATGGGGCAGAGTCTAGTTGGAGGCCTGTATCTAGTGGAGTGCCTCAAGTGTCAGTACTGGGGCTGGTATTATTCCATATATTAATCAATGACTTGGATGAGGGAATAGAATGCACTGTCAGCAAGTTTGCTGTTGACACCAAGCTGGGAGGAGTGGCTGACACACCAGAAGGCTGTGCTGTCATGCAGCGAGACCTGGACAGGCTGGAAAGTTGGTCAAGGAAAAATTTAATGAAATATAACAAGGGCAAGTGTAGAGTCCTGCATCTGTGTAGGAACAGCCCCAGGTTCCAGTATAGTTTGAGGAACGACCTATTAGAAAGCAGCATAAGGGAAAGGGACCTGAGGGTCCTGGTGGACAACAGGATGACCATGAGCCAGCACTGCGCCCTTGTGACCAGGAAGGCCAATGGCATCCTGGGGTGTATTAGAATGGGGGTGGTTAGTAGGTCAAGAGAGGTTCTCCTTCCACTCTACTCTGCCCTGGTGAGACCACACCTGGAATATTGTGTCCAGTTCTGGGCCCCTCAATTCCAGAGGACAGGGAACTGCTGGAGAGAGTCCAGCGTAGGGCAACAAAGCTGATTAAGGGAGTGGAGCATCTCCCTTATGAGGAATGGCTGAGGGAGCTGGGGCTCTTTAGCTTGGAGGAGATTGAGGGGTCACCTTATTAATGTTTACAAATATATAAAGGGTGAGTGTCACGAGGATGGAGCCAGGCTCTTCTCAGTGACAACCAATGGTAAGACAAGGGGTAATGGGTTCAGACTGGAACACAAGAGGTTCCACTTAAATTTGAGAGGAAACTTCTTCTCGGTGAGGGTAACAGAACACTGAAGCAAGCTGCCCAGGGGAGTTGTGGAGTCTCCTTCTCTGGAGACATTCAAAACCCACCTGGACACATTCCTGTGTAGCCTCATCTAAGTGTTCCTGTCCAGCAGGGGATTGGACTAGATAATCTACTGAGGTCCCTTCCAATCCCTAACATTCTGTGATTCTGTGATTCTGTGATTCTGTGATTCTGTGATAGTCACCCCATCCATCGGCTTCTGCAGCTTCTAATTCACCTCCTCAGCTGTGTCTGGCTCACTCCGCTCAACATATCATCATCGAGTCCTGGCTGCTCCTGCAACGTGAATGGGAAGCGCTGGTGCAGCTGTAGGTAAAGAGAAGCCCAGGTCACATAGGGATTGACCTGAATATTGTTTACATGCTTCGCAAATGAGAAATTCCATTCTCTGATCTCACCTTTTTCCTGAGAGAGATTAAAACTTCACTGTGTGGCACCAACAATTTCCCCTCCATGCACCTCAGTGGGCTGACTGATGGAGGAGAGAAGCTGAGCAGTGCCCCATGCATGGGTAGAGGGTCAGCTACCACCTTTCCTCAGAGAAAGACTTTTCTACGATGTGATGGGGCCTAGTATAGTGAAATCATACCTCACTCATCAGAGTGGTACCTCCCCACCACCACTTTTTCCCTCAGGGGATTGAAGGGGCCCACAGAATTGGTGCTACATAACAGGCTCTCTGCAGCAGAGAGTTGGGGACTACTCCCCTCATGCATGGCCTTCTGGCATTTTGCTGATGGAAGCAGCTTATCAGCACTGAAAGTCAATGGTAGCTACCCACACTGGTAGCTACTCACAAATGGTAGCTGTCCACACTGCTATTTCGTCCCTGTCCTGATCTGTAACATCGAGATCACCTCTGAAGACTTACATCTTTCAGACTCTGCAGTTGGCAGGCAGGTAGAGGACAGAATGCCACAGTAGTTGTTCAAATTAAGAAAAAACAAGAGCCAAACGGGAAGTCCAATGCCTGAAGTAACTCACAGTGTTAACCGACTGCAACTGCCATGTCTGGGCTTCCTCCCACATCTCCTTGCAACCCCGCTTCTGCCCAGGAAGAGCTGCAGACTCAACTTGTCCTTGCAAGAGGGGAAGGGGCAGCACCAAGGGATGGTTCACATGACTTTGGGGTGACAGAGGGTATAAAGCAGGGAGCCAAGGTGTCCAGATGATTTGCTTGCTCAGGCAGGTCGTTACGTAGGTTGTACGTAACGTTGTACTCCATGTCAGGAGTCATGGCTTCCTCCTCCATCTGAAAGCCCTCATACTCTGTCAGGCACTCCTGTTCACCCTGGCACCATAGACCGTGACATTCACCACACCATGATCCAGGCTCCAGGCTGCTCTGTGGTCCACGAGCTGAGAATGGGTGCCTCTCCAGGTGGAGATTTCTGCAGTGCACTGAAGAAATAATGAGGTTAAGCGGCCCGGATGTGTTGATAAGGACCTAGCCTGGCTGCTGTCATTTGGCTGGTGTTATTTATCACACCAAAGCAGTCTGCAGCTTAGGTGTGATGATCAAAATAGAGTGATTGCAGACTAAAGAGGCAAGAAGACTGGGCCATAATCAGGAATGTCTAGAAAGCATCAGCTTTTTTTACTGGAAAATTTCATGAGCAAATTTCCATAGTTAATGGTATAAAATGAAAATGCTTTGCAGATGCATAATATACCAAGGCTCACTGAATCTGAGAACAGCAGATGGCTTATATACATCTGAGGAGTTTTTTTAATATTAAACAAATAAATGAAGATTGGAGAGGAGTGTCAGCCATGCATCTTGTTGGATGCTTAATCAGGCAGATGAGACATTCCAAATTTTAATTGCCTCTATTTTTTAATGCTCTAGTCTAATTTCAAATTGCATAAATGAAGCTCTTTAATTTTTCTTTTCTGGTTTGAAGTCTTGTTATCTAGATTATAATCTATCAATAAGTTCCACAGGACACAGAGGACAAGACAACTACCAAAATCCTGCTACTCATGAAAGTATGAGATCATGTTTCTTTTTAATTACTTCTCATATAATTAATCATCCGTCTGTCTGAATTATATTCTTCTGTATTATAGTAATGAGTTAAAAACATGCAATGAATTCATTGTAAGCTTAGCAGAAGATAAGCTGTGCTAAAGGAATAAAAATGATGTGTGGTTGTGATTTAGAGGCTGCAGCAAAGTCCATAAGAAAAATGTCAGTTTACCCCTTCATTTATGATATGGGGTCATCTGTCCTGTAACTAAGCACTGAGGACAATCAAGCTCTGTTCTAAATACAGCTTTTTTTTTTTTTTTTTTCCACAGGATTCTTTTTCTTCCCACACAAAACCCTATCCCTAATGATACTGTATAAACATGTTCCCACTCCTCGATCTGGGGAAAACTTGATCCCAGGAGAAATCTGCTTCGTGTCACCCACCACACCAAATAGGCTAATGTCTGGGAGACAGCCACAGAAGAGAAAACAAACCCCAGTTTTATGGACAACAAGATGTAATTTCTAAATAAAATAAATTTCATCATGCTACATAGGTATTCATTTTATCCCTTATAAAGCACAAAGGAAGACAGAACATTATTTGGCACCTTATGGCCTTTATGAATATCACTTCTAGTCCTTTGTGAACAGCACAAATACATGGCAAGGTTTGTGCACACATCTGTGTTAACCAGTGTGGCAGGGCTGAGTACAAGCCTCAGGCTTTCTCTGCTTTTAGGAAAATGAAACTCTCCTAAATCATTTAAGTGTGAGTGAGACATGACAGATTGGGTGTAGTTTGTGAAACCCTCAAACCGTATCTGCCATGTGACTTGCATTTCTCCCCCACGCAGTTCTGTGGCCTGACAGCCACAGACAGCCAAGCCACAGAAAGTATCGCTGGATTTAGCACCAAAGCGCTGGTGTGACTGTCACCATCTACGCTGAGCCTTCACAGGAACAGTTGCCAAAAGGGTAGTATACTGTAAAATAACCTGGACTCCACTATCGAAATACTCAAGTGAGGAACCTGGAGAAACAAAAGATGCCCGGCAAGCCCTGCAGTTCAAACAGATGTTATTGACTGGATTGGTATTCCCCACACTGATGTGATGTGATTCAGCTTCTCTTAAAATACAATTTATGTATAAAGATACATTTTCATCTATACCATAACATTTCCCTACTCACTGCACTAAGGTGCAGCTAAAAGCCACAGTATATCCACACTGCAAGTTTCACTTCTCTTTTGTTCAAAACAGTTGGAAATTAGTCCAAATTAATTCATTTCATGTGTAGCAGCCCCCCTGGCTGTGGGAAATAAAGAGGAAACCTCTGGCTCATTTTGAACAGCTTTCTTAAGGAAGCCTTGTAAACGAAACTAAGGGAGAGCAAGAGTGTTGATAGTTAAGAATAAAAGGATGTGAAAAATATTTGTGTTAAAGTACTGGCTACCTAACCATAGCTCTGCAGCTTCAGAGGGCAATAAAAGTAGAAGTAAAGCTTAAGATCATAGGGATGACGGGTGAATCAGCTTTTGTTTCTAGTAAGAGGAAAATGTTTTTTTTCAGTTTAGTAGCATAAAGAATAAACAGAACTGTTGTGGGTATAAATCCAGAGGCAAAGGTTTACTGGTACTCTTGATTGAAAGGGTGGACTGAGATGCCTCTTACAAATATCAATGAAAATTAATCAGTACAAATTTCTCAAATTAAGTCAAAGCAAGTAATAAGGTTCTTCGGGTTTCTCTCTTTTTCTCAGGAACTACAAGGCACAGATTTGCTTTGAGAGGGTGCAAGTGACCTCCATGAAACTCCATCAGTGCTACAGTGGTATAAATGCTAATGGTTAATTTGGAAGCCTAGAAGGATTGCAAGGACTAACTCCATTCAGGATGAGAATGGGTCTTGCCAAAATCTTTGTCGTACTTTCATTCTGCCAGGGAGTCTTTAGGAAAATCTCAAAAATTGTCTGTCAGCTATTCATTGTACTCATCTATGACACTGCTCTGTAATACTAACATTAACATTATTATTAATAAAATGTATTAGTAGTATTAATAACTAGTAAATAATATAATATTAATAGAGTAATTACTCACAATAATATGTCTCACTGTCTTGAAAAAGCAGGCCCTTAGAAATTAGCCTAGTATGAGAGCTGCTGAGCAAACCCCAGTGAAGTACAGGTATGTAGTGTTTAAACATTCCATCCTGAAGTTCAATCAGAAGGTGATCCCAGCCTGTTAATATTGGCGTCTCAAGGGGAAACTAATTTTCTAATGTGTTCCTAGCTAGAAAATTGCTCTTTCAGGCTTTCTGGTTTTGCTGATTTACTCTTCAGGAAAACAGTAAGAAAATACACACATATAAAATCAGCTCTTGGACATTTATAACTGCAAAACCACAGTGAAATACCTTCCAGTCTAGACCATCAAAGGAACCTCAGGAGGTACATAGTGCCAGGCTATATGGTACTCAGCCCCACGGCTTTGATGATCAGAAGCAACAATTGCGAGAATTTACCCCTTTCAGCCTTTGGTGGTTTGATTTGTTTTGGTTCATTGTTATTGTTTTTGTTGTTGGTTGGTTGGTTTTGGTTTTGGTTGTTTTGGTTTTTCTTTCCATTTACAGGAAGCTTGATTGTGAGAAATGTTTGTTCACTACATTTCTGAGAATCACAAAGAAGAGAACTTGAGGGTTTTTGCTTAAGTTAGGAACAATTGTCTTGTTTGAGAACTCTTTCAAATAGTGATGGCTATTTTTAGATGGTCTGGACATTTTGGTTGAAATGGTCTTGTGAATTTTTGATTATATAAGAACTCACAAAGAAAGCTTGTTCTTAAAACATGCTGTTTACATTACGAAACAGACATAAACACTATGAGGAAGTCATAAAAGATGGAAGAATATCCTGATCAACAGGTGGGATATCCCTCACTATTTGCCCTATAAACAAGTACTGGATTAGGAAAAAGCCTGGCCTGGGGAAAGACACAAGGCTCACAAGGGAAGGTAATCCATCATCTCACAGTATCTGTCAACCTGTCTTCCATGTAAGTACTCAAACCAAAATAATTTGAATAGACATTTAGAAACCTTAATGAGACTTGGATGCCAGCCAACTTACAAAGCTTTTCTGATACCACCACCAGATAGATAGAAGTGAACTGCAGAGAAGAAAAAAAAATCAGATAAAATAAAATTTTAAAATAATTTAATTACTGTGATTATGAAGTCTTCTTGTGTATACCCTCCCGCCTCAAACCCAAACATATCTGAGCATGCACTGGCATGCAGTCTTCAGCTGCCTGATCACATACACAGCTATTTCTCTGCCCTCAGGACTCCTGCCTCATAAGGGCAACTCAGGGATAACACGCAACTGGGAAACCATCTATTATCTTTCTTCTTGGTTGTGCAAACTGTCCCCGTACTTACTTCACTGTTCCAATAAAAGAACCACCACGTCCCTAATAGGCCACTAATTTCTACGGAAATCTGCCCAGAGACACAGCACAGTCTGACTTTCAATATCTTTTTGATGAGTGGCATCCACAGCAATGAATAAGGTGGCACTGATGATGAAGTGAAAAAGGTTGAAAATCAGCCTAAAAATAAGTTAGCCAGCATTAAAGTGGGAATAGGATCAAGATCTGCTCTGACATGAATCTCTGCTTTGGATTCACAACCTTGCGAGGGAATTTTGCATAGCTGGTTAGCCCCAAAGCGGTGGGGTTTGGGGTGGGTTGTTTTGGGTTATCACCCACCACAAAGGAGCTTGTGGGTTAAGCTGTTCCTCTTACTCTTTAATTCAGTTCTTAGAGCACTTAGGATTTTTCTTCCTTGTAACTCACCTGAAGGAATTCAAACTGGTCTTTCCTAACTCCCAGTTTTCTAAACTCAGGTTCTCAGTTCTTCCCATCTAAGCTGTTCTGTTCTGCATGAGCTAGCTTCATATTTATAGAAAATGGAACCAAGACGGATTCTGTAGCTATAGGGGAGGAACAACCACCTGAAAATGGGGATGTCATTCCAGAGACCTCCAGCTAATGCTCAAATGTTTTAAAATATTCACTGGAAGCAAGATTTAATCCCAGCTGAATTGATTCTATGCTCATGTACTGTTTCCCTCCTGCAATCCTGCCAGTCTGGCCAGTTATGCAAATGATATTCCAGTTTTATTCTGTCTCCTCCATTCTTCTCCCACATCCCAAATATGCTGGACCATAAGTAAATACCACAGTACAGCAAATATCCTATTCAATATGTCACATTGAACTTTTGAGACATCACCACACCCGACAGCAAAATTGCAAAATGCTGGTTCTTGTAGGCCATCTAGTGGTAAAAACAGAATAGTACAAAGAGAAAGCCATTTCAGAATTTTCCTTCTGGAAGATGATTAAATACAATCTGCAAGACACACAGGGCTATCTTGCTGATCAGTGGATGTTTTCCCCACACACAAGCAAGCAAGACGATTAGGCTCACAAGCCATAGTCTGAATAAGCTGAGTGTGTGGCCACAGGCTCCTTATCACTCCAGCATTAATCCCAAAATCTATGTTAGAAGTTCTGTCTAAGCAATGAAAAAACATACTGTACATCACCTAGAGCAGAGAGAAGATCTACTGAAACTTCTAAAAACCAAATTTTTAAACCCTATATTGGATGAGTGCTAGCCAATTCTGGGTTCCTCTGGTTTGCTTCTGAGAATTTGATGGACAATATTAGGTATTACAAGCAACAGACAGAAGTTCCTGTTTCGCTAGACACTGCAGACAGCAGTTGCTTTGCTTACAGCTCTCAGCGTCCTGAGAGCACACACCGGTTCTGCAACCCCTTCCCACCTTCGCATGGGTTTGGCTGTGTGCTGGTTTGACTGAAAGCAAGTTAATTTTCTTCATGCAGTTAGAAACCTTTATTTTCCATAGCTCGCATGGTCATTGGTTAGATTTAGTTTAAGATCAAGAAGATAACACCCTGGGAGAGAGTTAATGTTTTTAATTGCTCTGGTCTAAGTCAAAAGGCCTCTGAGCTCACTGTCCACAGGTGTGAGGCAGGTAGGAAGGGGGCATAGATGGGGCAGAGCTTGACTAACATCCAAACTGATCAATAAGAATATTCCACCCCATTAGTGTCATGCTTCATATTTAAGGAGAGTCAGGATCTTCCAGTTAGGTTTTTCTCAGAGCCAGGATAGAGACCTGCTTGAGGGAGTCCTGTTTGAGACTTTCTTTAGTTCAGTGTTTTGCCATCCTGCTGTTTTGCAGAGGCCTCTGGGTTTTTCTGCCTTTTTCTCTCTTCTCTCTCTGGGATTGGCTGTTCAGCCTGGAAAAGAGAAGGCTGAGAGAGGATCTCATCAATGTTTATAAATATCTCAAGGGTGAGTGTCAAGAGGATGGGACCAGACTCCTTTCAGTGGTGCCCAACGATAGGATGAGGGGCAATGGGCACAGACTGAAGCACAGGAGGTTCCATCTGAATATGAGGAGAAACTTCTTTGCTTTGAGGATGCCAGAGCACTGGAACAGGCTGCCCAGAGAGGCTGTGAAATCTTCTTCTTTGGAGACATTCAAAACTCTCCTGGACACATTCCTGTGCAATCTGCTCTAGGTGTACCTGCTTTAGCAGGTAGGTTGGACTAGATGATGTCCAGAGGTCCCTTCCAACCCCAACCATTCTGTGATTCTGTGACCAGGGTGCTACTTCCTGGGACTGGCTGCTAAGTGCATACAGAGTTTGTGAGTAATTGCATTGAGTATATTTTATATTCTATTTTACATTTTATATATACTATTAGCAGTAGTAGTATATTAGTGTTATTTTATTAAACTGTGTTTATCTCAATCCACAAGTTTCTCCATTCCCTTTCGATTCTCTCCCCTATTCGGGGCACGGTGTGGGGGAGAGCGAGCGAGCAGCTGTCGCAGTTTTTTTGCTAGCTCAGGTTAAACCACGACAGGCTGCCCACACACAAGTGAGCTCTGGCACTGCACCTGGGATGAGTTGCACGAGCAAGAGCTGGGGACAGCCTTGTTGAAAGCTTCTTCCCCCTGACTCAGCAGCCGTGTTCAAGTGCATTTAAGCTCAGGCCCTGGGCATGGGTCCCTGCCTGAGCTGTGCTGTAGGTATGCCTGCGCTGGGCCAAGGATCTCATTTATCCTCACCCTGACTTGCTGACATGACCATACCAAGTGAACACAGGTTACAGTAGCCTCGTGATTTGTGACTGTCACAGACAGAAATACAAAGGCAATGACTGTTAGTGCTTTATTCATGGTATCTAAAAGAAAATAAAAATACATATCTGCTTGAATAAAAGTTTATTTTGTGCATCATAGAAAAATCATGGATTCTATCGAATAAGGCTTTCAAGATAAAGGATATAAAGGAAAGAAACATACAAATTCATCATAAACACACTGTTTTCTCATCGTATTACACACAGGACCCCTTATAGTTACACACTTAAAGACTAGTTGCTACCATTGCAGTTAGCAGACATTTCACTTGCAAGATTGATCCCTGTTTTTAAGGCTAAATCCTGCCCTCTTTAGTTCAGCAAATACTTACAGCTATTGCAAAGAACTCGGCCTGAACAAAAAGTAGAAGACTGGACTTGGTTTCTTAGGTGCAACATTCATATGCAACTGTAGAACATAATCCTCTTATTACACTTGGTTCTACTCAGGAGTTAGCTAATATAGTTAATAAAGTCACTTATATTAAAAACTAGTTCCATTTACTAAATTTGGCTGATCTGACAAATGTAGAAATAGTCTGTAATATCACGTTTAAGCTTGTAATTAACTGGTAGTGCCTTTCTGTTAGTCACAGTTAATGTTTCCTTATAGTTTTTTAACTAATGCATTTCACATTCTCTTACACAGTTGTTTCACGATAAAGAACAAGTAGAGCGTCTTTTACTTGAAAAACCTGAGAAACATATCAGCTTTATTCAGATATGGTACTTCAGAGTACAAAGCACTACAAAACACAGCTGAGATACAAACCTGAATTCTTCATAAACTCCAAAACCCTATTGATTTTAACGGAGTTTGGGAGCTGTGCAATAGAGTTTCATCTTAGTCCCTTTTTGGACACCACATAAAACCACTGAACAAAATTTTTACTAAGTGTGCAGCAAAACAAAGCAAACAAAAAGAAAAAAAGGTATCACAGTGTATTGAATGCAACTGCTATTATCACATTATGTCAACGTTAATAGTTTTCTCATATACATTCAACTGCTGTTTGAATTCCAGCTACATTAAACTGTCCAACAAGACAGGAAGAAGCTACTGCCTTTACTAAGTTAGTAGCAAACTATCTCCAGACTCAAAGTGAGAGTTCTATCCAGTAGCTACAGGAAAAATCAGACTATGTAATGAAAAAATTAGGTTTACATTATTTTAAATAAAAAAACCCAGACATCTGCATCTCATAATAATATCTGTCTGCTGACCCCAGTTTCAGTGCATCCTCATATTTCTGTAGATATCACAAGGTATAAACACTCTAAACAATGCTGAATGTACAAGAGAAACAGTTTGACAAATGAGATATAACGTGCTTTTTAGTCTAAAATGTCTCTTTGCTATCACACCTCCTTACTATTTTGGTCAATTTTTCAAAAGACAAAATAGTCCCTGTCAAGAACTTGGTTACATACACATATTTACAACAAACCCAAGAGTCTCATGTGTTAAATAATTTGAAAAGGATAGGATTTTACCAAGCAACATACCTAAGCCTCTAGCGCTATCATAGTCCACAACATTTTACAAAGATAACTCTCATCTTTTAAAATATATGAATACCGTGTTTTTTCCTTGTACTAAACATTATTACTTCCAAGTTTATAAGCAAAATCAAGACCTCTTCCCTGGAAGAAAAATGCATTTTTCTGTAGCTTACCTTAAAGTGTGATCCAAGACAATTACCATGTTATTGAATGTAAATTTTTATATTAATGGTCCAACAGTGCAAAAGAAACATAGGATAAATCATTGTAAAGGAAGAGAACTCTTCTGGCTTTCTGTCATGTGCAGTGCACTATGTCAGCTTAGTTACACAATGCTGACAAATAACTACATTTATAAATAGCAGCACTGCACCTTTGACATGACATTCAATCAAAAAAATAGATTTGCTGAAATGAAGAAAATGTTCCTGTATAAACTGGAGTATAATTATAAATCAATTCTTTTGTTTCCTCATCTTCACTGGGGAAATGGTGCAGGCTCTTCCGGGCTGTAAAACATCGTAAAAGTACAGATCACTTTACTGTTATCCTCCCTGAAATCACCTTTCTAGGCAGTTATTCTGTGTAGCATAACAGCAAATGGAATTACAGTAACTTATATGTGAAGAACTGTGAAGATACATCTTCAGGAAGCTGGTTACAGCATATTTTATTACCAGAGAGGGAGAAATGTAATAATTAATTTAAAGCCAAGACTGTACAAAAATATTTATCCATGAGATACTGGCAGTATCTACCAGAGATACCAATACCTGTAACACTGAAAGAGTATCAGCCTACTGGAAGCTGCATTGTCAGCACAGACTGTGCTGGTGACTACAGTACAAACTGAATCCTTGTCTGGTTTATCATGTTGGCAACTTTACACAAGTTCGAATTAAGATTTTAGATATGAAAATGATATTTCAGTAGAATGGTTTAGTTATCAAGTGATCACAGATGAGTATATTTTGCCAGCTGAAAACAGTTTGTTTTTCACCCTGTGGTTTATTTTCTAAAACTATCAACTACTCATTGCAACATTACAATATGAAGTACTCATTTAGAGCAGCTGTACACAGATCAGGGTGGTAATAAAAAGTAACTTGTGATTGGGTATAAGAGATGAGGGGTAGACACATGCAGGTGGCTGACAGAAGTTTGCTCTACTAGAATTGAAGGTCAACAGATCCAAAAGCTAGTGATGCATCTGTGTGGTACTACACACAAGCTCATTATATGTGTATACATATATAAAAGAACTTTCATGTACTGTGTCTCAACAGGACTTACAGAGCTGGCACTTCTTTTGCTACATTTACTTGGATAATGGCCTAAGCAAGCTTACTTCTGCCTCTACTATAGCGTGCAGACAGATAGTAGGGAACATAGCAAACAAAACTAGAAAACATACTGCATTCTAGAATTAAGACTACAAAATAAAAGAGACGCATACTATACTTTCTTCTATTTTCCCTTTTAATTTTGTCTTAGTCTCCCCCCATAAGAACCTTATCAAAATTCTTAAGATACACGAAGCTTATGGATACTGACAAGGAATTTTACATGATTTTGCTACCTTTTAGTGAATGGGAATAGGACTAAATATTGCAAAAAAGAGTCTTGAACTTGTACAAAGCACAACTTTTATTTCTATACTCTCACTGACCAAGTCAGCAGAAGTTGCATTTCTTTAAACCACAGAATCATGACGTGCTTTCTCCAGTTAGGTGACTCTCTTTATTTAGGATCAACTCTAGAGACCAAACTCTATTAGGTTATTGATTACGTTTCTTCATAGTCTCAATCAAGTAAGACAATTTCATAAACAGTCATTTTAAAATATGAAAATGATGTCTCAGCAGAATGGTTTAGTAAGTATAAATAAAGGAATAAAATAAGTTTGATCCCTTCAAATACTCCAGTATTTATATCTTGCTTATTTATAATGAATAGACCAAAAGTGTAATAAATTTTAAAAATTTTACACATCAGTTATTTCCAGCTTTTACAGAAGCTCTGTAAAATTTACAAACTTGTTATGCTCTCTATAGTATATAAATGTTGGGCACTGTATTTCATCCTTTTGATACATCCATATACTGCCCAAGCAGTATTTATAATCTTGGCACATGTATTTTGCAAGCAAAACTGAGAATACATTGAATGACTCTAACTCAGTTTGGAACTAAAGAAATCTCTGAAATTATGAATGGAGTATTTTTTTTGTTTCGCTGTCTTTGTGCAAGGGAGGCTAAAATGTTACAGTGACCATTCAAAATGGTAGATAGGCATAGCACAAACAATGCTTTTGAGTCAGTCTACTGAAAAGAATTAGTGGAATATCTGGCCTTTTGATGTCACTTTTACCAAGCCATTCTATTTCTAGTATCCCTTGTTTTTTTATAAGGCTATAAAGTTTGCAGAATAATCTTCTCGGAAAGCAGAGGTACCGAACTTTGACAGCCAAAAAGGAGGTCTGTCATCTTCAAAGATTTTCACTCCAAAAAAACAACATTTATAGATAATAAATGTCTTACCTTCGTTAACGAAGAAGTCAGCTATATAATATGCTGCTCTTATAGCTGATGGGGAATGTGGAATGCCTGGTGAATCCTTCCACTCAAAAGCATTTTTCTCTGGATGCCACTGAACACCATAAATTGGATATTTGTATGCTGCAACAAACACAAAGCACATAACAAAAGTCTGTGCCTTAAGAATTACGTGCTTAGCCTTACTGCAAAAGAAACTCAAAGGATAAGCTATAAAAACACTTTACTTATCAACAGTTTCACAAAAGTTTAAACAGCAAGTTGAAACTGTTACTCACAGTAGAACTGAAAGGAAACAAAATGGATATTGTAAAAGAAGGGTCTCAATCCATGCAAGAAGATTTTTGTACATCACTTTTTTAATTATTCATTTCAGAATGTTTATATATATAGGTATAAACTAAAAAGTAGTGTTACAAGTGTATCAGTCTCAAAACGTCCTATCTACTGCCAGCAACGCTCAACATGCAATATTCAAAGGCACAAAGGAAACCCCTGGCAGTTCCATGGGACAGATCCAAGTCTTAGGTTCTCCTTCAAGGCCCAATCAGTCCAGGGGCAGCTGTCATCTGCTCTGTGCCAGACCTGATACCCACAGGGAGAAACCAGTCCTTAACTCGATTAACAGAGAATAGCAGCACAGCAGTTGATGACTGCTTCGTGATTAACCGCTTGCAGGCACAGGAGATGTCTGTCATTAGCCTAATCAGTTTTTCTGATCAAACTGCTCTTCTCCTCTTCTGGAGGATGGCCAGAGGAATCCCATGGGCCAGCAGCTGGGCCTCACTGTAGAGCTGCTAGTAGTGCACTGATCAAGATAAAACACTCCCTAAAGAGCTAAATTGTTTCTTGAGCTGAGCAAGCCTGGTGCAAAACACACACAAGACAAGTAATGCATAAGGCTTTTGGAGGAGGCTGATTACTAGTATTGCTGCTAAAGTAACGAGGGATGTTGCCGTTACCTCAGTACTCTGAATTGTTCTTCCTTAGAGCAAACAGATACAGAGCATCACAGGAACACAAGCATAAGCAGACAGACAGAAAACAAGGTGCAACAAAGGCACATTGCATTGCGCAGGGGTTAAACTACTACAGGACAAGTGCTGTACACTTCACCCCACAGCACTGAAATACTCCAGTGCTAAAGTGTAACAGCATATCTGGAAGGGGAACAGCATGTGAGACAAGTCAGTAATTAGGCTCACAGATACATACTCATAAGATAAAATATCTCTGCAAAGAGGGCATGTTCCTCACAGCCAGAGCACCAACAGGGCTGATGCTCACTCTGCTATTCTAACAGCAAGCCTGCAGAACAAATTAACATCAATGCCACTACACCCCTAAAGAATTAGTTTGTTATGGTCACAGTTCACAAAGGAAATTCATTTCCCTACCTTCCATGGTAGATATAAACTCCACTTCATCATTGGTGTTAGTGGTCAGAACATTATAGAAATTACGAAGCTTTTCATTCTTTGTGAAATTCTGTGATAAGGAGGGGAAAAGAAAAAAAATATGTTATTTGCTCATTTATATCTAGTTTTAACAGAGCAAATGCATTTGTGTTCAGGAAAAAAAAAAATCAAATACCTTCATGGAGAGGCTCCACATATGGAAGTTTGATGACAATGGCTTAGTAGCAAATGCATGTAATACATCATCAGGGAAATTCTTGAATAATCTACTGTTTTTTGCAGCTATTACAAAGAAAAATGAAAAAAGAATGTTGTCCATTACCCAAGCTGCTAACAGATGGACTAATATTGGAGACAAATTTAATAAAATACTGCACTAAACTTTTTTCTATAGTATAACCATATGATTTTAGAATACATGCAAGGAAAATCAGTGAAATAACTACTACAGGTTTCCAATACGCTGTTACCACTGTCCTCCAGTCTTGACATACAGAGGACCCAACTTTGCTGCCTAAGTTCTCAATAAGCATCGTTCTTTACCATTCATTTCAGTGATCTTTCCATTCACAATGAGCATAAATGATGGAATTTTTGAATGCTTCATGGTCCACAGATGGCTTACTCACAAATTAATGGATAAAGTATCAACAGAGGCCACATTTCACCAGTGTTGCTGAGTGGCACAGCTCTATCTTAAGGGATATCTTCTGATTTCAATACTGTACAAGTGGGACAGCAATGATAATATTCATCATTAGGAAAGATGCAATTTGTAAACTTTAAAATGACCTGCTCCCTGAGTTTGATAGGTTTCAGACCTGTGAATTTTGTTCAACTCGGTAACAAAAAGGGACCTAAACCCACATTATTTTTGTAGGTCCAAATTATTAAATGACTCAAAGAGTCACTGTGTCTTTTTGCTGACTACTGTTGTTTTCAAATGGCTGTTGCTCATATCTCTGCTTTAGAAGTGATAAAGTTGGCAGTGACTTTCTAAAAACAGTCATGGCAACTTAATAAGAAATAATTTAACAAGCTAATCATCAGGAACCTCCCAAACATTCACGCCTGCATATTTATCACAAACAAACCACAGCAGCTCTCAGAAAAACTCAGACATCCGATACAATGGAATTTTTCACCTGAGGTAAAGTTCAGAGGGAGTGCAAAACCATTTGTCTTGGTATTAACAAGTAAAACTTCGCCACTTGTGAGATATGTAAGCTCTTCGTGTCCAAGACATGTTCCCCATACTGGAAAATAATCTCCTTTATCGTTAGCCTTCAAAATAAAAAGCAACAAAGCATGTTATGAACACATAGCAAGGGCCTTTTGCAATGTCCATATGCCTGTGGCCACACATCTGTATTAAGAAAACATAAATCCTATTGCTAGCTTTGCTACGGTCTTAAGTGACATTCTGATTTGCTTGTTTAACTAGCAGCTTTGGATCTGTGTTCCAGAAAGATAAATTGGGAGTTTAAGCAACATAAAAAGTGACAATCATTTTCAAAAGAATGAAAATCGACAGACAAGTGGAAAAGCAAGAGAAAAAAGTAAAAAGGAGAAAAGGAAAGCAAAAAGAGAACACAACTAGCTTCCTATCACTTAAATAAGTACAGTGGAAATTTGCATTTTTGTATGGTTTATTTCTGATAGTAAGCACATGTTATAGACTGGGAT
This sequence comes from Streptopelia decaocto, assembly GCF_964273445.1. Lineage (NCBI taxonomy): Eukaryota > Metazoa > Chordata > Aves > Columbiformes > Columbidae > Streptopelia > Streptopelia decaocto. The sequence continues at coordinate 38,064,339 of NC_138655.1, read as the reverse complement.
GTTTCAGAACTCCCATTTTTGTGAAATCTGAGTAGTCTTTCGTACCTTGTTTCTAAACATTTTTAAGTTACGCATAACCCGCCCTATCACCATTTTTGAGAAAGCTGAAATTATAGGCTTAGAATAAAAATGTCACCCTACCGCATTACTGATAGTATGGTAATGAAAGCCCATATAAGTGCTTCTCAAAGCAAAACACTGAAGATTTACAGAAAGAAGTCTAATAATAATGCAGCATCTTCAGGACCACCCATCATGCATGGCTACACAAAGGACTTGAAACTTCACTGTCTATCTTTCATGTAAGCAAGGAATAAAACCACTAATGGCAAAAAATAGACTATGGCTGAAGAAAAGTTACAACTGAACCATAAACATTTTGTGCCGTCTCCCTGCTTTTTTTTTAATAAACATTAGCCTGAAGGCTAAGCATGTACTAATCAACACCCAAGACATCACATTTTAAAACCTAATTTAAAAGCTGGAAAACAGTATTTCATTTAGGTTTTTGCCTGGCTAGTAAAACTCTATTGACTTTAATGAGGATTAGCATTTCGCATCCTCTATTCATATTAAAGCAAAGCCAAACCAAGTAATTTCTCATTATGAACATTTGAAAATGAAGAGAAAAAGAGCCCTCATACGTTTAAAAAAACCCCCATAAAATTAACTCAATTCTGTACCTGCTAATACACTCTTGACTATTGTAGCTTACATTAGTAAAACTGTCGGTATTTTATAGTGATAATTAAGTCTCAAAAGATGAAAATCAAAACAAACATCACAAATAGCACAGAAAAAAATGACTTATTACTAAGGGTTACCTATGATGAACTGAAAATATTCTGCTTTTAACTCACCTGAAGTATACATACCACCTAATAAACCTGCCTCTCTGAGCTTAAAATTATGACATATACAATACAGTTAATCATTATGAAATGTCAATAGAATTTCGTAATAGTACTGCCAACCACAAGAAACCTTGCCTCAGTACTGAATACAAAGACAGAGGCTGCACTTCACACAGTGAGCGGTTTCAAAGAGACAAATGAGATTCTTACAGAAAAGCAAGACAGCTTTTGCAAGATTTAGGTTTAAGGCAACAGACTAACAATCACCATGAAGAAAGACACACAACAGTATAACAACAGTGGTGCCATGGGGACTGAAGAGTAGGAAGCTTAAACTACTGAATTGCAGCAGCTCACTGGTCTCACAAAGGCACTACCTGTGCTTTCCTTGACGGCTGTCGGGAAGTCAGCAGCAAGGGTAGATGAGGAATCCCTCACTGCCAATGAATGCTCCTACCATGGCATGAGTTTAAGCACTACTCAGAACAACCTCTAGAATTGGGCAAAATTTCTGAAGTATGAATTCTGTAATAATTTCAATCAGTGTTAGCTGAAAAGAAAGTCAGTAAAGAGGAAAAAAGGAAGAAAATTTTTATTCAATTTGAACACGGAGGATCCTTAACATATCGTAGGGATTGTATATGAAGCTCTGTGAATCTCCACACTTTTCCACAATGCAAATTTGACTTCAAAATGTGTTGACTACTATCTGAAAAAAAACAACCCTTACACTCTAAGAGAATTAAATCTTCAGTAAGGATTCAGATCCTTCCTGATGTTCTTTGATAGAATGAGGTTTCCCAGAAATTCAGTATTCTCTTAGTAAAGCTAATGATCATACACATATTAAAAAACAATGAATATAAACTTTCAAGTGTTCTTTCCACCTTTTTTCATGTTTTATATTAAGCTAGTGTTTCTTAAGAAATCTGCTACATTTACAGTTACCAATGCAAAGAAATGGGTAAAACAATATAACATGCCAATGCAGGCCCCTCATCTGCACCTCCAGAAATATTTTTAAATCTGCCTATAGATAAGTGAGAATAAACGTGTTTCACTAGCTGTAACACATATGCAAAGGGAGGCTTTAATGTTATGTTATTGTAAATTGGTTTATTTGAGAGTTTCTCTAGAATTCTTTCCAAGTCTAATCTTTAATCATAAGACTTCAACAAATGATTACTTTTAAGTATAACTTTGTTCAGTGTTCAACGTCAATGGATATTCTCTGCTTTTGGAAGGCATTATGGTTACTTTATTGGAAGTTCCACACAGCCATAAAGCCCGAGGTACAATAAATAAAAGATACTGTTCTCATCTGAAGAACTTGGGAGTTGAAGACCATGACACAACATGTAACAGGAGAGGGTGTCAGAAGTCTGAATAGTAAGGTATTAAACGATTTTTTATGCAGAAGCCAGCAATAAGCTACTTATTGTCAGGCTTACAGTTAACACACTGGATTCCAATGCAAAACTATGAAAAATATAATCCTCCCTGTCATTTTGATCTCTGAAAAGTGATGATAACAAGAACAGACTGTTCCTTAGTAATTACCTCTAATGCCTTGTGGTAAAATATCTTAGCAACCCTGGAATATTCTGAAGTCTTAAGATCCACACCACCTCCTGGAAAAAGTACCCTGAAAGGCAACAATCCAAGAATCTGATTAGCAACAGTGACCAAACTAAAACTTGGACAATGTACACAGAGAAAGGTCTGATAGTAGTTTTAAGGGTAGGATTTGAGTCTACATTAAGACACTTACATTTCAAAAATCTATAGACACGCATCTAAGCTTCTATTATGGACAGCAGGGATCTAGTCAGAAAAGTCAACAGAGACTTGAATAGGTTTTCTAGAGCAGACACCTAAGTGGTCAGTAGGTTGAACAGCCCTGTAGGCTCCACTGGCTGTACTGACTAGCATCCCATTAATTACATGACCTTAAACAGCTAGTGCACATGCAGACAGCTAAGCTTAGTTTTTAACTGAATCTTATCCTAAATCTCAGTGCTCTTATACTGAAGAATGGTTATTATTATAAAGCAGTGACTGAGTCTAGTGCAATGTAAGAAGAGAGCAAAGAGAAAATACACAAAACAGACAGATTTCAGCTGGTATACAAAAGGGTTATGTGCCACGACTCCATCAAAACCTGTCCTGACTCTTAGCCGGTTCTCCCTGGCACTTTAAAATCCTGCCCTCAACCTCAGTTCATCGTGTTCAGTTTCAATAAAGAACTGTAGCCCTGGCAGAGTGACCTTCTTATGGCAGACAACACAGACCAAAAAGTTTCTATTAAAAAAGGAAAAAAGTACATTTGGCCATAGCCTTTCGTCACATGGGATCTAATACAGCCGAAGAAGACTCAGAGACAATTTCAAATTAATAGTGCACAATCTTTTACTACCACAAAAAAATAATCAGCAATGGAAATTCTCTGTGTGGGTCCCCAGACCCAAACACCATTAAAGACTCAGTACAGTCTAGCAGAGATTTCACATGTGCATGTAATGATATAGAACGTAATCAAGTACCATCAGAGACAGTAACATGAAATAAAGGAAGTCTCTCCTAGCTGTAACTGGAACAGTACTGGCAAAACTGACAGAACTGAATGTGTGAGTGTTCCCTAACCCCATTGCAGCAGAACCTCAATTAAATTTACTCAAGCCACCTATATCAGTTGCTGATTTTTTACCAAAATGGCTGAAGGTTTTCCTATACCTTTCTGTGCTCTGGAAATGGCAACCTGTATCAGTAAGATACTAACAAGCAGCCAAAACCAACTAAGATCTCAAATGATCCCAAGCATTTGCAGAGTGCATGTGCATTTAAATCCTTGTGACCAGGTTTATTTTAGGGTTAATGAGGCAGAGGACCATGCAAAAGCCACCAAGTATTTAGTGGAAAAGTAGAGCAGTATTCACAAAAATATAAATCACATTACTCTGCAGTGCCAATATAGAAAAAGAACACAGGTGAAGGTATTTTCAAAACAGGCCAGATAATAGATTTCTACAAATATCTAGTTAGACAAATAAGGCTTACATGGAAGTGCTGGAAAAATCACTTCACCTGTTCCTGTTGTTCAAATAAAAAAAACTGGCCAATACTAATTAGGAAAAACAATTGTCATTTCTGCTAATGCAAAAAGGAAGTAACCCATTAAGTAGCAATGATAATGGCTTGACATTGTCATATACACATTGAAATGTAACTACTTCTATTCCAGTATCTCTAACTGGTTAGTTGATTGAATTTCAAAGGCTATTTCAGGAGTACATTGCTGTATTCATAAAATTCCATCTCTACTATAGTAAATTTCATGATTTTAAGAAGGTGGTGTTTAATAATTAATAATTTCCAACTGCAAAGAATCTGGAGTTAACCTCTTACATGAAAGATCAATGTATCTCTTTCTTATTGTAAGTTTCCACATAATGGAAAGTCCTTCCCTCCAGAGATCTTATTTGTTATTTACACACAGCTATAGTGTGGAAGCCATTAACTAACAGCAGAGAGCAATAAGAGGAAATAGAGACCATCCTTACCCAACTACACAGCACAAACCCACTGCCAGTCACTGCAATGACAGAAGGATAAGAGAACTGGATCTACTTGCCTAACACCTTCTTCTACATCAAGGAAGGTGATGAGGTAGAAATAATTGAAGAGCCCATTGGTGAAAATCCTTCTGGCAATGAAAGAGAGGCTGGCAGCCATGAGAAAGGGATGAAATTACTCATTTTGACTCCAACATGAGAAGCCACAAGGGAAGAAGTGTCACTGTCTTATACTTGCTCATACCAAAAGACTGTGAAGACCCACATGTTGGTGTACAGGGCATTCTGTGGAACAGAGGACAATGCTCTCCCCAGACAGCCACAGGTCTAAATCTGCGAATTCTACGTATGTTGATTAACATCCTAGTATATGCATAAACCTAACAAAAATATTCACGATTTAAGATCCTCATCTCATGACTGCAAGTAACCTAATCACATGCCGTAGGCTTACATAAAATCAAGGCTGTGAAGTGTAGCATCAGCTGACTTGACTCTTCTAAAGTGCACTTTTAGCAGACAGCAACTATAAACGGTTATGCCTGCGCTTAGTCCACAATTTAATGTGTTAAATTAGATAGCCCACATTTAAAATGTAGGAAAAGCACATGGGTGGACAGTTGCCATAGGTCAGCTGAAAAATTAGAATGTTTGTCAAGCAAAGACCTAAGCCGCAGAATCACAACAGGCAAGACGGGCCATTCAAGTAGCAAGAAAGAAAGCACCCACAGAAAAATGGGTAGAAGAGACTGGAAATCAGAAACTTTTATGATAGATGAAATGTGAGGAGTACTGCAAAAGTGAAAAAGGGTAGGAACAGGGGTGAAACACCCAGCAAGTGCTATTAAATACCAAAACTAAAGTGATGGACTCAAATGAGGAAGAAGGAAGCATTAAGAAAGAAGAAGTGAGCTATTTCACTTGTACAATTGTTAACCACTACAATGCCACTTCGGTCTGTCTGCAGACAAGCACAGGACAATGCCAAGATGGCACTGTTGCAGATTATCTGACGTGCTCCTCAAGGAAGGAAAGGCAGCAGACTGACTTTGGATGAAATGGTGCTCTCTTTGTCTTTAGAACATATTTATATGTCTGCAGCACTCAGCATGACCTCTCAAGAGAATAGAAAGACAGTATTCTTGTGAGCACAGTAGAGCTCAAAACCAAAACTATCACATCTTTTAACAGAAAATCAGTGCTCAAAACTTACCCATTAATGGAGTGGAATAGTTTATCATATTCTTCATCTGAACGATTTAATCTGAAACACCAAGAAAACAGTTACATAATATATGAAATATTCATATTTAACCGCAAAATATCAACATTATTGAACAGAAACATGATACAGAAAATATGTAGAAAGCATGCTTTCAACAGTATAAAATGAAACATTTCAATTGGAACAGCTCAGTCCACAAGGCTAAAAATAGGACTGTGACATGTACAACTCAGGGGACCCCTTTGCAGACACTTGTTGAATTTAACATTTACATGAGTTGCATGGTGGTTATTTCCTGCAGACTGGCAACTCCGGTTTCCACTTGACTCCCAGATAGGCCGAGCTGCAAACAGTGGGTCACACCCTATCTTCAGCAAAGACAGAGTTGCGAGGTGGGAAGATGAGCAAGACCTCAGCATCCGCAAAACACCAGCACACCAGTATGATGACTACACTCCAGCAGAATTGATACACTGAGTATATTCTAAGCGTCCAGCTTTGCTGCACCTAACATAGTTGCCAGAATTAGAAGCTTCTATTCATTGATGAAGCTTCTAGACAGCAAACATTCTGAAAGCTCCACCAGCTACGAGAGGAACACTGGCTACTTATTCAGGCACTTACCTGGTGCTCTTATTGGATTGTGCGGATAAATCCTATTGTAATTTTCTGCAGTGGCATTAGTATAGCTTCTAAGTTCTGACAATTATCATTTTAGCACCTGACTTCAGTGCATTTACTATTTTATAGCTGTTATGAAATATTGCCAGTTGTTACTTACTCTGCTCCTTTTTACCCAACAAGGAAAACACAACAACATAGTTTGATGAATAGTTTGAGCAGAACTGGACTTCGGTTTCTTCAAGGACTACTGACAGCCTTCCTCCACTACTTGAATTCTAGGGCTACAGAACGTGACAAATGATCGTATGTATATATAACTAGATATCTACGTGTATTTATGGGGCACTATACGTTAAGACAGAATATAGGTAACTTCAAAAGCCACGGATGCAAATTACACAGGATAAAGAAAATAAAATTTTTCAAAGAAATGTTATTATCATAAACGGAACTATAAAAAATTACATGTTCCAGCCTGCTTTTATTCTGATTTCTAAACCACCCTGCAAATTGTGGCATCTTCAAATAGTCATGGAAGAGCTCTAAACGCTCAGAAAAGCTGCATAACTGCTTTCTGTGCCTGTGTTAATCAACTATTACCCCCTTCTAAGGATGTAAAATTCTACCTTATTGGCACAACTCGGGCACCAGCAGATTCCAAAAACTTCACATACGAAGCTGCAATATAAGAATTTCCAAATCTGTGGAACTTCTCAAAGTGGCATTCCTGTGACAATATCCCTGAGGGGTCCAAGAAAAAAAATTACACTATACAAGTAGCAAATGCCATGCACAGAAAGAAAAAATGAACTCCCATTTCCTATACGCCACATTAGTGTTACATTTACTACCTGAAAGAACTACAAACACTGACACAATGGTGCATCGATTACTTTGCCTAGTGACAAGGTACCAAGTAAACACACATTATCTGACTAAGAGTCAGCGTCCCTGCTTTAACTATTTAGTACTACTACTCCTCTTAAATAAGTTAGTGTTATTTTAAGATTTTTGAACAATGTACGGCATAACACTGTCTATGAAAGCTTTAACCAAACCCACGCTTTAGGAAACCTTTCACTCCACACACACACCGGGTTTCACGCCGGCTGTAGGCGCCGTTCCCTCCCCCAGGACAGTGAGGGCCGCCGTGTTACCCGCCAGTAACCCCCGTGGAGCGGCCGCCGGGGGCTGAGGGGCCGTCACCCCCCCCCCGCGGCTGCCGCCGCCGCCGCTCTCCCCCGCCACCGCCCCCTACCAATGATGGGCCTCTCGTTGCCTTTCGCCAGGTGGCCGCGCAGCACAGGAGAGGCTGCAGCGGCGCCGAGAAGCAGCAGCAGGAGGAGGAGGAAGGTGGCGGCCCGGAGGGGAAGAAGCCCCGCCAGGCTCCCCATGGCCACGTCGCTCGCCGCCTGTCAGGACCAACAGCTCCGCGCAGCCACTGGCCCACCCGCCGCCGCGCCGCGGGGCACGCTGGGAAGTGTAGTTCCGGCGGCGGGCGCTGGGCCGCGCTCGGGGCCGTCGCCTTGTCGCGGATCCCGGGTCGGGGTTCCCCGGATCGGGGTTCCCGCGGTCGGGGTTCCCCGCCGGCGGCCTGTGCCCGCGGGGAGGAGGTGGTCTCGGCCCTGCTGAGGCCCCGTCTCACTGCTCGGGAAAAGTAACGCTTGGATCATTAGAAAGTGACAGATGAGACTGGTTCGACTAGAAAACGTTTATTAATATAATGATATTAATACGTAAAAAAATTAAAAACGTTCTGCATTGCACTGTGCATAGTCAGTAGTAAATTATATTTGCATCATTTAACAGCAGCTTGCTTTTTTTAGAGGCACTCCTGATTTTCTTAGAGATGAATAATGCACTTGGAGATTTTTACTGTTGTATTTTGCTGACTCTGCAGCTCAAAGCCCTTACCTCTTCCATTCATTATGCAAATGTCCTAATTATCTTCTCTCATTATCAGCAGCAACCGCAATTGTCCCTTAGATAAAGTCCCTACCTTCTTTATAACACGTAAAGATTAAAAAATAATTAACAGTCTATGACAAATAACTGCACCTCTGCTCTACCTGCTGTCTTATGCCAACAGGTTACCATTTAATAATAGATTCAGAATCTTTTTGAAGACATTTAGGACATTATATTTATAGAGCTGGTGTAGTCCAAATGAAGATTAAAAAAACAAGTAAATTTAGCCCATGTGAATATGCATATACAATCGAATTAAGTCTGCTACATAAACCAGCAATGATTAAAGACTGGGTTCATAGGAAGAGTTTGAGTTTTCCTGTTCACTGAAACACAGTTCATTCTTTTATGTAGTTTACATTCCGGGATTAAAATCAAAGGAGCATAAAATTAAGACAATAGCTTCAGTTCTTCAGTTTGTAAATGATTTAGAACTTGATTTACACACTTGAGGAATTGCCAGATGCCTGACTACTTAGTTTATTTTCTTATAAAGAAGAATTAGCACTTCACTGAACTCCTCTATTTAAGGAGCTTTTATATCACAAAATAGTTCAATCTGAGAAAAAGAAAGCTATAAGAAAGATATGAATGTATGAAAATCTATCTGAAAAGTGTTTCTTCAAATTTAAGCTCCATATCAAAGATGTTCTGAAAGAATAAAAAATGCACTTGAGAAAATGAGGGAGTTGGAAGAAAAACAAAAGAAAACAAAAAAAAACCACAACAACAACTTTAAGAAGTCCTTGTGAGTCTGTAAAGGACTTTGTATCTGGCATTGGCCTTAACACAACAGAAGAAACTACAACCAGCAAGTAATCTATCGGCCTTTCAAAGTTGTTCCTCTTGCTATTCTTTGTTAGCCTGCAATGGCTTCTGCAATAATGCAGTATTAATCATAATCTAAAATAAGACATTTCTGACTTAATAGGATAGTCTCATTTCTCTCCCCTAAGCATATATTATTATAACATCCCAATGTCCTAAAGATTCCACAATAACTAAAGTTAGCATTTCTAGCCACCTGAGAAACAAGGTAATTGTTATGAATTCATTTATATGAAAATTCATATGGAATGTTTAAATGTATAATGCTAATGCAAAGACCCCTTGGGTTATTACAGGAGAGCTAAAAATTGGGTAAACAAACACTAGCAGTTGGTGCATTACAGAGTTTTTAACAAAAACCTGAAATAAATGTAAAACTATGTTTTAGGTTATTGAATACTGGGGATTGCAGCATGATGCTTCTACGTAACATGATAGCTTCTACACATACAATGTTCACATTTGAATCATGTCCCTTAAAAAAATCCGTTTTCAATAAGACAGATTTTTTTTTATTACCCCTACAGAGGAGGGCTCAACAGAAATTAAAAATAATTTCTTCCAGTGCCCAACAGAAGATATAGACTGGTGAGCTGCCAATTACTTTTCTGAAAATAAAGTGAAGATATCCAGCATCTCGTACACTGAGGTCCAAAGTGACCTGAAAGCGCCCTTAACCCACAGAAGAAATACTTCTAAAGTTCAGACCTACAAAAGATAATCTACTTCACCCTCCAAAACAAATAGATACTGCAAACATCTAATCGCTCTTGACCTCTGCAGTGGTCTACAGTAGGAATTAAAGGTGATCATAATCTGAGCTGCATATAGCTTGTCTATAGACAGTAGCTCTGGGAAGAAAGATACCAGAGTTTTCAAGGTTGTTGACTCTCTCACCAGTTCCTTCTCCTGATTCATACTGTCCTTGGAAGAATAGCTACATGGGGGTGTGTTTTCCCTATCTTTCTCTATAAAATTGGGTAATTACTGTGTTAACACAAAAAGGGAATTGCACAAGCAGCACAAAGATTAGCACAAATGTTTCACTGTTGCTGACTAATTTTCAATTTGACTCAAACTAACAAAGCAGCCATTTTCCCTGAGAATCAGTCCAAAAAGCAGCCTCTTTTCACTCTTTGTAAATGAGACCTGTAGTCTTATTTCCACAGCTAACTAGTCTGCCTGGTTCACATTTGGTTCTTTTTTGTATCCTATCATCGTGACAAACCAAGATACAAGAGCTAAGCATAAGGTTCTGGACTGCACTATTACAGATGAGTTGTCTCCAAAGACTTAACAGAAGCAGTATCAGTCTCTGATATCCAACACACTATTCAGCTTTTAGCAGTTAATCAATTACAAACAGTATTGGAAACATACAGAATCCATAAATCTCTTCAGACGTACATACTGATAGACTCCAGTCAGTACAAAAGTGCAGTCAATTAATACTCAGCACCCTGCAAAGATATACTGGTTTCATTTACAGTGATTTCAAGTTTACATGAAAGATTTCATATTACACTTAATCCCACTTCCACTGTTCAAGAATTGATATAATATTGTAGTAAGGTTATTCCTGTGCAATCAAAGAAATGCTATGAAGATAATCTGCAGATGCCATTATGAAATCAGTCCATTCCTTGGCTAGCTCTTCAATGGAGACTTCTTCCCCCCCATATTCCTGTGGGAGAATGCTGACTGGGAAATGTTCGGTCAGACTCTGCATGTAGTTACTTCCATGCATATACACCTAAAACAAGAGATGAAAAGCGTTACTTGGGTATGAATGCTAGACTACCGAGTGAAAACAGGCAGCAAAGAAACTTAGTGCAAGAGCCGAAGCCACTAGTTTAGTTGGACTAAACAAGCGTTCTTGTTCATAATGAGCTCCTTAAATGAAGAAGAAAGTACCACCATGTGAGTGTGCTTCCCACGGGTGCTCAAACTCTGACCCGCTCAGTATCTGCAGCTTGATGAAGCATGGACTGCAACCAGAGAACTGCATTTTATACAGCTGCAAGCACAGGAGCTGAAACCAGCCACACACTTGTTCCAGACCGGTTTAGTGACGTGGGTGAGGGAACACGCTACATCCGTACAGCTGAGGTGAGCTAAACCATGGGGTTTGGGCCTGTCATAATAGTTCTCTTGTACTTCTTTTTCAGTCATTTCCAAGAAAAGAACAGTGTTTGGCTCCTGGCCATTACTATCTGGTCCTGCCACACGTTATTTAAAAACAACATTACATAGTATGTATGTAGGTTCAGATATGTGCCAAGAAGGATATTCAGAAGAATCTGGATCTCAGTCCTTATGTTTCAGTTCCAGCTGAAATTAGATCTAGGACTTCTCCTCCACTTTAACCCTTGTAATACTGTCATTTTTGGTTCTTCTTGTCTTGCTTTACTGTAGCTATTTTGAACACTTGTTCATGACTTTCAGTCAGAAACTTGTATAGGGCTCTTATTAACACCCGACAAAAATTTTCTGTAATTATTATTCCACATAGATTACAAGAATATGCACTCAAAAAGTAGTTGGCTGCCTTTATCTAACACTTCCTCCTCAGGTAGTAAGATAACAAGTGAAGAATAAGTATTCCTATTAAAGTATGTGGAAGTGACCCTTAGAGCTTTTTTTTCAGATCATACCTGAAACCCTAAGCCAGAGACAAGCCAATCTCCTTTCCATGAAGTGGGATATCTCATTTGTTTTCTTTCAGGCCTTTACTGTCCATCTGCCCTCTTTTCTGCTTTTTGAGTTCCAGTCTGAGATATTCTGATCTGGACAGGTGACAGGGGCTTATTTGACACCTATTAATGTGCGAGAAGAAGGGCCACAGCATCAGGTTGCTGGACAACACTCAGTTTCTTCATCTTTCCAGAGTGAGGGACTGACTGTGCAAGGCTGGCAGAAACAATCCTGCCTCTCTCCCCTAACAAAACACACACGCTAGGAAAAGGGGATTGGCAACTAACAGATAACAGTGACCAAAAAAATCTGGATTTACTGTCCTGGTGAGCAGTAGATAATGCGAATGCACAAGATCCATGTGCTGAAAAGAGGAGGCTGCAGAGTGGGAATAACAACAGGCAGTGTTGCTTACTTTTTACCTTATTCCTGCTGTTAACACTTCACAGTATTTCCTTTTCTGCCAGCTGAAACCACCAATATTCTTCCTCTGCTACAATACCCAGAATTCTTCTAGAATTTTGGCATGCTTTTGCATCCAAACACAAACAGGGTTTTAAGATTTAAAAATCCAAAACAATCTAAAACAACTAAGAAGCTATTTGTAAAGAAATTTTGAACTTAAGCTTGACCTATTTTTGGTGCATAAGTGCCTTTGCAGATCTTTCAGAACTAAAAAGTTGTCTTCTACTAATTCTGCACAATTTGAAGCATAACATCACTGTTCAGTGACAATATCTGACTGTCATTTATAGGCAGAGTGTTGGGAGATCCAGGATCTGTTTCTTCCTAGTCCTGCAGATGAATTGCTATGTGACCTCAAGCAAATCATTTAACCTCTCTGTGTCACCACAGTTTTTATCTTATCATGGTGATAACAGCTACCACTTACAACTCTGGCATTATTGGTAACTGAGAATGCTTTACAATTAGTTTCCGGAGGCCCAAATGGCACTAACACTCAGAAATGATTTATACTCTTCAGAGCTCAGAAGCACCAGAGTCTAATGGAAGTGCTGCAGATTGTCATGTGGGAATTTTATAGCAGAAAGAATACTTGTGTGCACTCACCCGTTGTTTTATTTTTTCAGTGAGAAAAGGCTTAATTAGAGCGTAGACTGGGTGGAAGAATAAAGGCTCATTAATGAAGTGGATACCTCGAACTTTTAGAGGAAAGGAATCCTGTCAACACACATGAAAAACAGCAAAAGAAAAGGAATGTATTATTAAATATATTCTATTATTAAGGTCAAATATGTGAAAACTATCTAGTCCATAGGTTGGAGCACTCTTTCTGATCTTGCTTCACTTCAGAGTGCTCTTAGTTTACACTGTCCTAAAAATGCTTAGAAAATCACATATTGTTCCTCCCATTAGAAGGAAAAAAACTACCAATAAAACCAACAAAAACCCACAACAGTATGAGAAGAGGCTACTAAAAAAAAAAAAAAACGCAAAAACAACACAAACCCAAAACAACAAAAAACAAACAAGAAAACCTTCACCAAGTTACATATAAATAATGTACACAAAGCTTGTGCTCAGCCTTTCCTCAGAAGTACAGTTTTTCACAGAAGAGATTCTGCTGCTGATTTACCAAAAAAGCTATCCAGCCATGTGTTCTAATTGGTAATTCACAACCTGAATGATAATACGTAAATATATATAAATATAAACCACTGAGGCTACTAAGTTTAAGTTAAATAAATTATAAATATAATTTAGAGATGTTATAAATATAGTTTAGAGCCTTGAAATTACTGGGAATTTGCCCAAGCCAGAACTTCAGATTTACACCAAGATTACTGTCATAATGAAAATAAAAATTATATATGCTATACAGTCTTTATAATATGAAATACTTCTACTTGCATTCAAGATTCATTTAGAAGTCCCAGACCTTTTCAAGTTTAAAGAGAATATGGCAGTGCTCAAAGACAGCATTATGCCATGAGGAAAGTATAGCTTACATTCATATCCCAGCTAATACCACCTCTGCAACTAGTTTTCTGCCTATAAAAATGGTACTTCTCACAGTTTTCCCAACTAGTACAGTGGCTTTTCTCACATTATTTCATGCATCATTTTATTAAAAAAAAAAAAAAAACCAAACAAAAACCCCAAACAAACAAAAAAAACACAAACACAAACCCTACACATTTCTTAAGTGCAATTCCTTTTAGATTTTAATGTAGGATAAAGACCTTAAAACTATCAGATTATAGGTTTACAGCATGTTACTATGTGTTGTCATATATTTGAAGTCTACTATCATGTTTTTCACAAAACAATTTGTTTTTTCATGGGGTAACAGATTTTTCAAGGTGATATCACTTAATAATGTTACTATGGTTTCCATTCCTTAGTCCATATTTTCTTTCTATTAATTTATGTTTCTTCATACCGGATTGTAATTTGCAACACACATTTCTCAAGAAAAACTCAAGGTTGAAACTATGCTTCCTTAATTTTTACTTCTGAGCATATTGAACAATACTAAGACAATCTCTAGGTGGAATATATGAACTCAGCTAAAATGATGAAAGGAATCTGAAACAAAAATTAGTTACACTTATTTCTCATCTTAGAAAAGAACACTGCGTTTCTGCATTTTTTTTTCAATAGCTATATAATAAAAAATTAGAAGCTTGAAAAACATGCAACAAATCTGAAATAGATCAAGATGGAAACATCACATTCAAATAATTTCCTGGTTTGAGATAATGGGTTGAAACCATTAGATGTAATTTCAAATCCTGTTCTTCTTCCTTTCTGCTCTATTTCAAGGTTAAAAAATTACTAGCAACTTGTTTACTAGCTCAGAGGTCAACTGAAACACTCTCGCACATCCTGTTCTCATGAGATATGGCCCAGAATCATGCAAACATCAAGAGTTATTATTCTAGATGTGAAAAGTTGGGAATACCTGCTGGTTTCACTGAAGTTTTACAGTAGATACCAAAAAGGAAGAACAGCTGAAGTTCTGATGATATTCATTCAATGACTAAGCTTCGATTGAACCTCAGATATAAACCTTACTAAACCAGAGCAAGAGATTATCTCCCTGGCTAATTTCCACATCACAGGCTAAAAGTTTTATTATTACTGATTTTCAACATAACTTCTGAAGGAAAACGGGATTATAGGACTACATTGTAGCCTTCCTGACAATTCTCTGTCCCCTTTTTAAATTTTGTTAGTTTTTTTTTTTTTTTTTCCTCTCAAATCCCTTGGTAAAGTTCAACTGAATTTGACAGAGAGGAACAAGTCTTAAAGACAGTAAAGTCCCTAGAAGTTTTGTGAAAAATAGGAGGTGAAGTAGCAGCAAATTGCACAAAATAATGCTCAAATTGGGGGTAAAACCAAGCAGAACATAAACATTATTCATTCTGTTGGTAGCAGCTGGATGGTTAAGTAGCATCATCCATATCAATAACAAGCCAGTACCATCTTACTCTTAACTACTCTTAGCATATGCTGCTTCTGACCTTCTCTGAGTCTCAGGAAATAAAAAAAAAAAAGCTTTAAAATGTTTAGTTAATGTACAAAAGAATGGAAGAGAGGAGACGAAACAGGATAACAAACACAGATCCTTACAAAATTTGGCTTCATCTGATCTTACACTCATGAAATTCTTGTGTTGTAAGAGATCAGTGGAGTTCTTACAAAACATCAGACGTTAAAGGACATTTACTGCTACACAAGAACATGCTTTAAGGCAAATAAAGCACAACATGTACGTGAGCTGTCTGACTTCTAGAGGATTTAAAATTTTGTTCTTTCAAGCTGCACAGACTTTAAGAAGGTCTAAAGAAGGAAAATTTACCATAGCTTAAAACAGATGAAAAATTGGGAGTTATAGCAATGAAGAACCATAAAGCAATACGTCACACTTACTGTGAGCACAGCCGCAATTTTCTTGGCCACTGCTGGGCTGATTTGAAATGCATGAGCAAATCGCCACCCTTGCAGATCAAAGATTGTCTTGACTCCATTCCGCTGAGTCTCAATCTCCTTTACAATGAGTTCAGATGTGATAAGACTTACACGAAACACATCGTATGCCGTAAATAAATTGGGATCCCATTGTCCTGAGGAGTAAATAGACTGCACTGCATTACCATGAAGACAGCACATACACCTGTACTTTTCCTTGTTACTGCTACTAATGTGCTGCTCAGGAACAACAAGTAACCAGCAATATCAAAGGTCCTGAAATAAACAGATTTGCCAGTACAGAAGTTATTTTGTGTGCCTGCTCTGCCACTCATCTTTTGAACTATTTTATAGACAGTACCACCTAATGCTAGACAGTTATATTAATAGATGCCACTTAATGTAGTATGTTCCACCTATGGGCATAGCTTCCAGTACAAGGTTTTGACTTGACAGCTTAATTCAAACAATCATGTTATCAGAAACTGCAGATCATTAATCCAATCAATGAATATATTTTTTTGTCCAGTGCAGCAATTCTGTCAAGATTCAGTGAATTCCATGTGTTTTTCTGAGGCTTGAGCAAAGAATTACATGGGATGAGTTTAACCCTAGATGAAATCTTCAGAGAACACAGCTTTGCAAAAAGACACATTATTTTCTGCTAGACCAGCTGATATTAAAGCAATTCTTTAAAAGCTGGCAAAAAATAATTTCTCTGTCTAAAACAAGCACAAAGAAATATGGTAACACATGACCATTTAACTACATCTTTTTTAAAGACTTTTGGGAGTGTGTGAAACAAAGGATCTTCATAGTGTTGTTAGACAGGGCTCTTTGGCTACATCTAAGCAGTGAAAACCCAGTGAAATTTTAATCCACATCTAAACTGGCCATTGATATGTGACTAGGTGTACACCTTCTTTTCTGTTCTCTCCCTTCTGTGCTTTGTGTGCACCAGTACCAGAGTCTTAGCACATGGCTTTGAAAACTTGCAGAGAAACAAATAATTATTGGGACACTCAGACCCAAATAACCACACTTCTTGCAAGTATTAGGGGTTTAACCTCAAGAGTTTTGTTTGTTTGTTTGTTTGTTTTTATGCAGACAAGAACTCCACTGAAAAGGAAATACATTATCCATAAAGGACTGTACAGGTTTAGCCAAAACAGTATTTAAGTCAAGTGATATAGCTGTTACAGCTCAATAAACTCAGTTTTATATTAATGTAAAGGTATTTCTAACAGGAAACATAAACGTTACCATACTAGTTAAGATGTTCTGATATTACCCATAAAATGCGTGTATTTTGCTGCTCAAATTGTGATAATTAAAAACTAAGCCACAAACAAACAAATGAAAGAGATAAAACCCCAAAAACAAACAAATAAAAAATGACAAAAAAACCCAAAACCATCACTTCCAGAGGTAGGTGTGAAATGGGTCCAAGCAATTTTGTCACTCACCAATTCTGTATATTAGAACTTTGCTTCCATGTGGGTCCCTTGATCTCAGGAGTCCGTGATACCCAGCTTGCAAAAGACCAAGAACAGAAGATGGGTTTAAATCTCCACTTATTTCTGGGCATTCAATTCTCCACTTCTGGTAATTCTTCAATAACTGGAAAAAATAAATGTAGATGGCAGATAGCCATCAGGCATTACATGAAAAGCACAGTTAAAAAATAGCTACAGCAAGTAATACAGATTTTGGATTAAAATTTCCTAAGTAGCTACAGTTTAGACTTCTAATCCGAGACCTTCAATGGAGCTATGAGAATCAGAATTTTTTAAGTGACTCGTTTCAACAAACTGAAATGTAGGTTTAAATCTCAAAGGTAGCATGCACAAGCTAGCCTCTCAAATTGTTACTGTGTTTCATCAAACGGCAAAACCCCACCAGACCCTCAGCACCGTTTTACAGATTAAATGGGTTCACCACAATGAAAGCATCAACCAACAGTCCTCTATTTCTGTTAATTTGTATTAACAGAAATTAATTTTTATTCATTTCTCAATTACTCCGTATTTCACAACAGAAGCATTTGAGTTAAAAGAACTGTCAGCTCCAACTAATAAAACATAACCTTATATAAATTAGAAATTTCCTTTATCTATGTAAGCACCATTTTCTTCATCATTTTCATAGAAAGAATGGTCAGAAGGAACCTCAGTGGATACTGAATTAATCCCTTGGAACATCACAGCATCTGTTATGCTGATACCTACAGACTCTTAGAGGGAGACCTGAGACTCACCACCCTGTACCTCATAGCACGCTTATGTTAGATAATTAGTCTTATTTCTTACCCTTCTCTCTGCTTTCAAGTTTCTTGTATTGTTTCACATAGAACATGCACTTTTTCTTCAGCTTAAGGCTTTTCTGCTCAGATGAAAGTCTTGGAATATTTTGAAGGTCTCTCAAATAAATTGTGATGAGGAAATTATTTATAAGGCACTACTGTTTGTCAGCAGAATTTACTACAAATAGAAGATATACTGCTCAGAAATTATCTATATCCCTCATGGAAATAGCACCTATAAATATGTATTTATAGGTACAAAACCAAAAAAGTTAATCTGTCACACTAGAATCCCATTTGATTTGGCAATCAGAAAGTTGATAAAAGCCTCATCCTAAACCATACACTATAGAAAGAAACATTTAGCCACTAGGAGAAATTTACTAGAAGGCTTTTGACTGCGTTAAATCAGTTTGTCTAGGCCAACTTAAAACCAAACAGATAAAAAAGGCCAGGTAGGGGATGGGGAGAGGGCATAGTAGGAAAAAAAAGTTAATTTGTAGAATAGAAATTCACTATGATTTCAAACACAGGCCTGATTAGGTACTCTGATTATCTCACTCTGTTATTATGTGACTCTCTGTAAAGGGCACTGTTTGAGCAATCCCAACCACTTTGTGCCAACCAGACGGCACTGTCAACATATTATGTTCTTTTCCTCGGTCTTTCAAATACAGACCGTTAAACAGCAGCAAAACATAAAATCATGCTCAAAACAACTATGCAAATATCTTCACTCTTTCCCACTTTTCTTGTAAAATCATTTATACCACAACTTAATGAACCTGCTTAACAATTACATAAATATTTTAAACAACTCTTTCAAGAACTACCTGCCAAAACAAGGTGAGAATAAAAATGATATGTTAATTCAATCCTCTAAATAATTGTATCTTGTCAGTATAGTTAGTTTCTCATTTTAGTGAATATTTACATTTTCCAAGTTGGAAAAGGCAAATGTTTGAAATCTGGACCTCAGGGGAAAGGGAATGATGTTCACAGGTTGTGACACACACAAGATCCTTACGGAAGACATAATTTACCTACTGGTGAGTCCATTAAGGAATAAGTATGTGGTTGGAATACTTCTGACACCTTCTGTGACGTGGGCAAGTGGTGCATCTTTTGACATAGACAAGTGACATGGCTAAGCTCCAAACATATTTCCCTTGGCCAGAAAGCCAGGAAGTGCTAAAGGGGTCTCAGATTTTGAAAACCTAATCTAATTACCTGAACTGATTTAGCGCTGAAGTAAAGGTTAGCATCAGATAATCTTCCATAGCATCTACAACTAGTTTTGGGACATATTCTGTAAATTTTCATTTATGTAAACAATCCCTTTCTTAGCAGCTGGACATACTCAGGTCACACACAGACACAAACAGAAATATTATACATAACAACCAGTCTGGATATAGAAGATGAATCAACCTAATATCAGGATAAACAGGAACACTCATTACCTAGTATAAAATACGTCTCATACTTTTAACACAGGGAAAACATCTCAATATATAATTATCTGTGTTTACAAACTGAATAACCTACCTAGCATTTGATCAGCACCTGAAAATAGATGCAAGATAACTCTATAAATGGAGAAAGCTGGATGAAAAACTCCAGTGTCTGGAGTTAAACATTAATTAAGAAGTTTTTTTCCTGAGGTCTTTTGGGGATAGTTCCAGATTTCTGAACATCAGAGATGATAAAGTTACTGATTAATCCAAAATTCATGTGCTACAAAACAAAGTGAACCTAGTACTTTACTTAGAATTAAAAGAACTAGAAAACCACATGCTTGTTACAGAAACCAATGTATTTGTATATGTACATTTTTTCATTGTTGTTAACTATTTTTTCATATTAACGAGGATGCTAGACAGAATTAGGCCTCTGTGTCAGCAGTTGTACCAATGCACATGATGTTTAGGAAAAAAATGTTTTGGCAATCTCTGAAGAAGAAACCAACAGCTCAGACTTTAGAATATAAAGAGATATATATATATGTACATAATCACACACCTTTGGGTATTTTTTTCTTTTTTTTTTTTTAATTATGTGTATATAGCTACACAGAATTTAAACATATGGTATACACAGACACAAAATTTAAAATATTATTACAGAGACATAGAACTTTCCCAGTTCCACATGCAATATCTCTTTGACAGTTGGAAGAAGACTGGCTCATGTCAGTTTACAGACTGGACTTAGCACAAAGGGAAGACTGGCTGACTGATTTGTGTTTTCTCAACAGTCAGCCAGAGAGCCTAATAGGGGCTTTTCCATCCTTTCTGTGAAACCCCTCTGTATTAATGGAAGAAAAGCAGCCAAGTAATTGACTTAAACTTGCTATTTATATTTGAACAATGTGAAGATCCTCAGAAATAATGCCTGCGACTTGGCAGTATGTTTGACTTATGGAAAACAATCCTTCTTGTACATCAGTTACTCTAAGCAGTGCAACACACTAGGAAGTCTTGATTCCTCCGTAAGTCAAATGCGGAGAAAAGACAAAGTCTGGCTATATACCTTTGTATTTATCAGAACTCCTAAAAGGATCTCAGATATTTAGGCAATTTTGAGTGCCATAAAACCAATGTTTACAAAAGTCTAAGTGGTATGTTATGAAAACATCTCTTGGCATAGAGTTTCGATGTTGCATTTTTATTGAATTTAAAGATTTTCATTCTTTTCCCCAGAGTATAATCTATTTCAAGTACAAAAAGACAGTATCCCCAAGTCACTGAGAATTAGCCTTATACAAGAGTTGTGGGATATAACACGAGGACGTAGTAAAATGCACTAGGCAAAAAGATTTAGGGAGGAAAGGAGATGCCAGTTCTCCAGATTTCACATATCACTACTGAATCCAAGTGACAGTGTTTTTGATCACAATAATAAAGTCAAACATATATACATAGCTGGTATATTAAAAAGGGGTATATAAAGCCATAGCTTGAGCACATTTAATGGAGACCCGTGGCCTTGTTTCTCTGTTAAGCTAACATTTCTGAGATGTCAACATTCAGATAAATCTGTGTCAAGTAATAACCAGGGATGCATCAAGAAACAGTTTGCTCTGTTGCCACTTAATTCATATTTAAGTCTAAGTATAAGCCCATACCAAGAAAGATGCTTGACAAAAGCTTCAAGACCTTTGGTTATAAACATTGACAGAGCCACAAAACTTCCATTATCCC
This sequence comes from Streptopelia decaocto, assembly GCF_964273445.1. Taxonomy (NCBI): domain Eukaryota; kingdom Metazoa; phylum Chordata; class Aves; order Columbiformes; family Columbidae; genus Streptopelia; species Streptopelia decaocto. Next base: position 38,043,133 of record NC_138655.1, on the reverse strand, counting down.
TTAGCTGCTTTACAAGTACTATGCAGCAGGACACAGAAACCCAGTTGGCAAAAAGAGAACTGTATCAATCTGGACTCCAAACTGAGATGCAACATTTAACCAGCACAGGAGGGAGCAGACATTGTTTAGACTGATGACAGGAGGGCTCTGTCTAGGATGAAGTACTAACATAACCTCTGCATGAGGTCAGACTTGGGTTAGATGAAAATTAATCTTATGACCACCATAGATTTTTGCACAATAAGTCTCTTGGGCCTTAATATACTGATTTCAGATAAACACATTCCTTTTTCCTTTTTTAAATGTTTCTTGTCTTCTTCCCATGCCGTAAGAGAAATAACCTAGAAATCAGTGTAAAGTGGTATATGGAAGATTAAGTAAAAGTAGCTACAGCATTTGGAAACCTGAAATTCTAGATGGAAAGATTAAACACAGGTGGATTTTGAACAGCAGAATCTCTTAGTTCAAAGAAGGTTCCAGACAAGAAATTTAGAAACTTAGCATCTGTGGAGATCCAGAAATTCTAAAGAGATTCTAAAAAGACTTAATTTTTCTAAAGCAGGTCCCCAGACCCAGAGGAATGATTCTCAAGCAGGGTATAGGAAATGTGTTACTTTGTAGACTCCATCTCTTAACCTAGCTTAGATTCCACACTCCTGAAGATTAGTCATAGAATCATAGAATATCTGAAAGTTGCGAGGGACCCAGAAGGATCTAACCTAAAACTACACCATACAACTAAGAGCATCATCCAGATTCTCCTTGAACTCTGACAGGCTTGGTGCCATGACCACTTCCCTGGGGAGCCTGTTCCGACCACCCTCTCAGTGAAGAAACTTTTCCTAATGCCCAATCTGAATTTCCTCTGATGCAGCTTCATCCCATTTCCTCGTGTCCTATAGCTGGTCACCAGAGAGAGACCAGCACCTCCCCTTCCACTGCCCTCTTTGAGGAAGCTGTAGACTGCAATGAGGTCACCCCTCAGCCTTCTCTTCTCCAAGCTGAACAGACCAAGTGACCTCAGCTACTCCTCATAAGTCTTGCCCTCAAGACCTGTCACCATCTTGGTCACCCTCCTCTGGATACACTGTAATAGTCTGATGTCCTTCTTGTTTTGAGGCACCCAAAACTGCACACAGTACTTGAGGTGGGGCTGCACCAGTGCAGCATAGAGTGGGACAATCATCTCCCCTGACTGTTTAGCTGTGATGTGCTTGATGCACCCCAGGACACAGTTGGCCCTTTTGGCTGCAAGGGCACACTGTTGACTCATAACCAACTTGCCATCAACCCAAACCCCCAGATCTCTTTCCGCAAGGCTGCTCTCCAGCCTCTCATCCCCCACTTTGTACATATGACCAAGATTATCCTATCCCACGTGGAGAATTCTGCACTTGCTCTTGCTAACTTTCATACAGTTGGTGATTTCCCAACTCTCTGTCTATCCAGATCCCTCTGTAAGGCCTCTCTGCCCTCAAGGAAGACCACAGCTCCTCCTAGTTTAGTAGCATCGGAAAACTTAATTAACGTATATTTGATTCCTGCATCCAGATAATTTATAACAACATTAAAGAGCACCGGCCCTGAAATCAAGCCCTGGGGAACACCATTGGTGACTGGCCACCAGTCTGATGTAACCTCATTTACTCTTAGAGCCCAACTAGTCAGCCAATTGCTCACCCAATATATTATGGACTAGCTGGGTGCTGGACAATTTATCCAGAAGGATACTGTGAGAGACAGTATCAAAAGCTTTGGTAAAATCCATAACTACCACACCCACTGGCTTCCCTTGGTCAACTAGATGGGTGACTTTGTCATAAAAGGAAATTAAGTTGGTTAAGCAGGACTTTCCCTCGTGAACCCATGCCGGCTATGACCAAGGACTGCATTGTCTCTCAAGTGTTTTTCAGTAACTCCCAGAATAACCTTCTCCATAACTTTACAAGGCACTGAAGTGAGACTGACAGACCTGTAATTAACAGAATCTTCCTTCTTACCCTTCTTGAAAATTGGACATTTGCCAGCTTCCAGTCAACTGGCACGTCTCCAGAGTCCCAAGACCATTGAAAATCAATGGAGAGAGGTCCCCCAATAACATCAGCCAGCTCTTGCAGTACCCTGTCATGAACCCCATCAGGCCCCATAGATTTATGTGCATCCAGCTTGAGCAGCAAGTCTCAAACAAGTTCAGGGTCATCTGGGAGTTTGTCATCCCCCCAGTCAGTCTTCCACCACAAGGTTCTGGGGGTCCCAGGCCCCATCATCAGTGTTGAAGATAGAGGCGAAGAAGGTATCATTTTCGCTTTGTCTGTATCCCTATTTGTGAGGTGACCGACCTCATCAAGCAATGGATCAATGTTATCTCTGATTCTCCCTTTGCTATTAACATATTTTTAAAAGTTCTTTTTGTTGCCCCTCACAATACTGGCCAGCTTGAACTCTCATCGAGATTTGGCTGCACTAATTTTCTCCCTACAGTGGTGAACAGCATCTTCACAGTCCTCCTGTGTCTCCTGTCCTTGTTTCCAACGTCCATACACTTTCCCTTTCCAACAAAGTTCTAGAAAAAGTTCCCTGCTCAGCCAAGCTAGCCTTCTTCTCCACTTGCTTGACTTGTAACACTTCAGAATTGCCTGCTCCTGCACTTTTAAAGAGATGGCTCTTGAAAAGAGGCCAGCATTCATGGACCCCAGTACCTTCAAAAGCAGATTCCCAGGGGACCTTACTGACGAGCTCCTTCAGCAGCCCTGTGTCTGCTTTCCCCAGATCCAGGGTTGAAGTTTTGCTGAGGGTTTTTCTCCTGTTGCCAACTATTTGAAACTCAACTACTTTGTGGTCACTGTGTCTAAGACAGCCACCAACCACCACTTTGCCCACGAGTCTCCCTCTATTTACAAAAAATAAATCTAGGAGGGCACCTTTGCCAGTTAGCTCCCTTAGTACCTGCACCAAGAAGTTGTCTTTAACATCCTTCAGAAATTTCCTGGACCTGTTTGTGTCCACTGTATAATATTCCTAGTTGATGTCAGGGACAAGGGAAGCTGATCTAGAGATATCCCTTTGTTCCTTGTAGAATAATTCTTACCTACAACATAACTCAGAATTAATCACAAGAAAGTGGAGAAACGTACGGGCCAAGTTCTGAAGTGCCACTGTCCTGTCTACAGAATTATCAATAACAACCAATTGTAATGTAATTAGGAGTGAATATTCGGCGTGCATATTATCTTCATTAAGCCCTACTTTTTGGAAGCAGGGAATACAAGAAAACAAAATGGCTTTCATTAGGAAAGAAAAACAGGCACAGTCCTATAATTGTTAATGCACATCTGATATAAACAACGTCATGAACATCAAGCAAAAGTAAGGTCCATATCTCAAAGGAGTCTGACTTGACTTACTAGTTTTTCTGCTGAGGAGGACAGGTTTAAAGCTGTCACATAAATCTCACAACCCAAATGAAAAGAACACAAAATGTATTTAAAAAGCTAATTATTATTATGGGCTTAATTCAATTTCTCGTGTTCTTGTTTAGCTACCCTGATCTTGCAATATATCCATATGCAAACAATCTTCTCTTATGGTGACTAAACTTGGAAAATCTACAGTACAGAGAATTCAAAAACTAAAATGTGAGATCTATTGGGCAATGCTGTGTCATCAACACCAAATTCCACTGAAATACAGCTTCCAGTTGGCACAAGTTAAGAAATGCTTTTGCCCTGGGGAGATTTGGAAGTACTTTCTGTTCAGAATGGTTAGTACTTGTCAATCTTTCTGTAAAAAAAGAAACAACTAATAACACTTTGTACCTTTGGATATTAAAAATATGTACACACTGTCTGTACAGCAAAGATAATCACCATACAAACAGCCAGAAGAGTACCAAAACTTACTGAAAGGAGTGTTGTAAATGACCATACTCCAAGAGAAACTAAATTTTTATTCATAGCTTTATGTTAGAGTAATTATAAATCTGTAGTGAAACCAGTATCATTACCAGTAACAAGTAACCTGAGCCTGAAAAGGATGTCCTTTAAATGATAACGTTTCCTGATCGGAGTTGTGACAGTGCCACACTTACCGCAACCTCTAAGTTACGTGACCGTACCACACCTACCATAACCTTCACATTACCCCATCAAGGCTACACAATGCCAACCACCAGACCGCACTATTATACGGCACCGCGCTGCGTGACCAGCAATTAGTTACACCCTGAAAGTCCCTGCTTGGCCCTGTCCGACCCGCGCCCGTCTCCGTCCGCCCCCAGCAAAAACCCCCCGACGCCCCGCTCGGCCTGCCCGCCGCCCTAGTGCCGCGGCATCCCCGGGGCCCGAGGCGAGACCCCCGCAGGCCGCGGGGTGCGGGGCCAGGTGCGAGCAGGCGGCTGGAACGGCCCCGGGCCGGGCCACAGGGGTCACCGCCGCCTCCTCCGCAGCGAAGGGCGGCAGCTCCCCAGCCCCGCTCCCCCGGCCCTCCTTACCCTCCAAGCCAGGTCCAGGTGGAAGTCTCGGGCGCGCAGGAACCTCACCAGGAAGGAGTCGGAGAGGGGCTGCGGCCAGCGCTGCCCGGGCTCTGCCTCCGCCCGCTGCCGCAGCTCGGCGATGGCGCTGCGCACCCGCGGAGCGTGGTCGGGCAGGTCGTTGGGGTGCCCCGCGCCCGGCGGCCCCCGCGACATCCCGCTGCCGCCGCCGGACGGCTCTGAGGCGACGGCCCCGTTCGGCCCCGCTGCCTCCCTGCCCCTGCTCCGCCCCGGAGGGACAGGAGTGGAGTGGGCCGGCCCCGGCGTGGGGCGGCCGCACGGCGGGGGCACCCCAGGGCCCGGCCCCGCCGCGCTGGTGCCCGGGCGGGGTCCGCGGCTGCCCGCACCGCCCGCTGCAGGCGGGTCGTCCCAGGCTGCTGGAAAGCGCTACAGATGGTGGCCTTCCCCTTAGGGGAAAATAAGCCATCTTCAGATACTAAATAGCCAAAAAGCTGCAACTCCATTGCAGCTGGGAACTGCCGTGCAGAGGGGAGGTCGGTCTTGGTGGAAAACCGCCTTGGAGCACCGAATCCCCAGCATGAGTGTGCAGTAATAGAAATATATCCACTCTACCTGGAGAAAAGATGATGATATTGAATTCAACTTTAGTCCAGCTTTGCTGCCCAGCAGTGAGTTCAGTTATTGAAGGTGAAGGGTTAATTGTTCTATTAGTATTTTTATTGTAACCTTTTCCTTTGATTGGGTTTCTTTTGAGATGTCTGGCCTACATATGCAAAAAGTCCTGCTTCATTTAACATGCAATTTATGAGGCACACTTAGGCTGATTAAAAGGTTTACAAAACTTTGTTCTAGATAACCTTCTCCTCTGGCTTTCTACATGTACATTTAATACTTCCTTATGTTTTGATAGGAATTTTGGTCATATCTAGCCATGTCTTGGACTGTTACATACTGCTGAAATGTGTACAGGTATCCTCCTTCATTTTACAAATGTGAAAAAATCTGCCCAACTAAAAGCATGCAGGTGAAGAGTGGGAGGATTGCGAATAATCATGCCCGCCCCAAAAAAATAATTGAAAGCAGGGACTCAAGGGACTGAACAGGAACAACAAGTCTGCAGGAGCAAAGTGTTGCAGCAAAGGATAAAAATTGAGAAAGAGGTGGAGCAGTCAAGAGGTGGACACATAGAACAGTGGGCAGGAGGAAGGTGTGATGAAGTATGGACCTGCCCTAGAATGAGAAGAAAAAGCAAGCTGGAAATAAAAGAAGAAACAAACCAGAATGTGGAGAGGGCAGTAACAGCAGGTTGTTTCTGGACAGAGCCTCTATGGGAAAAATGGCACTCAAACGCGAAACCCAACCACAGGTGGCAGGACAAAGGGGTATCACAGCAGGGTCATACATTGCTTCAAACACCCCTTCCTAATTTTTGAGCACTTAGTTTTGCCATCCCAGTATTCTTACAACTTAGGGGGTTGTATGTAAAAACAAAAAGGGTGGGAAAAAGACAGATACTTTTTATTACACTCTTCAGCTGAGCACTCATAGTTTTTAACTAGTTCATCTACAAAACTGAGATTACGATTTGGCTGCATATTTGACCCAAGTTAGTTTACTAATGGTTTCAGAGATTTCCCTCAAGACTGAGTTACAAAAATATCTGTAAATTTAAAGTTTGTATCAAAAATTCCATGAGTCATCCTGAATTTGTTACAGTAATGAGAGCTCCTGTCTCTGACAGTGAAGATGTGATATCATCAGGGCTTCACACAGAGGAGCCAACATGTTGAATACTTGATTCTTCACCACAGCAATTAAGACCTGTTGCAAGATGAGACTTGTAGGTAAAGCTTTTGTTTTGTTTAATTACATGTGGAAAAGTGCTCAAGTGCCTGAAAGCTCTGTCTAAATAAAATATGCCTGTTTGTAAACTTTGCCTTGCTTGTGTCCTTGGACTATGATAATTACTGCAACAAAGACCTGAAATTGTGGCAATATCTCATAGATGTTCCATTTTGGTATGTTCCTGTGACAAACAGACTTCCCAAACAGCCAGAATTTTCCCTTCTTCAGCAGAAACTTTACATCTGTGTGATAGCAATATCATAACTTTAACAGGTCTTCTGTGGCAAGTGTTCAAGGGTTATGTGGGCAACTATATTTGACTGTAAAATCACATACATGTACATTTTATATATGTATATGTATATGTATGGACATGGTTTAGTGGTGATCTTGGCAATGTTAAGGTTTATGTTTGGACTTCATGATCTTAAAGGTCTTTTCCAAGCTAAATGATTCTATGATTCTAAGTTCAGAAAGGTCAGGCAGTAGGAGCTGTTAAAGTTAGTAGTACATCCATAGAAAGCTTCTGAAGCAAATGGGAAAACAAACTTCAACACTGAAGATTTTTCCTTAAGAAGTATGAGTCCATTCTCCTTTTATTTATTTATTTATTTTTTTTTTTTACAGAACACTATAAAAAATGATAAAAGGTTTTTGAGTTTCAACCCTATAGTTGTAGTTTTATGTTCTTTCTGTGAATGATATGGATAAATAGAAGCTTGTCTTTAATCCACACACATTTAGGCTAGCATTAGCACAAAAATTTCAATAAGATCAGGATTAAGTGTTTAACTTTCATAGATGCTGAATACTTTATTTCAGTCAGTAAGGACAGCAGATAGTCAGCATCCCTATAAATTAAGTTCTAGTTAATTTGCTTAAACTTGTGCAGAGAAAGTCATTATGCAATGTTTAATTTTCAGATCTTTGATTTTTTACTAAGAAATCACATATATAAAAAGTGTAAGTGCAGAGGTGTGAGTAAGGAAATCAAGACAATAATTAGGTGAGCTGTTTTACAAAGTGCCAAATGGCTTGCCCTCTCCTCTTGCTTTTGTCCTCAAAGAAGCATCCACAGCTAGAACAAAATAATACTTCTCTCCAAAAAGGAAAAAAGTTTTTCTTCTTCAAGCTTATCACATAATCCAGCGCAGAAACAAATTTGGGAAGAATTACATTACCATTTCTTAACTAGAGAGACAAGAAAATGCATGTCACATGGAAAAAAAAAATTATTTATCACTCTGATATTTATTATGTACAGGTGAAAAAACCCAGTCCTGTACAAGCAAACTCCTACACAAATGCAATCTTCCAGTGAAATCCAGAACAGAGAGTCAAATCAGTGGGGCCCCCAGTTTGTCATGCGAGTCTGTTCACGTAAAGGACTTTGGAATACCAGTGGGGGAGGAAAAAAATATTTCAAGCTAAGCAAAATTGAATGGAGAACCCACTTCAGTAGTGAGAGCTGATCATTTTGTACAGCAAAAAGAAAAAAAAAAACGTATAATACATGTCATCCTTCTCTAAATCAGTACTGTAGGAATGCCTCAGCATGTGACATAGTAGTGTTGAAGATGTCAGTCGGTCAGTGAAAGTTAAACACCAATGTGTAAGAGATCCAGTTGTGTCAGTAAACGCGTTCTGCTTTTTGAATTTTTCCATGATCCATCCTTGTTTTCTGTCTGCTCACCAGTGCTGATACCATTGCTCAAAACTTTGTCAAACCTTCCCCTATTGTACTAGACCTTCAAGTATATAATATATTGTCTAGCAGGGTTGGTTGGTGACTCAGCAACTTAGCAATAGCCTTTAAAAGTCTCGCTCTATAATAAAATGTAATTTAGCAATCTTAGTAGACAGCTGATGTACGTATACTAGCAGAGAACTTGTCTTGCCTTTTACAGCATATAGATTATTTGCAAAACCATCTTGGTGTAAAAATAACTGGAGGAAAGTGTTGTATAAGCACAGCCCAAGTTTCTAGTTAAATTATATATAGTTTATTCTGCTCTGTAAGACCCTGCAATTCTTGGTGTGTGAAGAGATGATGAAAAACATTCACAATCAGGAACTGGCAGGGTAACTCAAGGACTGAGTGAGTGATGGGGGGGAAAGTCTTTGATCCTGCTGTCTTGCTGTAGCAAGAGTATGAA